>NC_062569.1:8226166-8545666 GCF_022837055.1 Prionailurus viverrinus | reverse complement strand
GGCCCTAGGTGTTTTCCATGGGGCCCGACTGGGAGGGCACCTAGGACATCTGCAGAGTTTCAGCCTCCTTAGGAGTGACTTATCCTTTTGCCGTGCTGGGCAGGAAGCCTCTGGACGCAGTTGAAGGGCTCAGGTACCTGGGGGGAGGGGAGGAGAGGACAAGGGGGACACTGGGGTTGAATTCACAGCTCCCGTCACGGTGGCGGGGGCCTTCATTCCTGCTGGAAGGTGATTGGTTCTGAGGAGTAACTGTAACTTTTTATTTTTTATTCTTTTTAATTTTATTTTTTAGGGCACATCATTTATTGATTTAAGTTCAAGTTAGTGAATACGCAGTGTGGTTCTGGTTTCAGGAGTAGCATTTAGTGATTCATCTCTGACCTACAACGCCGAGCTCTCATCCCGACAAGTGCCCCCCCCTTCATGCCCATCCCCCATTCAGCCCCTCCCCCCACCCACCTCCCCTCCAACAGCCCTCAGTTTGTTCTCTGTCTTTCAGAGTCCCTTATGGCTTGGCTCCCTCTCTGTTATCTTATTTTTCACTCCCTTCCCCTGTGTTCATTGGTCGTGTTTCTTAAACTCCACATATGAGTGAAATCATATGGCATTTGTCTTTCTCTGACTGGAGAAGTAAATTTCCTTTTAAAAGGGCTCTGTGTGTGTGTGTGTGTGTGTGCACACATATGCACACACAATTTTGGGTGGAGCACAGCTTGACACAGAAGGTAATGGGATCTTTGCTTTAGAAGCTTGGCAGTTGATTCTGTACAGAGTGAAATGAAGACACCACAGAGAATGAGACAGAGATTCCATGGAGCTGTCCTTCAAACAACAGGAAACTAACACTTATTAGACACTTCCTAGAGGGGCACCAGGCTGGCTCCCATCAGAAGGGCATGTGACTCCCGATCTCAGGGTTGTGAGTTCGAGTTCCACGTTGAGGGTAGAAATTACTAAAACCAGAATTACTAAAAACAAACAAAAAAAAGGGCTCCTGGGGGGCTCAGTCGGTTAAGCGCCTACTCTTCATTTCGACTCAGGTCATGATCTCACGGTTGGTGGGTTTGAGCCCTGCATTCAGGCTCTGGGCTGATGGTGCAGAGCCTGCTTGGGATTCTCTCTCTCCCCTTCTGTCTCTGCCCCTCCCCTAGGCTCGCTCTCTCTCTCTCTCTCTCTCTCTCTGCCTCAAAGTAAATAAACTTAAAAAAAAATAAAAAATTGGGTCATCTGGGTGGCTCAGTCGGTGGAACATCCGACTTCGGCTCAGGTCATGATCTCACAGCCCGTGAGCTCGAGCCCCACGTCCGCTTTGTGCTGACAGCTCGGAGCCTGGAGCCTGCTTCGGATTCTGTGTCTCCCTCTCTCTCTGCCCCTCCCCTGCTCATGCTCTGTCTCTCTCTGTCTCAAAAATAAATTTAAAAAAAACATTAAAAAATTTTAAAAAGAAATAAACTTAAAAAAAATAAAATAAGGGAATTAAAAAGAAACATTTCTTGGGAGCTATACATACATGATCTCATTTAATCCCTACAGTTATTCCCAGGTTAGGGGTGCGTATCTCCATTTCTCAAGGTTACACAAGATATAAATGACAGAACTGAAATCTGAATATAAGTTTCCAACCCCGTAGCCTTGATGATGTCATGATTCCTCAAAGACGGGCTTCTGAAGGCTTCAGAATCCCCTCCCTTCCTCTTCCATCTGCAGCCAGAGACCTTTCCAGTCCTGGAGGGCCATCTCTTCATTCCCCTGAGCCGATGTGGTTGGTCAGTGTGGGACGCAATGGAAGCCAGGTGACTGGTGGCAGGCCAAGCCAGAGCATTTTCATGCATAAGCCCCTTTCTTTTCCCCTCGTCAAGGCCTCAGGGCACCAGCTTCCAGGAGGGTGACACCCTCGCCAGGATTCACTTGGGGAGCCTCTTTCATGTGTTGGGCAACGTTGCCTCAGAGCTCAGTAGTTACAATAATCAGCGTTTATTGAGCCATTGCTATTTGCTAGACTACGACCAACAAGATACCTGCATCATCCACTAACAGCTCTGAGGTTGTTACCTTTGATCCCTCTTAGTCTACAAACCAGGCAACAAGGCTCAAAGAGGTGGAAGAAAGGTATCTCAGAGCCCGACCTTGAATCTGCTGTGGCCTGAACCCAGCACCCGAGCTCTTAAGCACCAAGGTCTGCTGCCCCGGAGGGAAAGGGAAATGGGCCATTCTTTCCTGGGCAGGATGGTCCCTCCTCCGATTCCTCTCTTGGTTCTCCTAGAGGAGAGCAGACCCAGTGCCCACAAGCAGTGGTGGCAAGTGTTTGCTGAGAGAGAAACCGATCCTGGGAGTGCTGGGCCGTGTAGCCTCCCCATGGGCTAGTCCCACGTCAGCGCAGGCTCCTCCCTCTCTGAGCATTGTGGTCGGGGTTGACCTTTGCTGGCTGGGAGCTTCTGCAGGGTAGGCGTGTGTGCGTGTGCGTGTGTGTGTGGGGGGGCAAGAGTCGCCATGCCTTCCTGCCACCTGCACTTCATGCCAGCTGTCCTGCCTCTTTGGGGCACCAGAAGGCTCCCTGAGCCTTTGCACTCTGGCAGTCACGTGGCCCCATTGCCATTTCTTTTCTTCGGGAGCATTCACTGAGCTTTGCCAGGAGGTGAGGAATCTCAGGGGCCCGGAACGGTGACCAGCTTTCGTAAGGTCACAGAGCATGACGAACAGTAACCCCTGGGGTTTTGACACCTCCCTTTCCGGTTTCCAGGTGAACCAATAGCCCTGTGTGGCTTTCTTCCGTGGGGGACCACGCACCTCAAGCCCGACCATGACTCGTTGCCCAGAACCAGGATGACCCCACAGATGGCCTCCCTGTTACCCTGCCCTGCCTTCAAGCTGCTCCAGATTCTTAAGGCCTAGCAAGTGTCTCTGTTGGGGGTGTTTTCCAGCCCTTGAGCCTGCCGCCCCGACCCTCCTGGAGCTGAGACCCCTCCCCAGCCCCTGAACCTGGCTAGGAGTGTGTATTACCACCTTAGCCAGGGAAATGGCTGTCCCTCCAGAGACTGGGAGTCAGCTGGAGTTCTCCTCCTGGGATACTGGCCTGGCTGCAGCTGAGGGCAGGAACAAAGGCCCAGGTCCGTTCTCATTCCACACAAGCCTGAGCCTCAACGTGAGGCACTAAAAGCCTGGGTCTTTGATGGATCGAAACGGTTCCTCTGTAATCACAGCCTCTTGGCTCTATTTTTACAATCCTGGCTTTGGCTCTCTTCGAGGCAAGGCTCTCCTGGGAGCTTGCTGAGTCAGACTGTCCCCAAGGGAATCCAGAGGGATGCTCGCCAGACGGAGCCACCCGTGAGGCCCTCCCTTGTGGGCCTGTGGTCACCCAGGCCTCTTCCATGCTTCCTGGAGACATGGAGGGGCAAGTCTGGGACCTTCCGGGGCCACTGTCAAAGAACCGTGACCCGTTGGTGACCCTGGATTCAGCTAACGCCACATGTTGGGGCCTGCGGGGTCTCCTCAGGACCCCAAGAAGCTGGTGCAAAGCCGAGTCGTGACAGGCGAAGATACGTCGGCCTGGACAGAGCCCAGGTCTCCACTAGCCAGAGCGTTCCTTCTGGAAGCCCACGGTTGTTCCCCACAATCTCCTTCCTCTCTCCCTCAGCCACAATTTCCCTTCTGTTATTATTTTATTGTTTTGTAACGAGATTGATGTGGAGCCAGACTCCATCGGCTACATTTAATTTGTGTTTTCTTCATGTGGAAAGTTGCCCTGGCTGTGTATCCTGGAGAATTCTGGGCTTGGTCCTTCTCAGGACCTGCTCCTGTCAACAGCCACTTTCTGCACTTCTGAAGGAGCAGAGCCTTCGCCCCTGAGCACCAATGTGCCAGGGTGAGTAGGCCTCAGGGTGTTGGCTGAATTTTCTGAAGCTCAAAGTCCCATATGACTAAACAAGGGAGAAGGGACTTGGGTCTCAGAACAGGGGAGTCCCACCCCCAGGCCACTGGGCATCCATCCCATCCAATCCCAGAGGGCATAATCGCTCCTGCCTGGTGTAAGGGGAAGTTTTAACTGACGCGAAACATCACGTTGGTGTGAACAGCTCACAAATCACAACAGGAAGTACATTACACAGTTGGGAACAAGTGCTGTGGAAATTTTGTTCGCAGAAAAAGGAGGGAGAATGTTACATCCTGCCAGTCATTTGTACCAAATGGTTAGTTTGATGTGGAATAATGAGCTGATTTATTTTTCTTTCAAGTTTCAAGTTTTGCATTTGTTTGGGCTCCATTTATTTGAATGTCACTCTTTTTAGCATAATGGCATGGTGTGTACATATAAATGTGTCTGCAAGCCTGCAGTCTAGAAGGAGACCCTCCCCTCGGTGGTTTCGCTTTTATTCTGCAACCAGCAGGCCGCGATGTGTCCAACTGCGCCTTGTGATTGCTTGGTTTCCCTCCAGGACCTCATCACAGCCCTCCCCACGGAGGGAGGAATATGATCCCTGAGCTTGGCTGGGGGACCTTCTCAGACACTGTCGATGCCATTTTCAACCAAACGTATTGACTTTGCTCTATTTTTTGCACAATGCTGCTGCATTTGGCGTTTCCTACAATGGGGTTTCCTAAATGGGGGGGGGGGTTGTTTACTAATTTATTTGTTTGTGTTTATTTAATTTCTCTTTCGGTTTGGGCTCTACCAAAAACCAAACCCTAGACCACGACTTGGGTGCTTACGGTTTTTTGCAAGGTGATTCCAGGAAGTAACATAAGGAAATGGGGAGAGTGAGATAAGAAGAAGACAAGCCAATAAATGGTGAGTTCTTAAAGCAAGTAAAAGCTGGTTATTTCTGTGGGCACCTGAGCAGTGGTTCTGGGGGGTCCCGATGGAACTGTGTAGAACACACCTCAAAAGAGGTGCATTTTTATACCAATCCCCAACCTCCCTTGATAGGGGGTCTATCCTGGGGATGTCAATCTCCCCAACCCTCTGAGCTGTGCTTGTGTGGCCTGAGTAAGCTCTCGTGGCTTTGGAGAAGCTCCAAGGCAGGAAAACCCAGAAGCTCAGTAAGCCGGGTCACTGTTAAATGCAAGGATTAGCTCATCGTAGATGAACGAAAAGATGTGACGAAATTAGGCAATGAAGACAATGAAAAACAACACGTGTCCCTCGGGTCTTTCTAGCAGCCCGTGGGAGGAGGGAACCTGATCAGTTATACGATTTATATTGTCCACGACACAAGTAAATCTTAGGCAAAGTTAACCTTCCTCGATGGTCCTTGGAGCAAAGGCAGGGCACACAAAGGTGACACTGGTATCCCAATGGTGAACGCAGTGGCTGATCGTCTCTCTATATGGTCTAATGGATGAAGAGTCCGCCCTCAAAAAAAGACAAAAAGCGTAATGCTCTTGAACAGATTGTTTGGGCAGGATTCTTTCAATGAAGTGAGTGAAGCCCAGCGAAGAGCGGCCTTGGTCGGCTCGTGTGCTTTGGAAGTCAGGAGTGGACTGACTTCAGCCAAAGCTGGATGCAAGGATTCACGTTTTCACCATAATTCAGTCTCTGTCTACCAATTCCTTGGTGCTACTTTCCTCCGTATGGCTTCATTTTCCAGATGTTCTCTCTGTGGATGGAAAGGTGATCCTTGGCAGCTCGAGGCTTACGTGGCCCTTGAGAAGTTTGCTCTCCCAGCATCGATATATGAAGTGTCACTAAAGCATTCTGATTGACCCTGCTGGAGGCCCATGCGGGCCCTTTCAACATTTATTCACCGTATGAGGACTATGATAGGGCTGGCCCTGACCGTGTGTCCACCTCTGCAGCCAGAAGACAGGCCCGTCTCTGTGATCCACAAACCGTTCCATCACAGTCATACGGGATGGAAAAAAGAAAGCTGAGCAGCCAATGCAGCAAATCCCCTGTACCCACTATGACTTCTCAGAGTCGGGGTTGACGTTAATATTCGAGGGGAGGGCATGACACGATACGGTCCCCACCGTGCATCGTGACTGGGGTTGATTTTTTTAAGTGGTCCCAGGGATGTAAAAACAAACCTCCTGCTTGCTTAAGAAAATGGATGAAACTACCGTCTAGTAAGAAGAGGGGTCTGGCAGAGCTCTTGGTGCCCCGTGCATAGCCCTTTGGTGTTACTGTTCCCATACATGTTGATAGGCCCTGCAATTGTGATTGTTCTCAGGGCTCTCACCGCAGGATTGTGTTTGACTTGTTCGTGGGCACTGGAGGTAGTTAACGTCCCCAGGAGCATCCATCGACAAATTGGGAATTGGAAGGTAAAAGCCCCATCTCAGTGACACCAAAGCGTGGTCTACACTGTTTCCTGGAGGACCCTGGTGTGATTATAGATGTAATCAATACTTCCTACACTGGCTTCCTTCCATTCTCTCTCACCTGCTCGCCCCATTCTGGTGCTTCCTGGGATCACCTCCTATAGATTGTTTGTATTAAAACCCTTGTTTCAGGATCTGCTTCCCGAGGAACCCAACATCAGCACACATATTCATTCTTCTTATTTCCGAGATCATTCATTTCTCTCCCCCACCCACTCCCCAGTTCTCCAAGATTAATACAGTCTGCATTCCGAATTGACAGCTTTGTGCTGCCTATTTAGAGATGAACTAGGTTACCCAAAGGTAGGAAGAGGTCAAGATGATCCTTCTTAGATTGGAAATCGCCAGCAGGAGCAGATGCCTGAAAGACAGAAAGATGGACCGCCTTTAGCAAACATACCTCCCATTATAGCTCAAGGTCTTTTTCTGCTCGATGTCCAATTATAGCGGCAAGACTTATTGCTCGGCTTTAAACTGCTATCGGTTATTTTAGAGACAGCACAGCCAAAGAAAGAGTGGAGCCAGCCCTCAGCAAGGGTTTGCAACCTGGATTCCTAGCCGACAGACCAAATCGGCACTCTGTTCCTGAAGGCACAGGGAACGGCGGATTTGTAATAATTTCCAATGGAGTCCAGACAGGTTATATTACAAGAATGAAGATAACTCCCCTGCCTGAAACGTATGGATTTATTTCCAGGCATACCTCTGTCTGGTTGAAGAAGGACCTTCATTTAAATGTAAATGTGGGTTTTCAATGTGCTCCCGGAGAAAGAAAAATACTGAAGCAACCGACATCCAGAACCTGGGGGAAGGTGTTTAGGGTGGGTCCTATGAACTGAAGGGGAGAAGGCGCACGAAGGGCAAGCAGTGAAAAAGATAAAACGGAAACGGAAAGAGAGCAGGTAAACTGAGGACTGGACAACGAGATGTCTTGCGGTGGGACGGGTAGGTTGCAGGAGGCTATGGGGAGCTCATGGGCCGACTAGAATAGTGCTGTCCCGTGGCAGGTCTGTGATGGCAATGTCCTCTGCCTTGTCCCGTTCACCAGTGGCCACGGAACACTTAAAATGTGTTACCGGAGAACTGAATTTTTGATGTTACTTAATTATAATTAATTTAAATTTGAGCAGCCATATGCCTAGAGGCCATATTGAACAGCAGAGGACTAGAAGCTTGTAGTTTAATCAGGAGGGTTTGAAAACAGATTATTGTTCACTCCGAGATATGTTAGGCCTGGTGAATCTCCGTGTAGCTGGAGCAGGGCAGATTGGAATTACTTGGAAGGCTTTTTTTTTTTTTTTTTAATGTGTATTTACTTATTTTGGGAGAGAAAGAGAGAGAGCATGAGCTGGGGAGGGGCAGAGAGAGACGGGGGAGAGAGAATCCCAAGCAGGTTTCGCTGCTTGTCAGTGCAGAGCCTGACTCGGAGCTCGGTCCTGTGAATCGGGAGATCACCACCTGGGCCCAAATCAAAAGTTGGACACCTTAACCGATGGAGCCACTCAAGTGCCCCTGGAAGGCTTTCTCAAACAGCACACGCACACTATTATTCTGATAAGCACCACCTCCCACCTCGGGAGGAAGGGCCCTGCCCAGTTCTGCGGTGAGCTTCCCTTTTGGAGTGTGTGTCACTCAAGGTGTTAGAGCAGCAAAATAAAGTTGAGAACTCTTGGCTTACTGGGCCAGAAAAATGGAAATTTTCCTACCTTTATTTGTCCCCCAGGGACTAGGAAGGAGTATTTCCAGTGGATCTTGATCTACAGGATTCTTAATGATGAATTCCACTTTTGTGTAAGACAGATGGGAAGCTGCATATGTACTCATCCTGCTTATGCTGAAGGCCTACTGTGTGCTCAGCTCTCTGTTGGGCACACGGCTTATCACGGAAGGTGTGGGGAGGTAGGGAGGCGAGCCATCCAGTCCTGGCCAGACATTCATGAAGGTTCTCAAACGGACACTTATGATTTAATGTTATTTACCAATCCAGGAACTCTTTCCGGAATGGCAGCATCTGTTTCGTTTTAGTTCCATGAGTTAATCTAATTTGGTAAAGAGAAACACGGAAATTTTATCAAGATATCTGTGAACCTCAACTGGGCTTTTCTTCTCATCTTGGCCACACTTGGGTGATCTGGGCTGGGCTCACTCGGGTTCCTGTGGTCAGCTGGCGGGTTGCTTGGAACTGACTTTGCTCCTTTGGCTGTGCTCTCTTGTATGTCTGATACCTATGCTGGGATAACTGAGCCCACTCCGCCCCCATGCTGTCCCTCATTCTCCTGTTGGCGAGCCTGGGCTTGTTCCCATGGCAGAAGCCAGGGGCCCCAGGCAGCAAGCGGAAGCCCATAAGATCTCTTGAGATCGAGGTTTGAAACTCCCACATATTACTTCTGCCACATTGGATTAGTCAAAGAAAGTCACATGGCCAGCTCAGCTTTTAAGAGTAGGGAACTTTTCCAGTTCTTGACTGGAGGAGCAGCCAAGTCACATTGCACACGGACGTGGATACGAAGAGGGAAGTAATTGTGGATTTTTTTTTTTTTTTTGCAACAGTTTATCCATAAGGCTCAGTGGAGCTCCTTGAGATGGGAGTCTAAGGTGATCTAGGGGGGATGGTAATATTTGAAGTTTTAATGAGACATTTGTATTCAGAAGAGAGACAGATACCCTTGTGTAGAAATGTACAACTTAGCTGGGAAGGAAAGCAAGCACATGTGACAAGCACATCGCCATTGACCCCACCTTCATCAGGAGAGCACACATGGAAGGTTTTCTTGATAGAGGGGAGGGTTTAAGCTAATCCAGCCTCGCATTTCTTCCTGTCTCTTTTCTGAGCATGAGTACAAATTTAGATTTTTGCAAGACAGCTGGCTATGGTTTAGATTTTCCTAGACAACTTTGCAATAGAAAAAATTGATAATATATTTGGCAACGTAAGTCTCCTAAGGTCCTAGAGTCTTAGCTTTTGTTAATTTCCTGTTGTTATAATGACTTTTTGGTTGCTCCCATTTGCGTCATTTTATCTACGTGTTTGGGTGTTTGTTTTTTTTTTTAATTTTCAACTCATCGGTGCTTTTTTTTGTATATTGCTTGGACGTAGATAGATAAACTAAAGCAATATTAAGAAAGTTGAGTAGGTGTGGTAAAGCAAGGTAATGGTGCATACAAAGTTGAAAAGAACTTATGCTAATTCAATAAGCGATAGAAAGCTATGGGTGCTCAGTAGAAGTGACCAACGGTCGGTGTCCTAGACACTCAGCACACTGTATCCCTCTGTGACCTCCAACTGCCGTCCCAGCTGTGGAGTGGCGATCCCTTGCTTGGTTGGCTCACAGGCACTGTCTCTTCAATTTCTTACAGAGAAAGCATCTCTAAAGCGTGGAGTTCCTTTGGGTGAGGCACCTTAAAGAAGCAGAAGGGAACAGCCCTGGCTTATCTCCGGGTTTTGAATGACATCAACTCTACCCAGATTACTGGGGAAACAGCAGAACCATTTCCTCAGCAGGGTTTGAGGGAATTTGTTTGGACAGATCCAGGAAATACAATTTGATAACTCAGGGTTTATCTCATCCTCCCCTGTCAAATTGGAACCTTTCCTAGAGCAAGAAATGCAGTCAAGAATTGCAGGGTGAGTTAAAATGTATAACTGCACAGGAAGGAATCATTGACTTCATTTCTCATTGGCTGTCAGGGAGCAGGTGCTCTGGGGCTAGACAAAGAAGAGAACAGAAGGCAGAGGAACCCCTTCTCAGTCCCTCCCCCATTGCGTTTGGGATCTGAGCTTACACGGAGGGAGGGAGACTCTCTTTCTCTGATATAGTCTACAAAAGTATTTTGTTTTTATGTCAGCTAGACCCTTGCTTTTAGGTAGGACCCATGAACCTACAGTAGCAGCATCACCTGGAAACTTGTTAGAAATGCAGATCTTGGACCTCACCCTACACCTGCTGAATCAGAATTCACCTTTAACAAGATGCTCTGGTGATGAGCATTCCACATTAAAGTTTGAGAAGCCCTGATCTAGAGAAATCTCTTTGATAATCAGATGCAGAGACTATTCTAGATATGGCTTGGCATTGACTCGGGTTTGAGTCACGGCACTGCCCGTCATTAGCTCTATAACCTTGAACATCTTTTTTTGTTGTTGTTGTTCTGGAAACTGACATAGGCAGTAGGATGCCTTAGTGAGTGAAAAATCGCCCTTCTGTTCAAGGAACTTATAATCAGGCAGTAAATGGATCATTGGAAGTCATCATGATGAGTTTCATGATAAGAGGAAAAATCAAATGTTATGAGAACATAGATAAAAGGTATATAACCCAGTCTTAAAGGCAGAGATGGCTTCCTAGAAGTGATATTTAGACTGGTGAGCTTCAGTTAAGGAGCACGGTAGGGCGTGGCAAGGGGAAGTGATGCACATTTACCAAAGTGATGGGAACAGAAGCCACATTGATGGAGCTAAGGAACAAATGGGAGGTGAGGAAGCAGAAAGCGTTCATAGTCAAGCCTTTTTAAATGTTTCTCCTGAGGATTAGCTGGAGAGAACATGGGTTGTGGGAGGATTTTTCCACATGAAAGAAATTTGATTATGTACAAATACTGATCGAAATGGACCAGTGGAATGGAGAAGGGGCAAATGAAGGAGGAGACCCCAGAGACTGGAAGGGAAGAGACCCAGAACCCAGGGGTTGGGACCAGTTGCAGGCAGGAGAGGGGTTCCTTCCTTTTGTCTAGAAGGAAAGAGAAGACAGAAGCAGATGCAGGTATGTTTGTAGTGTCAGTAACAGGAAGTCAAAGGAATCCCTCTCAGATGCATTCCATCTTCTGTAGGGAGAAGCAAGTAAGAATACTTGCCAAGAGGGAAGAAGTCTGAGGAGAGTAGAAAGAGATTGAAACAGAGGCTGTAAAAAAAAAAAAAAAAAGAGGAAAGGGCTGTTTCAGGGCACACGGAGGTCTCTCTGGGCCCCTCTGATGATGGAGAACTTTCTGTGGCACCGGTTTGTACGGTAGGGGTGGTTTTCTTTAAAAGTGCTCTTCAGCATTAAGTATAGGCTGAGACATGGAGGCTGATATAAAGCTGGGTTTTTTTTGCCCCAGGTGTGTGATGAAAAGACAATGACACAGGAGCCGACAATTCTGACAAGAATATGACAGACCATGGTATGAGAGAAATCAGTCATTCTCTTCCCTCCCACATCCCCTCTGGTGGGCACATTGGTTATTATGGGTCCACTTGGGCCCCCAATTCATATAGGCTGAAGCCCTAACCCTCAGTATGACTCAGAATGTGACTGTATTTGGAGACAGGGCCTTTAAAGAGGGAACTAAGTTCAAATGGGGTCGTTAGGGTGGGCCCTAATTTAACATGGCAGATGTCCTGTGAGAAGATTAGGACACAGACAACACAGACAGAGGGTTGACTGTGTTAGGACAAAGCAAGAAGGTGGCCATCTGCAAACCAAGGAAAGAGGCCTCAGAAGAAACTACGACTGCCAACACTTAGATCTCAGATCTCCAGCCTCCAGAACCGCAAGAAAATCGATTTCTGTTGTTTAAGCCACCCGGCCCTAGCAGACTGAAACATGACAAGTATGTATTGTTTTATGCACTGGCTCATGCGGTCTTACCTCCCCCATCGGGCTGTCGGTGGGAGGCAAGGGTGGGCACCTGACCCCACTGACCCCTGACTACAGGCCAACCATCAAGCCGTGGTGTGCGAGTTGAGTCATCAGAACCTCTATTTTGGGAATTTGAACCAAAACACGTGGATGTGTGGATGTCGTTTGTGTTTGAATGCCGGGGATCCCAATAGACCTGGGGCTAGAGTGGCCCTTTGGGGGCCATGAACAAGTTAATGAGATGGTAAAAGAAGTTGATCTGCAGACTGAGGAGCAAATAGGTAGGTAGAAAGAAGCAGCAGTGAGAAAATAGCACCTAAGATATGGAGAGAGCTGGAGTGGCCCTGACTCCTGAGATTTCAATCCCCACAGGCCTGGATTAGTTTCCAGTCTTTGAACTCAATAAGACCTCTCTATAACTTTATAATAACTTTCCCTGGAGTGAGCACCCCCCCTCCTTAGTTGGATGGGGAGGGACCCGAGGGAAAAGATGATTTACAGCAAGAAAGTGGAGAAATCAGGGACCTGAAGTTCCTAACTAGGTTGAGGAACAAGAGGGGTGGGGTGACTGGGTAACACGTTCCTTCTGTCAAACCTGCCAGTTCTGAACATCTGTGCGTGTCAATGGGCCATCGGCCCATTATCAATCCAGTGTGCTATTCCTCACAAAGGTCTTGGTTACAGGACAAATCTCTTATTTCAAAAGAGGCAAACTGGAGAGATATTTTGGAATAAAGAGTACTCTGGTCTTGAAATCGGGCCAAGTAGACCACTGCCCCTCCTTCCTTTGTATACACAGCATTCACCTTGTCTGCACTTCCTGGGGCCAATAATCCAGCTTCTAGGGAGTCTCTCTGGGTCCTCGCGGTAACCACAGAGAGACCTCCGTCCTGCGTATGTGCTGCTTACGTGGAAAGGGGTGCAGCGTCAGGAGGGGCATCCCTGCAGTATGGTCCATGTCAAATGCAAGGGTACGGTGGTTGGTTGAACCCTGTCGTCCAGGCCTCGGGGTGGTATGCCATGCCCAGCCCCTTGACCTTGGTGCCTGTGCTGTGTCCTCTCATGACATTAACCCCTTGCGCTTTATGCTTTCTGGCTCATTGAATACAACCTTGCTGTGTCACCGGATCGCAAGCTGCTTGAGGACGGGACACCTCTCACCGTCCTCGTGGCCCCTTTGGTGTGATCACAGGGCTTCGTTTGGAGCGCGTGCTCCACTAATATTTGTTGGCATAAAGTGGAATGCCCCGTCCCCCACAGCCGGCCAGGGAATGCGGTTGTCTGACTCCTTACTGGGGACACAAGAGTTGTCACGATGTCATTCTCTGCTCTCTGACTTGTTCCCTCGCCTCTGTTCAGTGCATTCCTCTGGGATTTGGAAGAGCTAGAGGCACCCACAATTTGTGTGTCTGCTCTGAAACACGAAGGTACTTTGTACTTACGAGGCAGTAACTTTGCCATTGTTTTTATCGGAAAAGGTGACAAGAAGGCAGTGATTGACTCTCAACTGCCGCCCCGGGATTTCATGATCGATGGCGTGGCCGCTTTTCCTGTCACCATCAAGCGTCGCTTGGCCTTTCGCTGTGGGAATTACGGGAGTCGGAAGGTGAAGAGGGGCACATCTGAGGTTACCTGGATTTATCAGGTCAGGCTTCATGATCAGTGAGAGGCTATTTCCCCCACGGCCCCTGCCATGTTCAGGTGGCCTCTCAATGTCGATATGGGATCCAGGCAGGTGCAGCGAGCCACAAATAGGATGTTGGCTGATTGGTAACGTTGAACTTCCACTTGGGAAGAAGATTAGCTGTAGAAAATGCAATTACCTTTGGATCCCCCAGTTATGCAAATTTGGACAAAATCCCACGGGACTGGGCTGGTTTGTCTTCCTGTGAAAGAAAGGTTTGTCAGCAAAACAAACAGATGAAACAAAATTGCAGGTAGTGTTCAGACATCCTAGGGAATCATTTCCCAAGCCCTTTAGCAAAGACTATATGTAAATCAATAATCAGCTGGAATATTTACTTATTAAAGCCGTTGGTTTTCAGCTTTCTTTTTATTTATTTACTTTTTTAGACAGGGAAGTTTTTTTTTTAAGTCTTAGACAAAGCAGAAGAAAGGGGAGTTCTCTGAGGCGAAAGTGGGCTGTGGGACCGTGCACGCTCAGATGTCCTTTTCTATCTTATCCCTCTTTGAGGGCCGGCGCTGGCCCCCCAAGCACCTCTGCAGAGACCCGGGATGCCAGGGAGGCCCATCTACAAGCCAGCAATTCAAAAGGTGAGACCCACATTGGGAGCTGTTTGATAAGCAGTTAGAGTTACCGTGCATACTTTCCAGAAACGAGATTGCTTCTGAACAAAGCATTCTCTAACTGTGGCTTTTCTTTCACCAGAGACTTGTTCTCATTCAAACAGCCTTTGCAATTAGCCCGGACAATCGTTTGGAGGTCTTCAAACAAAACAAGGGCGGAGGAAGGGAGGGAGAGAGAATAATTAGCGGGGATGCAGGTGATCCCGGGTCCTTGGAAGAGCGGCAAAGTGAAGGATGGGGTTGCCTGGGTCCGTGTCGGTGACAGGAAAGAAGGCAGCGAGGGAACGGGGCACGGCGTTAAGAGATTTCAAATGGTTGTTCCCAGGAGCCAACGCAAATACTTTTCCAAAGGCAGTGTCCCGCATGCGTGTGGCATATACCTCCTGGAGGCTGTTCCACATTATACGGCCCCAGGGCCAGTGATTGAAGTCCAGTATCAGCCCCCTAAGCCAGAGTGCCAGGCAGCATAGACCAGGGCCCTTGGTCTGGTTGCTGGCTGACAGAAAGGCCACTGTGAGGGGCAACCTGACCAGCACTCCCAAGCATCTGTCTGTGGCCGAAGTCCCCAGATCCTCCGAAGACTGCTCACCCTCCCCTCCTCACGGCACCATGTGGCTGCCATATTTTCCACGGATATATCCTGGAAGATGGCTGGGGGGACTCCCAAGCAGACCGTGCATTGTCAGCGCAGAGCCTCATGCAGGGCTCAAACTCACAAAGAGTGAGATCATGATCTGAGCCAAGGTTGGACACCTAAGTGGCTGAGCCACCCAGGTGCCCCCGTATTCTGGAAATTTTTCTTGTCCACCAAAGCAGAGAGAATAGCATACTGAAATCCTATGGATGCATTACCTAGGCATCAACATTCAGCAACATTTTGCTCATCTTGTTTCATCTATATATCTATATCTGTTTTTGTTTTTTTTTTTTGCTAAAGTGTTTCAGAGTAAATCTCAGCTACACACACATACACACACACACACACACACACACACACACAAATAAGAACTTTTGTTTTTTAACATATCCATAGTGTATTATCACCAGCCCGGATTATCTAATAACCTTTGTTCACATTTTCCAGAATATCTCAAGAAAACTTTTACAACTGGTTGGATAACATCAGGGTCCAAACTGGGTCCACACATTGTTGTTTTCAATACATTTCCTAAGTTTCCATTAATCTGTAACAGTTTCTCCTGTCCCGTGTTTTCAAAGTCATTTCCATGTTGAAGGAATCAAGTCCTTTGTCCTATAGAATTTCCCATCTCCTGGACTTGGCTTCCTTCCTTCTCATAATGTTGTTTAGCGTATTCCTCTATCTCCCGAACTTCCTGTGCACGGTGGTTACCTCCAGATCCTTGATTAAAGCCCGGATTCATTCTTTCTGGCAAGAATACTTCTTAGGGAATATCGTATGCTTCCAATTGTATCATAGAAAGAGACGCATCATGCTTATGGCAACTTCCTAGCGCACATCCTCATTAAATACATGGTGTCGTTTTTCTTAAACTTAGTATACTTTTCTTGAATCTCAATTGGACAGCATTTGTAACTTCTTACCGTTGACTTTAGGTATTAGCCCAGAGTCATGAGGAACCCCAGAACACACCCAGCAGATGAACCCCTTGGAGATCAGCAGGTATATCCACAGTGTATTATCCCTAGAAATAATAATAGGAAACTACTTCTGAAGTTTCACTTGTGGTCCACACTTATCATTATGCCCGGCTGGTGATTTTTAACCTCTCGAACCACGGTGAAGTTCTGCTTGGCATGGAACAGTGCCTGGCATCGAACCAGGTGCTTGTGTTACACACTCATTCTCGGAGCCCCAGGGGGTCAGGCACGTTCCTAATAACAGAGCAACCACATTCACAGATGTGAGCTATGGGTTTTCAATAAGCAATGTGTAAGTTTGCACGCATCAGTTAACAAAAATTCCCCGCGTCATCTAAACAAGCTGGCATAAATTAGCAACAGCTACGCTCTGCGGTGATATTTTATTATCGTCCTGGAGCTCACAACTAGGGTTTTAGGAACTGGAGCTAAAAATGTCCTTCATGCTGCAAAGGCTTCTGGTGGTGTCTCCAGAAATTCAGGCAGATACTCGAGGGCAGTGCTATCTCAAAACATAATGCTTCTGCAACCACAGAGAACAAGGCAAATGTGAGATTAACCCAGGATCTGCCTGTATTCTTTCTTTCCTCCCTTGGAACCAAGGAGGCAATTTTCATTTGTTAAGGGAAAGTTACCCCACCGCTCAAATTAAATGACGCAGTTTTCACGATCGGGGGCTTCGAATCCGCATATTGCCTCAAGGAGCCTACTGTGCGGATCTGTCTTATGGACACATGATCCATTTACAGGGGAGAGGGGTCCCTCTTCTGAGTGAAATTTTGAGTTTGCATGAAGGTTTCCTTGAGAATCTGGAGCCATTCAAGGGAATGATTCTGTCGGGCACTGGAAGGAAGTGTGTGCCAATCACACCCAAGTTAGATCATCCTTGCAGAAGAGACCAGTGGTGTTTATTGGACTCGTAGAGCCGAACCCAATCTGGACCCTGAACTTTGCTTTGGTTGAGCCCATTCTCAGGTCTGCATTGGGAGGTCGACTCCAGAGCAAACTTCTGGAGGAGAGCCGCACTATCATAACCAGTTGATTAATCCCCAAGCGGGTTTTCAGAGCCCTCCTCCAGGTCCGGGGGCAAGTTATCTCTGTGTCTCTGTTTTTGCACTATCACAGGGGAAACAGCAGCCTAGTTCAGGGGAAAAAGATGATTGGAAAAGCAAAGTGAGAGTGTTTACCGACACGTTACAATTCCGTGAGCCTTGGGGCTCCCGTCCACCACGGAGAAAAGTTTTATTTACCTTTCCATGATAGGAAAACATGCACCCCAGTGACTTCGCCAGCTCCGCGGCCCCCCCCCCCCTCCAGACTGCATCCAACTGCACTGGCGGGAAGTTGCTGGGGAAGGCGGCAATGCACCCTGAACAAATGTCTTTGTGAGAGAGGTAGGCCGTCCTGGCCAGGGGCTAACGGGCCTGCTCAGTAGAATTTTTCTCCCTTTTTAACCAGACTGAGGCCTTGCTCCTTTCTGGCAGGCAGACGGGCCTACTCTTCCAAGTACGCAGGAAAGTTCTGTTTTGACAAGCACACACATTCTTTTTCAGAAAGCCACAGAGGCAAACGCCTTTGTTGCAGACAGACCAACTCCCTTCCAGTCCAGGAGGTGAAACCCTTTCATGAGCCACATAATGGGAGCCGCAGTGGCGCTGGCCGGTTCAGTCCCCGAAAAGTACATAACTTCTATTATGTGGCTTCCACATACGGAATGTACTTCCCCTCTCAAATCCAAACGCTGGCAGGGCTGTTTGTCCGGCACTGGGACTGGCACGGAGCAGAGGTTGGCAGGAGTCATGAGGCATTTTTCTGTGGGCTTTGGTTTCCTGGCCAGTTGAACCCAGTCCAATTATTGTCCCCAAGGTTCTGCCAGATAAAACAAGGAGAGAGCTTTTCTAGACGCCTGGTGACTCAGAGATGGGGGGAGGGGAAGGCACAAGCTGAATGGGGGGTGGGGCGTCCAAGTTCTAGCAAAGGCCATGGCCTGCAGACCCCTCCCCAAGCCAGGGCTCTGACTCTGCCCTGTGGAATGTGCAGTGGCCTCCAGAGACCTTGCCCTTCAGGCAAATGCCTGGCACTCAGGCCTCTCTCACCCTGGCACGGGGCCCCCTTCTTAGTACCCTTTGCGACAGAAAGTCAAATTTCCTGGCACACGGGGTGAGCATTTGGGGGGGACCAATCCCCTTGGCGATAGTATTCTGAGCGAGCTGCCCATACCCAGAAGTGGTCTAGAAAGTTGCTACCTTGAGGGAGTACCAAGAATGCGGGGAGACCCCGTCCACTTCCAAAGTACCTCCCTGAACTGCCTGCCCTGTGCTTGAACTGCCTACAGCTGGAGCCACTCATTGGGACTCACTAAAGCATCTCGTCCAGGAAGTTCTATTTAAAAAGCACATCTTAAACAATAAACTAAAATGCACATAGTAAACTAATCGCGCCCTAATTAAAACTGGATAAATACACGGAGGCAAATCATAACACATATACAGGCTTAACTCCCCTTGAGTCTAGTGGCTCCTTCCCATCCCTCCTTCCTAAGAAATGGCCGCATCTTTTTCAGAGAGGGGGCTAAGGGTAAGTGTTGGCTGGACCCTTCTTCTCATACTCTCCTGGTTCCATGTTCTCCTCGCTTCCTTCAATAGTCCACGAAGACCTTCCTCCCCCATTGGTCCAAACCAACCCACATCGGATCGACCATTTTCTAGTGTCTGAGCTGACGTGCTAAGTGCAGAAGCTTTTCCACGTCCAGCATTCGAAGTATGGAGACTTTCTGTCTTGCTTACAATTCAGCGATTCTATTTCTGCTGCCCTGTTATTTTGGTACCTATGTGTGATTGCATGGAACTGTGAAACGCTAAAAACTCAGGAGGAGCTCGTTTCTCCTGAAATATAAAGACTCTGAGATACTGATTCTTGCAAAAGTGTCTTTGAAGGCCTCCTACCACGTGCCGGTGCTCAGCCCTGCAGAGGTGGGGCAGGGCGAGAGGATGGGACCTCCTTGATGATGGGCAGGCTAGGGGACATCCTCCAGGCTGTTGGTTGCCAAAAGGATTCTGACGACTCGAAGCCCTTTCCCCTGTGGTCACTTTAGGTCTCCCGCTATCGAATGCCCCTCTGGTTCTGGCAACTGTCCTCTGACCACAAAGTAGGGCTTTGCCAATGCCTGATGTTTAATTATTTCCACTTAATTAAGTCTAGGTCACTTGTACTGTCTTGTTTTCTCCCAGTTCTTTCAAACCCAGCATTTTGGATCGATGCAGGGAGGAAAATCCAGGCTTCAAAGCTACTCCTACCTCCAGATAAGTGTGTAAAAACAAACAAACAAACAAACAAACAAATATGGGGCGCCTGGGCGACTCAGTTGGGTGAGCGTCCAACTTCGGCTCAGGTCACAATCTCACAGTTTGTGGGTTTGAGCCCCGCATCGGGCTCTGTACTGACAGTTCAGAGCTGGCTTCAGATCCTGTCTCCCTCTCTCAGCCCCTCCCCTGCTCAGACTCTGTCTCTCTTGTCTGTCTCTCTGTCTCTCTCAAAAATAAATCAACATTAAAAAATTTAAAGTACGCCATTTAAAAAACAAACAAATAAAACAAAAGCACTATATGTTGGAAAGCTTTAGGTTTCCCATTAATTTCCACTTTTATTTTTTTAAATGAAGAAAGGATAGAGAAGGGAGAACCATGAAGGGCCACAGAGGAAAGGGACAAGAAGGAAAGCAGTAGCAGGGCAAGCCAGAGCCGCTGGAGTTCATGGGCTGGCAGGAGCGGAGGTGGGTGTCCTCGGCGTCGACCAGAGCATAGCCAAGCCTTCTGAGCCTTGGTGGACCATACTGGCAGCTCCAGGCCAGTGTGACCCCGAAGCCGGGCCAAAGACACCCTCGGGGAGTAACCAAGTTCAGGGTGGAGCTTCTTAGCATGGTCACAAGGAGGAGGAGCAGAGGCCAAAATGGCAGCTAAGGACAAGGGCTAGCAGCCTAGAAGCTGACGTAGAAATAAGACAAGAAGAATCCCAGCAATGGACATTCTGGGAAGTTTCTGGGAAGCTTCTCTCTATCAGCTGTTAGCTAGAGTCTGGATGGCAAGATGTTGGGCCAGACAGTTGGGTTAGAGGAGGGGAAAAACCAACCATAATGTCTTAGAGCTGTATACACAGAGGGTTTCAGGTAACGCTTTATGAGTGAATTAGCCTTTGAAGACTAATATTTTTAGCTCTTTGCAGCTTTAGAGGACATGTGTCACTGTCTCCTGCAGCCCTAACGTGACTACCTGACCCAGACCCATCCCTGAGCCACATAAAGACAGTGGCTGTAAATGTGACAGGAAATTGCCCACTGGCCCACATACTACATCTGGGGCGCCCAAGTTGGGGGCCAAAGGATGATTCCCTTAACTGGGCTCTGTCTTGCTCTTCCTCTGCCTTGTTTCCAGATCTCACTTATTTATTCAGTAAATGATTATTAAACCATTACCGTATGCCTTGCACCGTGCTAGGCATGGCATACAGTGGTGAACAAGACAGAATTGATCTCTATCCTCATAGACCTTAGAGTCTGGTGGAGATTTCAGACAGGAAGGAGGCAAAGAAGCATAATATATATACAAAATACATACATGCGTTCATGAAAAACTATGACAGCACTGCTCTGTTTTTCCTTTACAATCACTTGGTTACATTCATCTGAAGCTGTGTATGGTTGAATCCGTGGATTCGAATTCAAAGATCTGGAGACACCCTCACTATCAGGAACTGATCACAAGGTGACACATCCCCAGACTGGTTCCACTCCGATCTTGCCTTCATCTCCCTGTACAGCATTATTCAGGTGGCCTTTCTATAAACAAACAAACAAACAAATAAATAAAAGGGCATTTCAGGAATGTGTGCCCAGATCCTATAGTTTCCCACCTCTCCAAGCTTAACTCATTCCTTGGTTCAAACGGCTTTTTCCTACGGTTCCTAATTCCTTACTTTTGTATCACTTATCTGTGGTCACAATAATGCTGCATAACAGACGGTCTCAAAGTCCAAAATAAAACACATCTACTTAGTTTATGGGTCTGTGTGCTGGCAGTTTAGGCTGAGCTGGCCAAGCAGTTCTGGTCTCAGAACTCACTCACGTATCTGGTAATTGTCTGACTATTGGCCATCTTGGCTGGGACGGCTGATGATTCAACTCTGCTCCCACGTTTGTGTCCCATCCTCCAGCAGACTAGCTGGGGCACGTTGTCTTGGTGGCGACAGAAGACAAGAACAGAAATGCACATGGAAACATGTAAGTGCTCTTTTAAGCAACTGCTTGTGTCTCGCCCACGAATATCCCATTGGATAAAGCAAGTCACATGGCTGGATGCACAGACAGTAGGAGGTCATCAGAGGTCATGGCTACAAGAAGGGGTGGGGTACTAGGATCGTGGATGTGATCACTTTACCATACCTACCTTCGCCTTTTTTTGCTTTTTGGATGAATGAAGAGAGCTCATCTGATTAGGACGTTTGCTTGATTTAATACTGGGACATCACTGGCAATTTTTGTGTTCATATTTTTAAAATTTACCAACAGTAAAATTTACCTTTTTGGGTGTATATAATTCTATGATTTTTTTTAACACCGGCAAGGACTCGTATAATGACAAATAAGACACAGAGCAATTCCTCCCAGAATTCCTCAGGTCACTGATATTTTGAGAGCTCACGTCTGGATGCAGCTTCCCAAAAAAACTGGTATGTTTGAGTGAAAAAAAGTTAAAGCCTTAGCAACACCTCTGGGCTATTGTGTAGCCCAAACTTGAGGTGTCACTAAGATAAACGAGTCAAAAGAGTTAGACATCAGATGGAATGCCTTGTGAAGACTTTGGTATTAAGAAATTCCAGAAGTTTCAAGCCGGAGGGAGGGATCTGAACTTGAAGAGATCACTACATTAAACAATAACCTAAATCCCGGAGGGGTTTGAGTGCATTTTCAAAATGAGGGAGGGATGGAGAGAGAAAGAAGAAGAGAGGGAGAGAGAGAGAGAGAGAGAGAGAGAGAGACAGAGAGGGAAAGAGAGAGAGAGAGAACAAGAACCTATGCCTCTCACTCAGTCCGGTGTTGCTCAAAGCTTCTCCCATTTGCCCTTCATCTCCGCTACAATGTTCGTCTCTGCCCTTTGACTTTATTTTCCTACTATCTGGCCCAGTGAGAATAGACTTGGCCTATCAGTTCTCTGTTGTCTTAATTCCTCTTGTGGAAGCTGAAGGCATTGTTTTCTTCCAAGAAAGCCCATTTGGTGCTAACTGATTTGAGGTGCCTCCCCTAGGTTTGCAGAGGGAGCAAGGTTTTAGTTCCTGGAAAATGTAAGACACAATTCGATCTTTGCTACCCTCTTGGACTCCTGCCAAGTTCCCTTTCCCTGTCTCAGAGCTCTCCCAGCTGCCAGGGAATTTGATCTGGATTTGTCTTATCAGTCCTAGGGCAACAAGCAGGTGATGAATGAGAGGGACTGGGGAGGCAGCTGTCTCTTCTTCGAGGCCACTGGCATTTTTGAAAGGGACTATGTGTGTGGCAGTTGCTGGAAATGGAGGTAAACCTCACTCCCGTGCTCCTTGGCCCAAGGTCTATAGTATTCTTCTGTCTCTTCTCCCTCCAACTAACTTAGAGGTGGCCCTTTCTTCTTGACGGTTCTTGGCCTTCATGGGGCTTTGCAGTGGCCTGGTCCAGAACAGAATTTCCCGGGTATGATTTTGATCGATCTTTAAAACATCGCTCACACTTACAAATCATGCTCAGCGCCTCGAACTGAGTGTGCAAATGTGCAACAGGTGGATGTGAGATTAAAGATGTGAGATTCAAGAATCAAGGAGAAGCTGTTGAGTCATGGCATCTGATCCACTTAGACCTGCTACGCTCTCTTCAAGAACCTGCGATGTCCTTTGAGAGGGTCTGCTTGTGAGTTGCATATCTTCTGCTCGGCTGCAGGGAGGAAAGCCCTCCATTTCTGCCGGAGTAAAAACGTGAGCAGGGAAGATGGAACCTAGACTCATGGACATCCGGACCCAGCTGGACAAAACCCTGTATGATGAAGCCACTGGGCTGACTGTGTAGGACGCTGTTTGCCTCCATGTCCTGAATAGAAGCGTAGCCAGCCTGCCTAGCTGACACTTCAGCATTCCTGTGCCTCGGGGGTCTGATGCCACAAAACAAGTCAACCGTCATTTAGGGGAGTCATTTCAAGGTTTCCCATGTCTGCTCTCTGGCTCGCTTTCCCTCTGCTCCTGTCACCAGGATGTCAGCACCCAAATTAGCGCGAGGCCCCAACCCAAGCAAGCATCAACTGGATTGTCAGCCCAGTGAATGACCCACCCTGGGGACCTGCTGTTCTAGCCTTGCCTCAGCTGTCACCTTCCTGTGGCCTTTCGCTTTCCCTCGGCATGAAGAACTGCCAAAAACAGCAGTCGGCTTCTCCCTGAGGAAGAAGAAGCTACGTGCAAGGTCAGGTAAACACGGGGCCTAAGAAAGTCTCCCCTCCCCCACCCCACGTATACCGTGTCTTATCCTCACTCCAAGCTAAGGACCTCTATCTAAATCCAGCCACAGCACCGGTCCCGAATGGCAGGAAAGTGTTCAACCCAGAAGCCACATCCTCTGCAGTGCCACAGCCAACACCAGTGAGGGACGTGAAGTTAAATCGAAATGGAATTTGAATGACAAAGTGACATGATGTCCATCTCCCTAATGATGGGACGAGTTGGCCTTCCGTCACTGGCAAGGCAAAACTGCCAGGCCCAGATCTGTATTTAAAAGCTATTTTGCATGGCTTTAAGTCACCAGCTCTGCTCAATATCTAAAACAAAGAGAATGCATTATGGAACAGGACGAAGGGAGCTTGTTAATTTTCCCACTGATGCACTGTGAAATGAAAGCTTTATTCTAAGAATGGTATATCCTCAGGGCTCTCTCTGGAGAGACGCTGACAAATCCAAGTGTCCTTACTGTTTCCTTTACCCCCTGCTTCACGGCTTTTTTATACACATTTACCAAATATGTATATTTCATGGTATGTCAGTATCTGTAGGACTCAGTGAGTTCAAGTCTGTGATTCTTTTTAGGGCTTCTTTGACAATAGAGTGCTCAGGTGATGTTATTGATGAACATACACACACACACACACACACACACACACACACACATTTGATTGTGTACAGCCCGTCTGTGCATATTATAGAAGTGTCCATGCAGCCTGCGAGCTATTGTCCATGCTAGTGAGCTGTATAGCCCATCTCCAATTGGAACCCAATGAAATAATCATGATAATTTTGCCTTCGTGTATCACCTTTCATCAGGGAGGATGAAAGGGCTTCACAAACTCTGGGTTCCTCTTTGATCCAGGCTTCTATCTGGTGTACCAATCTCCACTGTGCATTCTGCCCTCACCCCGCAGATGGGCTTCCCATTGACAGTAATTGAACTTCCATATGCGGAGCTCCAGCCTGGCCCGAGAGCCTCCTGTCAGCTGCCAGGAGGGGGAGGGCTGCCTCCAGAAGGGCTGTGCTTGCTGGTCCACATTCGCGACAGGGCAGGAACTATAAACATGGGAAAAGGGGAAAGGAATTCTTAAGCCGCAATTTTAGTTTTGAGAGAGAGGTGCTTCATGGCAGGTGGAAGAATCTTCTAGGCAGTGATAAAACAAATATTCAGAAAGTAGGTGTTGCCTAAGGCTCTGTTCTTAGTTTCTCATCCACACCCAGGACTTTAGCTATTAGCTCTATGGGAAAGACTCCAACATATATATCCCAGGCTCAGACTCTCCCTTGGGTCTGGCCAGGCATCTCCAGCTGTCTCCCGGGCATTTCCATCCACATGTTCTACTAGAACATCAAACTCGACTTCTACCGAATATACATGATTCTTCCCCCTTCACTCTCAAAGAGCTCCCTTCCCTGACTTTCCCATGTGCGGTCGCTGGAGTTACAGCCACGAGTGACTTAGTCAAGATCTGTGTTCTCGTGGAGCTGGCATTTGCAAAGTGGGGGAGAATGTAATAAGCAGGTGACAAAAGAAGAGAAACACCAGGCGATGGGGGGTCAGGGTGTAGTGGGTTAGAGGTGTAGACCTCATTGGACGGAGTGACCAACACTGGCTTCTCTAGGCAGATGATGCGGGAGAAAGCGCCCCGGGTGGGGGCCAGAAGAAGCGGGAGAGCCCGAGGCAGCAGTGAGATCTGCCTGCCTGTGGAACCGAGGAGATGCCACGGTGCCAGAACACGAAAGAGGGCGAACAGGAGGCGGGGAGCCCAGAGAGGTGCGCAGGGACCGGGTGAGGCGAGGTTCGCACATAGGGCGCAGAGTCCGGATTTTCATCCAGTGTCACTCAAAGCCAGGCGACGGTTTTTAGCAGGGGCTGCGGGAGCTGCTGCCCGTTACTGGCAACTCTCCGCTATGGCGATGAGTCACTCTGCTCTCTCTATGAACCCCTCTCGCTTTCCACGCAGGCAGCGTCTAGCACAGAGCGAGGGCAAGGTTTTGGTCCTCCTCCAACTCCCTGCATCTCCCCTCCAGGGTCCTGGACAGAGTCTTCTGTGTTCGAGAGCACTGGCAGCCAAAGGGAAAACAAAGCATCCCTTTTGTGATCACTGGGAAAGCACCAGATACCCCTAAGGCCGTGAACATAGCTTAGGCTTGCCGACCAAAGCCTAGCTTCCTCATATCCTGAGAATTTAAATCTGGGAGCCCACCTGCTCAAGCGTGCCTGCTGGGGGAGGGGCTGAGAGTTGGGTGGTCGAATGGGGACTGGTGGGTGCCCCGATCCTTCAGCTGCTATGCGTGTCGGCTGTGAAGGGGTCACAGCTGCTTCTCCAGAGAATCGCCCTGGGGAGGCTCATACCTCCTTCCCCCCACCCCGCACCCCATCCAGGGGCAGCAGGCAGCCCATGACTGACTGGAATGGGGGCACGAAAGGCCAGCCCGGCCCAGGGGGTCAGTCCAAGCCCCAGCAGTCTCCAGCTGAGACCCCATCCTTGCTCTGTCTCTTGCTCCCTCTGGTTCCCCTCCCTCCCTCCCTTCCCCTGGGAGCATTCTGTCAGTAAGCCACACGCAGTTGGCCACCTTCTCAGGCTCTGCTTGTGGGGCAGGGAATGTAAGACAAAGCGAGATGTAGCCAGTCCTTACAAGGAGGCCTGACTCAAGCCCGCCGTGAAAGCTTTCACCCACCTTTCTCTTCTCAGTCCATTCAGGTATTCGACAAATACGTCGAAGCACGCTTCATTCACTGAGGCACACAAGCAACCGGATGGGTACGGCCCATGCCCTCGGAGCTTGTTAACCAGGGGGAAAGGCGCATGTTAGACTGCTACACGCATCCGTTTGGGCGCGTGGTGGCTGGGTGGTCTTCCACACTGTAGGGGGATTGTTTGCCTCCAAAGCCGTATTTCCCAGACGGTGCAGGAGTGCGAGTCTAGGAAGAAGCATGGCCACCAGAACCTTCTGCTTGGGAGCTGCCGGGATGCAGTTAGAAATAGGGGCCCAGATGGCATTACCAGTCTCACCATCTCCCTTGAGCTGGCTGCCGCCGGTGAACCCATGTAGTTAAAGGGGCAAGAATCCTGCAGGAGACCCCTTGGTGTGGCTCACACCTCCTTCTCCTAATTATTTTCCTTTTTTTTTTTTTTTTTTTTGGAGGGAGGGAGTGGGGGAGGGGCAGAGGGAGAAAAAGAGAGAGAGAGAGAGAGAGAGAGAGAAAGAGAGAGAGAGAGAGAGAGAATCTGAAGCAGGCTCCCTGCCCAGTGCAGAGCCCTATGCAGGGCTCATTCTCACGACTGTGAGATCACGACCCGAGCTGAAATCAAGAGTCCAACATTGAACCAACCGAGCCACCCGGGTCCCCTTTATATATATTTTTTTAACTTGGTTATTTCAGCCTCTCGGGAGAGGCTCAGCTTGTGGGGGAATATGGCTGCCTCCTAGAAGAGTCTGGCCATGACTTCAACACCAGTCCCACAAAATCCAACACGGCTCAAGACCCCCCATGCTATCGTGGGCTGAGAGCCACGCTGCAGCTCTTGTGACCGAAGGTGAACATCCCAGTCATCCCTGGGCTTACACAGAGGCTGGGTCCTGTCGGAGAATTCTTTTCACCCGGAGTCCCCAGCCACATTGCTGGGAGGAGACTTTCCTGGGTCTATGGGCTCTCCTAGAGCTCCAGCTAACACTAATCATCCTCTGTGCCTCAGTTTCCCACCTGGAGAAGGAAGACGAGGGTGGCAGACTGAGGTTTGTTCAAGTCAGTCTGAGGGTGCAGCCTAAGGAAGGTCTCCCTGAATGGTGGCCGGACTCCAGAACCCTCTATTAGTGCTTACTAATGGAGGGCATAAATTCGGGTCAGGGCCAGGATTATGTGCGTTCACCTCATGCAGTCACACAGGGCTTCCCACTGGGAAGGTCCTCAGGCTTGGTTTAATGCTCTACTCTTGCTGCCTCAAATTTCTTAATTCGTAAACGATGAACTCTGCCTTTTCATCTTGTCTTTGGCCCCACACCTTATGCAGCCAGTCCTGCTTGGGGCCCCACAGCAAGAGTTGTTTGGGGTTGCCTGCCAAGAGGCAGGGGGAAAGGCGAAACTTCCCCGGGGACATCTTTCACCAACCTCACAGGCTCTGCAGCCGAGTTCTCCGGTTAGGCAGTGTCTCGGGGAGAGCGTATTCCCAGTATAAAGCCATCGGACTGTACAGAGGCCAACATGGCGGACAATTCCTGATGCCCCAGGGTGGTCAGCAGGGAGAATAGAGGGGAAGAGGGCCAGGAAAAAATCCTGCTTGACTGAGAGCAGACCCCGATCTGTCCTCTCTTACTCCGGCAGATGTTTGGAGCTGCTTTTCTCGGGGAGCTTGTGTGGGCTCCTTGGATGTTCCCTGCTGGCTCTTCACTGGGCCTTCCCTCCATCCAGACAGAGGTCTCTCTGCCCCAGGAGTTGGTCGGGCTCTTTCCACGGCCCCTAGAGGTCCAGCCTTCCCGGCAGCTCCTGGGGCCTTTGTAGAGATGAATGCAGGCAAACCCCACCCTGCTCCCCTCTGCATCCAGCTCGATCCCCTCGACCTTGCAGCCACGGACCGCTTTGTCTCTAGCAGCCACGAAGGAAGACACTGATCTCTCCTTCCACACTTCTCGTACAGCTTTACCCATGTCACAGCTTTCTGAGGCGTCCCCTGGCCACGTCTCCCTGAACCTGAGGCCAAAGTAGCACTCTACCATTTCCCCTAGATGGGATGAGGAACCCCTTGGCAGAGCAAGTATTTCCTCAATAAATAAATACATAAATAACGCACACCCCGGCAAAATTCTCTCACCCTCTCCTCTCTCGCTACTGGTTCTGCATATTTTGTGGCTGAGAGAAGATTCGGGAGCCCTAAAACTGGTTCTCGACAATTTTCTTTGTAAATTTTACACAAGGGATCTGGCTTTGGAATTTCACACCATCGTGTCTCATCCTCTGTGTGGAAACTTCAATATCAACACCTTGTTACAGGTACGAAGCCCCGGATTAAGCGCCGCAAATTGAATAACGTATTACGTAGCCGGTCCTGTCAAGTTTATGAAGCATCTCACGTAACTGGCCTCATCTGGTCCTCCCAACAGCCCCGTGGTAGACATTGTTATGTTCTTACTTTACGGGTAGATCTTTGGAGATTCAGTTGGCTGTGTGCTTGCCCTTGCAACTCAGCTCATAAATGGGAGGGCCACAGCGGAGGCCCCCTCCCCGGTCTCCTCACTCCCAACTGCTTGCTCTGCCCTAGTGTCTCTGCCCGGGAAACAGACATGGCTGCTGGTAAATGAGACACAGAGCAGCCTCCACGGAGCTCTCTACAAGGAATGAATGAAAATACATTGCAAGCTGTAAGACGAAGGATCAACAGAACGGGTTACTACTTCTGTGATCATTACCTTTAGCTCCTGGGTCATCTGGGTTGACTGTGTAAGATGCCCAAGTTCACCTATTATGGTCATCCCACTCCTGGATTTTGGATAACCCTGAACACCGTCTATCCTTGTCTTTGCCTTGTGTTCCCTCATTGCTTTGAGTATCGTTGCAGGTCAGTTATACCCTCCCTGGCCCCGAGTGAAGTTTACTTTCCTGCCTCCCTGTACTTCAGGCCTCTGCTCATTCTCTCTCCAAACCACCTTGCCCTTCACAAAGGTGAGAAGGTGAGTCCACACGGAGAACCGCCCTGGCCTTGAGTGAGAGCAGCTTTGTAGTTGTGAGGACATTGTGAATGATCTAGAAAAGTTGCTTACCAAAGGGCAGGGAAACACTCAAGTGAAGGGAACATCGGCTAAGAACAATAGTTAGTATGTAATGTATTTTGTACATGCTAAGCACCGTTGTGCATGATTTTTTCTACTAACACTAAGTTCAGGGGTTTGTGAACCCAGGAATAATTATCCCCATTCAACAAATCCCAGCTGTTAAGGTTAAGTACCTAGCCTGAGGTCACACGTAAGCGGTAGACCTAAGATTTCAGCCCAGATCTTTCTGAATTTGAAGATCATGCTGTTAATCATTATGTTGTGTGTGATCTGACCCCTTGAGGACGGTGGAGAAGAGTACTGCAGATATATTCATGTGGGTAAAGCCATAAGAGCTATTTTAAAGAGAGAATAAAGCACGTTTGTTCCCAAGTTCCACCCATAAATATGCCATGAAAACTTGCATGATTCCTCTTGATTCTTTTCTTCCAGAGTTTCCCAAGCACTCTGCCGTGGATCATAATGTACATAGCGGCTCTTCACGTGGACGTGTTGCCAGCTCAACCTCCTTATAAGAACTCGGGATGTGTTACAGAAACATGGCTCTCCAAAACCATGCGTTCCTTTAAAATCTCATTCTGAGGAGTAGTCATGAGGCCTGCTCTCCCCACGGCCAAGTCCACCACATTAAAGCAAATGAAAACCTAACTCAGATGATTCATATAAAATTAGTCTTTCCGTAACCTTTTATATTATCAAAGTGCTTTGCCCCTCTGGTGTTGGTCTGTGTAAACCAAGTGATTCAGCCAGCCAAAACATCAAGGAGAAAGATCCCACCAGGCTTTGATTGAATTACACAGTCCATTTTGTTGTTGTTGTTGGCCATTGCTGAAGTTTTCATATGAAATTAAAACAAAAGAGCCTACCCCTCCCAGCTAACATCTCTGTAAGAAAATAATTGGCCGGCCTTTGTTCTCCTTCCCTCTGTAGAGTGAAGGACCAAGCCCTCCCATTTGGTCGCAAGGTGGCACATTTGAGAGCTTTGTCCCAAGATACAAGGTAACCCAAAGAGTAGGTCTTCAGCTTGGGTTCTCCCAGCAGCAGACCCTGAGGCAAGAATTTGAGTGTAAGCCACCCTGGGTGGCTCAGTCAGTGAAACATCTGACTTCAGCTCAGGTCACCATCGCATGGTGCGTGTTTTCAAGATATACATCAGGCTCTCTGCTGTCAGCGAAGAGCTTGCTTCAGATCCCTTCTCTCTCTCTCTCTCACTGCCCCTCTCCCCCTTCTCAAAGGTACACATTAAAAAAAAAAAAAAGAATTTGAGTGTAAATGGTTTATTCAAGAGGAAACATGGGTGGGAGGGTGAAGAATTGAAAGGGAAGGAAAGACAGCCAATAAAAGGTCCGTTGTCGAAAAAGTTACACTTTGGGAGGCTAGGGGTTAATCCTGCTTGTGTCCTCTGGGAGTCAATGAAGAACGTGGGCCTCTGAGTTTCTGGCCTGAGAAGTGAGGAACTAAGGGTATTTACACACCATCTCCCATTACATACTATTTTAGAGCTGCTAGATGAGGAAATCCCTAACAATTCCAGCTTCAGGCAAAGTGCCCCAGGTGCTAGCCCTGAATAGATGGGCCAACAGGCATGGAAATGGTAAAGACTTGTGCCAAAGCAGGCTGCAGCAAGGAAAAGGGGGGGAAAAGAGCAGAGGCCGAGCTGACTCCCGCGTTAGGCACAACATCTGGGGCCCATGAAAACATTTTAATTCTAGTTTCTTTTAAGATCAGAAGGAAGAATGGACATAATCATAATGAATATGTAAAAATAAATCCAGCCTGGATGGTATTTGTCTTTATACCAGCACAGTCATAAAATAGAATTAAAAAAAAAAACACCTTTTTTTTTAATGAACAAAGGGACTCATAAAAACCCATAGAAGTTATACTGAATCCCTGAGGAGGAGTTCAGTTATTTATTTATTTATTTATTTATTTTTGACTATTGGCCTATTCTCCCATTTCAGATGGCTCACACTAGTCCAAAGTACCCCACCCCTTCTGTTTTCATTTCTTTCCATTTTCCTTTTTTTTCTCTTCTGCTTCCGCGCTCTGGTGTCTCTCCTGCTATATTTCTCTATCTGTGTCAGTAGGGGATACGTGTTATTTTTGTCTGCTCAGCATCCAGTCCCAAATCTTCTGATAAAATATTTGTTTTTGAGGAACCAGTCTGCCCTGCCTGCCCCTGGCCAAGAGGTGGGCACCTGACGTAAATCAGATGATCACTCTCTGGAATTTGAGTTCTGAAGAGAGTCATATAAACACTACAAAACTTCCTGCCTCAGAGATCCCTGGAGTACCCTAGCTTCTACCATTTTTGAAACCTGCTTCTTCAGCTATTCTTTCAATTCTGCAATGTATAGGGTATATGCGCAATGCATACGAGATGCATACACACACAGACACACACACACACACACACACACACACATTACAGGAAAAGCATACCATGTTTATAGATTAGCAGACTCTATGTAAAAGTCATCTATTCTTGTTGAATTGATACCCCAAACAAACTATGAATAGGGTTTTCTTTCTGTAAAAATTAAGAGAAACTGAGACACTTTTTTTTTTAATTTTTTTTTCAACGTTTATTTGTTTTTGGGACAGAGAGAGACAGAGCATGAACGGGGGAGGGGCAGAGAGAGAGGGAGACACAGAATCGGAAACAGGCTCCAGGCTCTGAGCCATCAGCCCAGAGCCCGACGCGGGGCTTGAACTCACGGACCGTGAGATCGTGACCTGGCTGAAGTCGGACGCTTCACCGACTGCGCCACCCAGGCGCCCCCTGAGACACTCTTGAAGAAGAAACACAAGGCATGATGATTTGCTCTACCAGACAAGAATTACTGTTTTAAAGTTCCAGTAACTGAGATATGGTTAACTAAGCTAAAAGTCTAGACGAATGCACCAATGATACAGAAGAGAGCCAAGAAACAAATACATAGGTGTAGAGATACTTGATTTATGACCAAGGTGGCATTGCAGAGAATTAGAATAAAGACTTTTCAGTAAATGGTGCTGGGACAATGAGATTGTGATATAGATGTATAGATACAGATAGAGATAGAGATAGAGATACTGAGATATAGAGATACAGTTATGCTGAGTCCCTACTTCATACTATACACAAAAATCAATTCCAAGTGGATTTTAAATGTGAAAGGCAAAACAGCAAATTCTTTAGAAGATAAGATTAGAAAATATCTTCATTATCTTAGAGGAAGGCAATAATACGGAAACACATAGTAATTAATGAAATAGAAACTTGCTAATAAGGTAGATCTTAGGTTAAGTGTTCTTATGGAAAAAAAGGAAGGAGGACACCTTTAGAGGTAATGGTCCCGTTTATGGCACTGTTTATGGTGACAATTTGATGCATATATACTTATCTTCCTAGTCAAATTTTATTTTTTTTCTTTTTAATTTTTTTTAATGTTTATTTTTGAAGGAGAGAGACAGAGTGTGAGTGGGGGAGGGGTGGAGAGACAGGGAGACACAGAATCTGAAGCAGGCTCCAGGCTCTGAGCTGTCAGCACAGAGCCAGAAGCAGGGCTTGAACTCACAAGTCATGAGATCACGACCTAAGCCAGGCACCCCCATACTCAAATTTTAAAACTCCAAATCAAGTTGTGAGAAAGTCTTTGCCTCCCTGGCTCTCCGACCAACCCCTCTCTTGCAAACTTTGCACATTTCTTAGGTTAAACGAGACCATAAGAAACACTGACCGGACGTTAAGAAAGATGACTAAGCCAGACCCGAAATTAAGAATTTCTGTTTAAAAAAGTCACCTTTAAGAGCCTGAAATTACCTTTAAGCATGAAAAGACCATGAAAATGCAAGCCACTGAGTGGGAGAAAATATTCGGAAATCATATAACTGACAGAGAACTTGTATCTTGAATATAAAGACTACAAATCAATAAGAAAAAAGTATACAGGGGTGCCTGGGTGGCTCAGTCAGTTCGGCGTCCGACTTCGGCTCAGGTCATGATCTCACAGTCTGTGGGTTCGAGCCCCGCGTTGGGCTCTGTGCTGACAGTTCGGAGCCTGGAGCCTGCTTTGGATTCTGTGTCTCCCTCTCTCTGCCCCTCCCCTGCTCATACTCTGTCTCTCTCTGTCCCAAAAATAAGTTTAAAAACATTAACAAGAAAAAAAAGAAAGAAAGAAAAAAGTATACAATGCAATGAAAAAATAGGCAAGGGACTTAAACAGATCACTTAGGGAACAACGTGTCTAAATGGCCATAAATATACAAAAAGCTGATTAATTTCATTGTAATGAGGGCTGTGTACATTTGCAACCACAACGAGATGCCAATGAATGTATCTCTGATGAGGGAGACCAAGGGTCTTTGAGGTCAAGAGCACATTTGCTTTTCACTGTCCTCTTTTGCATTGGGTTTATTTTATGCTTCCTTGTATTTCTTTAAATTAAGAGGAAATAAAATTAGTTTTAAATTAGAGAAGGAAAACAGTAAAGAACAGAAGTGACAAGACAGACTGTATCTTTTCTGCTGTGGATCAGTGACAGGCATTAGCTGACTGGTGTTCTTGAGCTCTCACCACTACACCAAGATAAATTAATGACTCAGAAATCAATTGATGGAGCAGTCCAACAGGTAATTCAGGCTCCCAGACCACTTTTCTTTTCTAAAAGAAGACAGGTTCAGTAAGGAAGGCTAGTTTTCTTTCGCTCTCAAAGGGTCATAGTGGGCTGGGATGATATCTAACTGACTTGAAATAGAACTCCTTTGAAATACATCTATGTTTTAGCTGAAGTACTGATTTTTCTATCTTGATGGTTCATTCATCCACCTAACTGTGCCTACCGTGTGCCAGGCATTGTTCTAGATAAAGAGGATACAAAAGTGAATGAAGCAGACAAATTCTCTGCCCTCTTGAAGCTCACATCTTGGTAGGAACGGAAAATAAACAAACGTCCAGAATGAGGCCAGAAATAATATATGCTATGAAGAGAAGTAGAGTTAGAAAGAGTTGAGGGTGATGTGGTTTCAGCTAGGGTGGCCATGGAAGGTCTCTTGGAGGCGGTGATGCTTCAGCAGACAGTGGGATGAAATGAGAGACGGAGTATTGCATTCTAGGCACAGGAAGCAGCAAGTGCAAGGAGCCTGAGGTGGTTTGCCTGCGAATGGACTCTACTCGGCTTCTTGCTGTTTGATGGGGTGGGATGTTATTTTCCTGGGCTGTTTCCTTGAAAAAAGGTAAAGTGACAAGGGAGTTTAATGTCTGTGGTTTGTCTGGATGCGCTCCTCCGGGCAAGCCTGTGCCTGCTAGGCTGGAAGCAGATGTTGTCAGCAACGGGCTATGAAAGAACAGATTGTCTCCCCTGGTGTCATGGCCATGCTACTCATACTCTAGAATAGCTAATGAGGTGTCTTCTTCTGGTGTAAGACAGTGGGGATTTTCAGACTAACTCCGTAAAGTGTCCTACAAAGACGGCATCGTGAGCCGCTGTCACAAGCTACAGGTCTTGAGTTCCCTCCCACCCCACCTCAGGATGTTCAAAGGGCCTATTCTGAGCTACTGGGCTCCATCCAGGACCCTTGGTTGCTCCTATTCCCACAGGCTTCCTTTGGGTCCTGACCTACACACTCCCGTTTCTTTGTACAAAAGCCTTGTTTTCTTTTCTTTCACAATTAACTTTGGCTCATTAAAACCCAGAACTCAAACATTTAGCAACCAAAAAATTGGTTCTCCTTTCCTTGGGGCAGGGACGGCTTGCTTTCAAACTCTGCCAGCTAGTGGGGAGACGATCACATTCCGTCCTGGTGGCCGCGAAGTGTCCTCCCCTTCCGAAGTGGATTGCGTCCCTCTAATGGGACAAGGGAAAGGGGGGAGGAACCTTTGTCAACAAGGATAACCAGGTTGAATGATCAGTTCTTGCTACATTTTCTCCCGCCAGTGATCTCTTTGTGCACCCCAGTGTCCCTAGGACAGATTTCCTTTCATTCAGCAGATACACCACCCACCGCTGTGGGAGGGACTCTGGCTTCTCTGGGTGTGTGCATTAGCCTGGCCCCCGGGGTGAATTGCTCACCTCCTTTGTGCTTTGTTTCCAAGGGCGTGATTTCCTCACTATTCTGTGTTTGGTCCACCTCTGGGCCATCCCTGTGTGTGCCGTAAGGCTCAAACAACACCATGCAGGTGTAAAATGAAGCTGTGGAAAAATCTTTCCCTCCCTGGCTCCCTGACCCACACCTCTCTGTGGCTGTGTCTATCTTCCTCAGGCTCATACTTGACTTTGCTGCTATAACCCCTGGGGAGTCCATCATCAGACCCAGCTTCTAAGGAAGTGCTCTTCGTCCCCGCTCCCACGAAGTGAACCACCTTTTCTCGAACTTTGCATATTTGAGGATAGTTTTCCCATCATCTCCCTCAGGAAAAATTCACCAGGTTATTTCTAATCTGAGCCACCTCAGTATGCCCCCCTCCACTTTTTCCCTGTGCTCATTGCAGGGTAAGTCTCACTGTAGAGAGACTTTCAGTAACGACCATTCTGTTCCTAGCATGCCGTCCTCCATCTTGTACCTCAGTTGGTCCCCTTCCTGTAGCTTCTGGCACCCTCCCCGGGCAACGTAATTTAGTCAGGTCCCTGCTCTTGCTGAGATAACCGATACTCTTCCCGTAACTTGGCTCTTGGGCCCTTCATCCAGTGGCTCACCTCCTTCGCTTATCCTCAAGCAGTGATGGTTGGGAAGCAAGGTTGCCAGCCAAACCTAATGACGTCACTCCAGTTGGGATCGAACGTGCTGTAAAAGCACCGATGAAGAGTATCTATTGCTTGTTCTGATAGGGGGAAAGCGTTACCGCCTGTGTACAGAGAGAGAAGTGGGGGATGGCCAATAGAAAGGATGACTGTCCATCCTGAAGACAGAAGAATATCTCTGTCCTGTGATGTTCCTAACCCAGTATAACCGGGGGCAGTGGGGCTCGACATAGAGCATTCATCCGAACCCTTAAGGATCTGGTAAAAACGCAGACTTCAGGGAACCACTGACAGATTAGGAAACTGAGACATAAAGATTAAGTAATTTGCCCAGAATTTTACAGTAAGCTAACCTCTATATTATACCGTTTCTATTTAATCCTTGTAAATATATTTATTTTATATCCTGAATTTGATACTTTTATCATTGAAGTTCTTAGGAGTCTAAGACTTCTGTTGGTTGACTCTCTTGACCCCAGCTCATGGAATTTTGTTTTTCAAGCTTATGTGGGGTGGGATCTATCTGTGGGTGTCCTGTGTGGACAGGTTGAGTGGGAGGAATCTCTCCCAAAGGATTTTACTTTTGCTTCTTTCCAGTTGCCCCAAAGATGTGGCCTCCCAAGGACTGCTCTTTCTTAATGTCTAGGTTTGGAGTGTGCTAGGATAGGTTTGAACCTAGAACCTATATGAGGCAACCCTTGGATGCAAATTCCCAAAGAAGAATCTTTTCCACTGCGAGGAAGGTTCAAAGAGATTCAAACTTGTTAGTCACTTTTCTTTGATAGTGAATGGACTTGCCTTAGTTCACTGTTTGTATCAGCGTTCTCCAGAGAAACAGAATCGCCAGAATGGGCATATAGATACACATCTATGTATCTATAAGTACATATGAGAGAGAGAGAGACAGAGAGAGACAGAGACAGAGAGTTTAGGAATTGGCTCATATAATTATGGAGACTTGGTAAGTCCAAAACCTTCAGGGTAGCCCAGCAGGCTGGAGACCCAGGGAAGAGTTGCAGTTCTGGCAGAATTCCCTCTTGCTTGAGGAGGGTTAATCCTTGTTCATTTGTTTTGTTTTTGTGTTTTTTTTTTTAGAGAGAGCAAGTGTAAGTGGGGTAGAGGGGCAGAGGGAGAGAGAGAAAATCCCAAACAAGCTCCACACTCAGAATGGAGCCCGCCACATAGCTAAACCCCACGGCCCTGGGATCATGACCTGAGCCAAAATCAAGAGTCAGATACTCAACCGACTAAGCCACCCAGGTGCCCCTCAATCTTTGTCTTTAAATTAAGGCCTTCGACTGATTGGATGAGGCCCACCCAGATTATGGAAGAAAATCTGCTTGCTACTCAATCTCCACTGATTTAATAGTTATTCTCACCAAAAAGCAAAACAAAACAAAACAAAACACCTTTCACAGAAATATCCAGAATAATATTTGACCAAATACCTGGGCCCTGTGGCCCAACCACATTGACATATAAAATTAACCAGAAAATTGTTTAATAAGACCGGGGCATTTGAGTATACTGGCTTTGTGCAAGGGTCTCTGTTCCCATTTTCTGCCTCTGTCTCTTACCCCGCATGGAATTAGTCTATTTTTAGGCCTAGGTTTCTGAGTTCCATTTAGGATGACCTAATTCTCAAAACTTGAATTTTCATTTGGAGGCCTCTTATTACTCTCATTAAATTACTCTTCTCACCTGATGTTCTTGAGAAAACCAGCTCTTTAATGACGTGTAGGGACTGTGGTAGTGTATTCCCTTGGCCCACAGATCTCAGACCGAGTGATTTGGTAATGGATTTTAGCACCTGCAATTCACACAGCCTTCACTTGCTATATTAAAGGAAATTCAAGTTAAAATGTTGTCAGCTTAGAGAGCAATTATGATCTGAGCCTAGTTGATTTAGGCATCATGTGAGCTCTGGCTTCATAAAAACATGGCCGTAGATTCTTCTAGAACCTACTGCGGAGGATGAATAGCATTGCCACTGAAAAGGGCTCACTGGATAAATCTCATAGTTGTATTAATACTAATGATGATGAGGGGAGTCTGGGTGACTCAGTCGGTGAAGGGTCCAACTTCAGCTCCGGTCATGATCTCACAGTTGGTGAGTTGGAGCCCTGCATCAGGCTCTCTGCTGTCAGCACGGAGCCCGCTTCGGATCCTCTGTGCCCCTCCCTCACTGGCTTTGCCCCACTTGCACGTGCATGTGCACGCTCTCTCTCTCTCTCTCCAAAATAAAACAAAACATTCAAAAAATACTAATGATGATGTTACAGCCACCGTTTACAAAGCACTTACTATGTATGCCAGGCGCTGTGCTCTTTCCTTTGAAACCCTTGGAGCCAGGAGCTCCAAGGAGCCGGGACCGGCAAGAAGTAAGGGCTGCTGTACTTGGAGAGTTTGCCTTAAGAGCTAGGTTTGTATCGCAACATTGTTGTGTAAGAAACAATCCCAAACTCTCAGCGGATTTCAGCAATATGCATTTATCTCTTACTCATGAGTCTGTAGGTCAGGTGCAACTCAGGTGGGCTTGGCTTCCGGCTCCAGGCTTCACGTTGCCTATACTGTTATCTCAGGACCCTGCCTGCAGCCCCAACCGCTTTGTGGAGAAGGTCCTTCCTGTGGCAAAGGATAGAAACTCCAAGATGGCGAAGAAAGGGTGCACGATGCCTCCTATAAGGCCTCGGCTCTAAACTGGCACCTTGTCCCCTCTGCTCACATTGCAGCAGCCAGGGCAAATCCCACGTCCAGCCTCGGAATCAGTGGGGAGCGGGAGTAAAAGCTGCACCATGCAGAGAACGGGAATAGACCCAGGCAAATAATACCGCCTGCCATGTTAATCACTAAATGTGTGCCTAGCCCCCAGTCCTCTCTCGGGATGTTTTTGAAAGAGAGAATGAACGTATTTATTGATCTTGCTAGTGTTGTAGGGCAGATCAATCAAGCTACAGCATCCTCTCTGCCCTTTATTCACCTGCATCCATCAACACATCCCTAGGGCCCGGTCCACTGTAGATGCTCAGTAAATATGTGTTGAGCGAATGCATAAGTCAACCAAGCAAGCAATCCAGGAGGCTCATGTAAAATATTTGATGTCCCTAAAGGACCTTTGTCGGAGAACTTGGCACAGACATTCACATCTCTGGATGCAAGGCATGACCTCAGAGAGCCTCACAGCAAGACAGCTACTGAGTCAGATGCATAACCATCCTTGGGGCCCAGGAAATGGGGGTGATCTCCTGGGCTCTGTCTTACGGTGAGCACATAGGAAAATAGGGCTCTCTATATGTCTCCATATATAGGAAGACAGGTCAGCTGAAAGGTGAGGCATGAATTGCTTTGCCAGCTGGCGTAAGAGGGGCTTGAGGCGCAAACATGGCGATTAATCCATTCATTTCTGCTTCTACAACCCACACACGAAAGGGCAAAAATAGCGAACACAACAGTTGAGTGGCTGGCAGGGTGGGGGGAGGGTGACCCAGAGCGTGTGTAAAAGCAATGAGTGGGGAAGGGGACACTTCTCCCACCAGCACCAAGATTAGATAGAGGATGTCCCCTTCCCACTAAAGACTGGGACATGTATCAATCTATTTGTCTATAATAATGCAGAGACCAGGTGGCATTCCTGAGCTATTTGCAATCCTCTTTAGAAAATCAGAGGCGAGTCCCCACTCCAACATTTGCACTGAATAGTGCAGCACCAAATAAGAGTAAAGACAACAGGAAATGTGGATACAGAGTCAAGGAAGATATTCTACTGCAAATCCTAGAGTGAGAAGTTTGAGAAAAAGAGACCACGAAATTCTCCGCAATTAGTATACCAACAATCAGGCTATCGGAAGTGACCAGCCCGGGATCAACCAACAGGGGCCACAGAGAAGGATCCAAAGCTGACACATGTATTAAGAAGGAAGAAAAGAAATAGCCCAGAGGCTTTTCCCTTCTCTCTCTGCTGATGGCTTCCCTAGTGGCTTATGGAGGGCAGATGGGTAGGTGACATATAACTCACCATAGGTGAATATGTGGGTTACTTGTAGTCTCGTCCTATAGTATATTGGTCATTTGCCTATTTGCCCTTAGATCTAGTCTCTGCACTTCTGTTCTGCTCTATGTGGCATCAGCCCCATAAAAATTACATTTCCCAGTCTTCCTTGTCCACTAGCTTCCTGTGAGGTTCACCAATGGGAAGAGCCCATGGGAAACTGAGAGCAGGCATGCTCACCCTTCCCAGTGCTTCCAGATCCCAGGGGCCGCTACTCCCATGTTTCCAATTCCAAGGTTCGTCTCCACCTAGGCAGGCCTGGCTCTTATGTTCTGGTGCCACTATCTCTGCCCTTTGTCCCTCTAGCTCTAAGAGTGGTCACATCTTTCTAATCTTCAATTTGCCCCTCTGTCTCTTTTTCAGCTCTTCCAAAACCTCTATAACCAGGTTCCCTTTTAAAAATCCCTCGATTGAACTGCTCGGCATGGGTTCTGTTTTCTGGGCTTCCATGGCTATGGTTACATTTCTTTCTCTCTCTTTTTTTTAGTGTTTATTTATGTTTGAGAGAGAGAGAGAGAGCATGAGCAAGGGAAGGGCAGAAAGAGAGGAAGACAGAATCGGAAGCAGGCTCCAGGCTCCACGCTGTCAGCATAGGGCCCGACGCGGGGCTTGAACTCATAAACCATGAGATCATGATCTGAGCCGAAGTCGGACACTTAACCGACTGAGCCACCCAGGTGCCCCCATATGGTTACATCTCTTTGAGCCAAGTCAAGCGGGAGAGAGACACAAGGTGAGTTCCCCTCAAGAGCCTGGAAGCAAGCGTCTTGCCGTCCAGTGGAGCAGGTTAGCTTAGGCCAGCTCTTCCCACAGCGCATGGTGCTTGGTGCTGATGGGAAGCTGTCCCTCTCTGTCCCAGGTAAAGCAGCAGTTCTTGGTCTGGCGGATAAAGGCCGGCCAGTGTGTGCTGTGCCCCAGAGCAAGGCAGGGTCCTATAAACACTTCCGGTTGGCCACCCCAGCCCAGAGCTCTAGGCCCTTGAGGCTGGGACGGGGAGGAAAAACAGCTCTCACAGCCCTTTAACTCTCTGAGCTGCCAGTTTCCACCTCTGCAAATTAGGGAACCATGAATGAGTTCATGCGTCTACACGAGAAGCTCTACATGCCACACGCCTCCGCGATATTTAGCTCCTGATGGGTATTTAATTTGTCTCCAGTCACATACCTCTATCACATTTCCTCCCACAGGAAGCACTGCCCCCTTCCCCTGGGAGGGAACTGCAAGTCTCTGCCAGGTATGCCTCCCCAGGACCTCTCGGGCTGGCCCAGCACCAAGTGTATTTTCCTAGCACCCACCCAGACCCGTGCGTGGTCTCATCACAAGCCAACAAGCAGTGCTCTCACCTGTTGCTTGCCCATTGCTCCTGTGTGTGCCCTCCCCCTACGCTGCAGCACCACGTGACTCAACCAGGGGGTACACCCCGCCCCCACCCAGCTCGACACCCCTGAGTGTTAGAGCCTGTTCCTGGGCTGAACTAAACCAGCCCGTCTTGATGTCTTGAGCTGGGACAACGGTTAACATTCCCATTATGCTCCCAATGAAAGGAAAGAATGGGGACCCTCCTTTAAATTTGTGCCGATTTGGAATTTCAGACAATGCTGGCTGAATACAGATTTCAAAATCTTTCTTCTTTTATCTCAAGTCCAACCCTCAAAGTCCAGCTGAAAAGCTCATCTGACATGGTGTGCTTTTCATAACAGAAGGGTGTCGTGGAGATGTTTGCCGACTGGAAAGAAACACTGAGAGCCCAAGAGTTAAACTCTGCCGACACGGCCACTCCTCCGCTCTTATGTAGCATTATCCTCCTCTGCCCTTGAACAGTTGATAATATGGAAAGTGGGGGAAGAGAGGAAGATAATAACAGTCACCTTTTTGAAATCAGCCTTATTTTGGCTATGAGAACCAAAGACTAAGAACATCAGAGCAAGTCCATATTCCAAGTCTTCAATGGACCGTGTCCTTTGAACATGAAAGCCCCAACTTAGGCTCCCCCAGGCATGGAATCACTTAAGCAATGGTCAATAGGCCCAGGTCCAGCTGTGAATAAAGTCAGAGATTTCAAGGCTCAAATCTTTATGAGAATGGGACGTTAACCGTACCATATATTTCCAAAAATATGCTGAGGACCAGAAGTGGGAGGAGACCTCGAGGCTTTGGTTTTCCTCCAGATACGACCCAGGGCTCTGTGGAGAGAGCTCTGCCCTCCCTTCCTTGTTGTCCACTGTAGGACTGAGAAATGTCAGCTCAGTAAAAAAGGACCCCAGCCCTTAGATCTTATTGCCACTAGTTCTCAACTTTTTTTTTTTTTAAGTGTGTTTTGGAAATAAATGTTTTAGAAACCTTTATGCATCAACTCCTCTGCCTTTGGTTTCCTTTCCTTTCCCTCTGGGTCAAGTGGGTTCTGGGTACAGTTTGCAGAACAGGACCCGTCTGCCTTCTCCCCCCTTCCCCCGCCCCCGTAGCCTTTCCAACATAATTGGAACTACGACTACCACCTCTAGACAATCCTCTTTCTGGATCCTAAGATAGTTAATGGGGCGCCAGGCCAGCTGTTCTGTTCCGTCCACACTAGACTTGCGCTGCTGTTACATCCATTCCTTATGCCTGGGCATCCCTTTGGATTTTTTTGTTTTGTTCTTCTTTGTTTTTGTCTTTTTGGAGCCAGGCTGATGTGTTACACTCCAGTTCTAGAAGTTTGGCTCTGGCGTTCTTTCTCCCACCTGCCTCAGTTCGTGCAGGAACTTTCTTGTTCTTACCCACCCTGTGCCACTTTTCTGACACTTTCCTGTCTCCCCCTATTTCTCCCATTCAGCCTCCTGCCAACACAACAACACAACACAACACAACAACAACTATTCATCCATCCTCTGCCTGGACACCATCCTCTTACATCCCATCCAGGTTCCATGTTGCATCTTTGGGGGGCCTTTCTGGGTCATGGTCAGCCTTGTGATATATTTCTAGTGTCTAAGAGGTCTCAACATTCCGCCCTGCCGGCCTCTGGGATCTGGTCGGATAAGGGGCTCTGACTGAGCCTTGATGAACCCACCATAGCTTGGTATTCTGGATTAAGAACTGCAAATACGGGTCTGGAACTTTGGCCACTTTTTTGATGCACTTATGGTCCTGGGTTTACTGGAAATAGAGCGATTAGGAAGGACCTGGCAACACCCTTCATCTTCTGGGTCACTCTGGCCAAATCCCTTCCTCTTATTTTCCTTATCTGTGAGACGAGAGTTGAAGAAAGAGAATCTGTAAAGACCTTCCAACTCTAGGAACCTTGACTCCCGTATACTTTTGACTGAGGCAGTTCTGCTCTCGGTGATGCATGGACTTCTTATGAAACCCATCTGTTTGGGTCGGCAATGCTGACACCTTGTACTTGGTCTTCATCGAAAACTTGGTCACTTCACTATCGTCTTTTCCCAAGGCCATTTTATTTTGTGTTGCTCTGTTTAGAGTCTCATCAAATCAATTCAGCAAATGCCTATTATGTGTTGCCATAAAGGAAGAATGACTTTGAGATGCAGAGAGGAGAAACCCACACACACGCGTCTTCCTCCTTAACAGAAATGGAACCACCAAGATGCTGCGTGGGGACCACCCCAAAGCAGCCAGAGCTCCCAGGTGCCCCCACCCCTGCTCTGCCTGTCATAAACCCAGGCCTGGCAATTTTACGAACCTCCCTAAGTGTGCATTTCCTCTCCTTACAGATGAAGAAAATAAAATCAACCTAGGCCTTGGGAAAGATCGTAAGACCAAGGTCTTCAAGCGATTAACCCTGAGCTTACCTGATCGAGACCTCCACCTTGTTTACGCCTTAAAATAACTCTGTGCAGCAAATGTATGTGTTCTTATTCCCGTTTTCCAGATGAGAACACTGAGGCTCGGAAGGATTTCATGACTTGACCAAGTCACTGTCCCGATCTTTGATCTGTCCTCTCTCTTTCATACATAACCTTTCTTATTTGAGAACACGTGCCTGCTCAGCCGTACGTAGCCCGAGCCCTGCCTTGCAGTGATGACGGAAGAGTCTCTTCAGACAGTTTCACGGATCATTTTCAGGCAGCTGTGGAGAGGACAAGAAACGCCATCTTACGGCTCTGGATAGAGGAGCAAGTAAGATACGGTATCATACATGGTCACGGAGCCTGGAGCCCAAGATCCCTGGTATGGCAGATGACTCCATAGCTACGAAAATATTGTCACTCAGGCTCTCATAAGCTCCAGTTGTCCAAAGCCACCGGAAGCATTTATGAGGTGGGGAGAGGGGTGGCAACGGGGGTGCCTCTTGCTACTTTGCTTTAAGCAGAATTACAAAATGGGGCTGTTAATTCGCCTACTTCACCAGCAGCTCTACCAGCGCATGTGGGTGGATTAATAAGGCTTTCCTCTCCTCTCTTCTACTTTTTAATAGAAGAGTCATTCTTGGGGTGAAGCAGGGGCTGCAATTACTAGGCAGCAAAAAAAAAAAGGAGGGGACCAGTCACAGATCTAATTACTAAGCCAGCCCCATGTGCGTGTTTCTAACCAGAGGGTCCTGTGTATGGGGCGGGGGGCAAAGTCCACAGGTGCTCACAGACCCACCCATGCATCAGTCCTCCCGGGAAGACCCTGACGAGAGAGAGCCCCCCACACGGACATGATAGGGCTGAGGCTTTCAGAGCTCGAGGGACAGAATGGTCCTCCCCAGCATGGCAGTCTGCGGACCGGAAAAGACTTTCTGGTCTTGGTAGGTCAGAGGAAGGAGGATCCCTTAAGAGCTCTGCTGTAGAACTCCTGGTTGTAGTGAGAGGAGACCAGAGGCCGGAGAGGGGGACGCCCAGGAGTAGCCAGTCCTGACTTCCCTCCCAAGGCAAGCCGGCGAGCAGCACAGACCTCCAGAGCCCCTGCACCTGCCGTGGGTCTGAGGAAGGGGGAGAATTCCAAAGATGCCTGTGTCCCTTCCGTGCTGGGGACACGGGCAGGGGAAAAAGGAATGCAGGGACAGACCGGGCAGACTGCATGGAACACAGACAGCACTCGGCTGGTCCCCGGAGCCTCTGTTCTGAGAAAGAGAGCGCTATCCAGGCTGACTCTTAAGTAACTAGGGACAGTGCTTGGCTTGCTGATAGAGGCAGTGTGCTGTGAGGTCCGCCAGGGGCGAGTGAGCATGTGTGCGTGAGTGAGTGTGTGTGCACCGGTGTGTGTGTGTGTGTGTGTGTGCACGCGCGCACGCCCACACCTTCACAAGGGCAGGCAGACCGTCCCAGGACGCAGGGACAGGAACTACAGGCGACTCCACGGGGCCACAAGTTCTTTGCTGGAATCTTTGCTGCTATCGTTTAAAGGGGCTGTGACGGGTAGAGGGGTGACTTTTACAAAGGGGTGACTCCCCAAAACATTCTAAAGTTCCTTAGAAACCACCATAACGACTGGTAGTCCCTGCCGAAGGAGTTTTGCAGGGAGGCCTCCAGACCCGGCTGCTAGGATGGGTCCTGCGCATTGGGCCTCCCGCCACCTCCACCCACACCAGGCTTTTTCCCGATTTTGTTTCGCGGTCCTGAATAGGTTTGCGTTTCAGTTAGTTCTCGCGGGTCTTTCTTTGAAACGTGTCATTCTTTTCCTCTGTTTCTGTCCCCGGGTTGCCTTTTGGCTTTAGCAAAATGAAGGTACTGCAAAGTAAAACGTAAAAACTGGAAATGCCCACACCTCCAACATTAAAAATCTCAGAGTTGTGCACATAGGGCCAGGTCTTTGGTTTTCATTAGATCAGAAAGACTGCAGACTTAGGAGCTGGACAGGCTTGCGGCCAAATGCTGTCTTTGCTATTTGCTTGCAGGTTGCTTTGGGCAAGTTCCTCGACTTCTCTGCTCAGTTTCCTCATCTGTAAAGCAGACGTGGTTATGCCATCCTTGCCGGCTTGCCTGAGGATTCTGTCAGTCCATCATGCCCAAGAAGCACACGGTAGCTGTTCGACAAACGCTACCTCCTTCCCCAGCTGTCCCCTTGTCCTCTCCGTCCCTGTCAGCAGCTGTCATTCCCAGACGTGGTTCACATGGCCACAGTCCATCTTTGTGAAAAGTCTGACACAGGGGTTTCTTTTAGGGAAACACGAAGGGAAGGGTAGTCAGGAGCTATGAGCATCTGCTAACCCAAGCATTTTAACAGATTTCTTTTGAACAGAGGACACCCCGAGCTTTGGGAATCAGGCAGGCCTGGGACCATGTGCCGGTTCAGCCTTGTCACAGTTAGCTGGGTGACATCAGACAGATCATGTAGCTCTCCAAGCCTCAGTTTCCTCCCTTGTGAAATGGGGGAGGGGAGGGTGTGGATGGGGGGCTGGGCAGATTGTACCTCACCAAGTTGGTGGTATGTTTATTAAATAAAATAATACTTATTAAAGATAGTTCTAGTTATCGCTTACCACCCAACACATCAACCCAAAACTTAGTGACCTACAACGACGGTTTGTGATCTCACAACTCTGCCTAGAGGCTGTGCTCGGCTGGTGGTTCTTCTGGGCTGGAACATCCAAGATGGCTTCTTCGCGCACACGTCTCACACCTCACTTTGGCACGGCGGGAATGGCTGGAGGCCGTCCAAGCGGTGCTCGCTCTCCCTCTGTGTGGCTCCGTGGCCTCTCCATCCAGACACTTGGGCCACCTCCCAGCATGGAAGTGTCCACATAGTTGCACTTCTCATTTGGCAGTTGGCCCCCAAGAGAGAAAAGAAGCAGAAGCCCCCAGACCTCCGAAAGGTTAGGCCTAGAACTGGCGCAGTGTCATTATCACGACATTGTGATGGTCAGAGCAGACCAAAGGGCCAAGCCCAGATTCAAAGGAAGCAGAAATACGCTCCATCTCTTCAAGTGAGAAACAACGGGTATGTACCCGAGCATGGGAAGCAATTGATGGAGGTCACATATGGAGACCAGCGACTCTAAGCCCTTAGTCCGGTGCTTGGAACAGTAGGAGACATTTTTCTTTTTTTTTGGAATGACGTGGTTGAGATTAGATTGAGATCTCTCTGTACAGAGAAAATGAAACACAGACTGTCCACCTGAAATTTCAGGAGATGTTTGCTCCTTAGCACGGATGAACAAGAAATAATTCTAAGCAGGCATTCCCAACCAAAGCCTCAAGAATGCCATGTTCCTCCTCGCTTATCACATCTATGCCCCGTAAACGGCCCCCTCAGAGTGCTGTCAGCAATGCAGAGGTCCTGTTTGCCGTGGGGATTAATGCAAATTAATGCAAAGAAACACGGGAACAGGTGGTTCTTGCAATGCAGAGCGGAATATGGATCCCATTTTAAAGGAGACTGATGGCCAACGATGTGTCAGAGGAACTACCCAAAACCCCTTGGGGCGAGAGATTTCTGCTCCGGGAAAGAATGATTTTGTGCGTCCATCATTCTGTCAGCCGTTGGACAGTGATGGGTATGGAGGAGGCAGAGGGAACACGGCACTCGGACTTCAGAGCAAACGGCGCAGGCAAAGCCTTCGTAAACGGCAGGTCAGACCTGCTCTTGTGAAAGATTCTGTTCTTTCCCTGACACCCCCCCCCCCGCCCCAAAACTGGCAAAGCTGTACAACGTTCTTTCAAATAAGAACGGAATAAAGGTTAAAGCGAGAGGCTGGTGTTTGTGCTCCAACGAAGCCCACAGATGACATGGCTAAGCACGTTTGCTAGCACAGCGCGTGGTCAGGGCGCCATTGTGAGGCAGGCAACCTTCTCTTGGACCTCTTTCTCTCCTTTTCATCACCAGTCTTGCTTCTGAGTTGACCTTTCTTTCTCCCTCTTCCTGAGTGCCTGGGGCTCTCGACATGCACACCCTCTTCTCTGGTATCACAACAGTATACATTAGAAGATCCCCCCCCCCCAGTATTTTTTTTTATTTTCTAGTAAAAGAATTTGTTTGGGGGTGGAGGGAGGAACTGTCTTTGTGTAGAAAATACCCTGATAAGCTGCTGGAGGTTGGAAGGGAACACCCTGAGGGGTAAGTCAGCACTGGGGACTCAAGAGTTCTGTACTGGAGGCAATTGGGAGCTGAGAAATAGGGACCCAGCATAGAAGGGCTGCTGGAGGGGAGGCGGGTGGCGGGATGGATTAAATGGGTGATGGGCATTAAGGGCATTTTTCGGGATGAGCACTGGGTGTCATATGTAAGAGATGAATCACTGGGTTCTACTCCTGAAGCTAAAACTACACTGTATATTAACTAACTTGAATATAAATTAAAAGAGAGAGAGAGAGAGAATTGATGAACCCCTTGGCCAGGAGCTGGCGTCTACGATGGAAGAAATGGCCCGTTGACTTTTTTCAACCGTTTAACTTCTACAACAGCCATTCCAAAACTTTCTCAGCTCACAGCACCCTTAGTGTTCGTGATTTTTTTCACGGCGGCCCCTAGGTCAAACGAATTACCTAATGGTTCTTTTATCAAGTGGTAAGCTCAAACAGCTTAATATGGCCTAACAACTTAGCGGGAGTTTGCAAGAAAAGTTAAATGAAAACTTATTTTATTTTATTGTTAAGTAATCACTGGGGCACCTGGGTGGCGCAGTCGGTTAAGCGTCCGACTTCAGCCAGGTCACGATCTCGCGGTCCGTGAGTTCAAGCCCCGCGTCACGCTCTGGGCTGATGGCTCAGAGCCTGGAGCCTGTTTCCGATTCTGTGTCTCCTTCTCTCTCTGCCCCTCCCCCGTTCATGCTCTGTCTCTCTCTGTCCCAAAAATAAATAAACGTTGAAAAAAAAAAAAAAGTAATCACAATGATTTACCAATCAGATGCGTGCATCTTGGGCGCTGCGAACCTCTCAACTTTGGAATCGGATTAGATGCCTCCACCCTCATTTCCTGTTCCATGTTGAGTTTCTCTCTAGACATGCTTCTAATATCAGTAACCTCAAACATCGACGAGTCACAAAGATGTCATTGAAAGGAGCGTAGCGCAATCTGCTGTTGAAACAGTGAACTATTTTGAGTTAGTAACGTGTGCAGTGCCCGACTGAATATCCCTTTGTTTCCTTCGGAAACGTAAAATATCTTCCAGCACTGCTGTGAGTTGGCTGCAGCACCCCAGCGTGCCTTGGCACACAGTTTGGGAACCAGGGTTCTACAGCATTCACTCTGAGTTCCCAGTGTGGACTGCCATGTTGTCCTGTCTCTCCCAAGGTTCAGCAAGTTCCGAAACACCGGAAGAGAACGTGTGTTAAGTGTTGACACGTGGCTGAGTGTCGAAGACAACTCCGTGAGGCAGGGTGGTGACAGCAGGCACAGGTGGGAGGAAATGCTGAGAACAGAACCAGCATCGCAGAGGTGCAGCTCTGTGTGAGGGGCGGCCCCACAAATGTGGCCTCTGGGGTCTTGTAGACATCTCAGGGCGGCATTTCACTTTCTGCAAGATTCGGAATGGAATTTGATCTAATCTCCGGACAGAATGATGCCGGTTGGCTTTTTTTTTTTAAGAGTTGAACATCTATTATCTCGGTGGTTGGCAAGGTTTGTAGTTTTTATACTTGATCTTAGCCAAAAGGCTGAGAAGCGATGGGTTTGTAGAGTTGTTTTTTTTTTTTAATTTTTTTTAATGTTTATTTATTTCTGAGACGGAGAGAGACAGAGCATGAGTGGGGGAGGGGAAGAGAGAGGGGGAGACCCAGAATCCGAAGCAGGCTCCAGGCTCCGAGCAGTCAGCACAGAGCCCGACGCGGGGCTTGAGCTCACAAACCGTGAGATCGTGACCTGAGCCGAAGTCGGACGCTCAACCGACTGAGCCACCCAGGCGCCCCTGTAGAGTTTTTAATGTAAATTACCACCCTTGCTTAGCCTAAAATTGGAAATATGTGTCATGGGGACAAAATAAAAATTGCTCTATAGAGTACATTTTGATGACAAAGAGGTTAGGGGGCCAACCTGGAAGCTTATCATTTCACATTTATCACGTAATAATGCCACGCCTATCTAGTAATTTGCACTTCTTTTGCTGAATTCATTACTGCGATTCACTTTCCTTGTCCTGTATGTCCTGCCCAACTGTTGTCCTGTGAAAGATAATAATAATTAGCCCACGTTTAGTGACCCTCCGAGCCCATACGCCCAATTCCCAGGTCAAGTTCAGGTCCAGATCAGAAACTGGCAAACTTTTTCTGTTCGAGACAGTTTGCTAGAGAGTAAATATTTTAGGCTTTTCGGGCCATACAGTTTCTGTTGCAGCTACTCAACTCGGCTGTAACAGTAGGAAAGCAGCCACAGATGATATGTAATGGAACGAGCATGGCTGTGTTCCAATAAAACTTTATTTACAAACATAAGCAGGGGGCCAGATCTGGCCCATGGGCTAGTGTCTGCAAACTTCTGGTCCAGGAAGTAACAATCTATAAAAGAATGTGTGCGATATCTTTGAATAGAGACCGTAAATGAAATAGGTAATTGCAATTGGTTGCCAAACTCAAGGCCAAGGGCACCGTTCTCCACACACCTACCCTATCAGCCCAAGATTCAGACACCAGCTGCAAGTCTGGGGGTCCTCAGGGCCACCCTCACTTCTGACTAGGTGACAGATTTGGAGGTTTTCACAGCCTCCCTCCTGTTTGATAATTTTCTAGAATTATTCATGGAGCTCAGCAAAGTACTATATTTGCAATTAAAGTTTTATTACAGTACAAGGGTTTAAATGTGAACCAGCTGAGGGAGGGGACACACAAGGCAAGATCGGGGTGGGGAAGGGGGGCAAACATAAAGCTTTCGTGGTCTTCTCTCATGGAGTCCTGTACCGCATTTCTCTTCCTGGCTACGACGTGTGACAGCGCTCATAGGAGTCCTGCCAACCCAGCGTCAGCATCCAGAGCTTTCACTGGCCCCCCCGTCACACACTGACCACACACTGAGGCTGAGCTTTAGCTCCCCGCCCCTCCCAAGGGTCAACCCAAAACCTTTGCCTTCTAGTTCTTCCGGAGTTCAGAAGTGATATGGCCTGTTCCAGAGCCTCTGCCGTGAATCACGCTATGAGAGTGTCAGTGGTCAAAGCTCATAGGCAAACGAAGACGTTCCTATCAGGCAGGACATTCTAGGGAACGAACGATCAGCTTCCAGAAGCCAAGAGCAAAGGCCAGAATTTGCTTTGAGTAAAGATAATTCGTCACTATAGGATAGGATGTCACTGCTTGAAAAGATCTTAATTTTCCCACTTATTCGTTTGTTTCTTCATTCTTTTTTTTTTTTTATTGTGGCAACACCTTCGGACCATCTAATGATCTCCCTGCTTCCATACAGTTAGAGTGATCTCCTCAAAGCCTGTGTCAAGTCACATCACTCCTCTGTTCGGGACCCTCAGTGGTTCCTCTCCCAAACAAAAGTCAGAGTCCTAGAATGGTGCCCAAGGCCTTAGTGATCAGGCTCCCATCCCAAGTGTCCCCATCACCCTCTCTTTCCCCCTTACGCCACTCCCCTTGCATTGGCCTCTTTATTGCCATTCACACACGCTGGGCCTGTTTCTTTGTGTTGGCTGTTTTCTCTGCCTGGAATGCAAGTATCCTCCAGATATGCAGATGGCCAGTCCCTTCCTTCCTTCAAATCCTTGCCGCCGCCTTAACGTTACTTTCTCAGTGAGGACGAGTCTATTGTTTCAGTCTGTTTGGGCTGCTGGAACAAGTTACTGTCCACCGGGCAGCTTAGACAACAAACGTTTATTTCCCATAGTTGTGCAGGCTGGGAAGTCCGAGATCAAGGTGTCGACAGGCCCAGTGTCTGGTGAGAGCCCCCTTCCTGGTTTGCGGATGGCTATCTTGCTGTCCTCAACATGGTGCAGAGAGACCCCATGTCTCTTCCTTTCTTAAAATCCCATCATGGTGGCTCCGCCCACACGATCTCCCAAAGTCTCCACCCTCTAATGCTGTCACACTGGGGGTTGGGATTTCCACAGATGAATGGGTGAGCACAAACATTCAAGCTAAAACACCTATTCTAATCACATCATTGACATCAAGAGCACCCCCGAACCCTTGCCCTCAGCACTCTTAAGCCACTTTATCTTCCTCTAGTTTTTTTTATTAATTTTTATTGTGCAACCAGCTTCCAGAACTTTTTCATCTTGCAGAACTGAAATTCTGTACCCATTAAACAACAACATCCCATACCCCCCCCCCAAACCCCCGTCAGCCACCATTTTATTTCTGTCTCTATGACTTTGACTATTTTAGATACCTCAAATAGGTGGAATTACACAGTGTGTGTCTTTTGATGACTACCTCATTTCAGTTAACTTAATCTCTTCAAGACTTATCCACACGGTACCATGCGTTAGAATTTCTTTCCCTTTTAAGGCTGTGCATATGTAACGTATTTTGTTTATCCATTCATCGATGGACACTTGGGTTGATGCAAGCTGGAGGTTACTGTGAATAGTGCTGTCATGAATGTGGGTTTGTACCCTCCTCTGGTATTTATCACCTTGTACAATATTATAAAATTTACTCATTTGTATGTGTACTGTTTATGATCTGTTTCCCTTCATTAGAATGGAAACGTCGGGGTGCCTGGGTGGCTCAGTTGGTTAAGCGTCCAACTTCGGCTCAGATCATGATCTGAGCTCGTGGGTTTGAGCCTTGCATCGGGCTCTGTGCTGACAGCTCAGAGCCTGGAGCCTGCTTCAGATTCTGGGTCTCCCTCTCTCTCTGCTCCTCCCATGCTCGCCCTCTGTCTCTGTCTCTCAAAAATGAATAAATGTTTAAAAAAAATAATTTTTTTAAAAGAATGGAAACTTCATGAGGCTAGGGGGCTTTTGCCTTTTGTTCTGTGACAGACCACAAGCAGAACAGGGTCTGGCACGTAATAGACACTCACTAAACAGTGCTATTAAGCAAAGTAGTAAAAAGCACCTACCATGTAGCAGGTGCCACGGGAGGTCTTGAAAAAGCCGCAGCAAATAAGACATGAACGTACAGGTTGGCAGTAGAGTTAAATAAAATTAATTGTTAGGTTCAAACGTGGCAAAACACGCTCACTTACAAGAATGATATTAGTTGGGCAACTTACCTTTTTCTTCCTGTGGCTCCTTGGGTGCATCCCTATGTCTGTTACATGTGTGTCCTAATGATAAGACTAAGTTCTTTCTTTTTTTTTTTTTTTTTAAATGTTTATTTACTTGAGAGAGAGAGAGACTGCGCGCGAGCAGGGGAGAGGCAGAGAGAGAAGGAGACACAGAATCCAAAGCAGGCTCCAGGCTCGGAGTGGTCAGCACAGAGCCTGATGCGGGGCTCGAACTCATGAACATGGGTCATGACTTGAGCCAAAGTTGGACGCTTAACCACCAACTGAGCCACCCAGGCGCCCCGACTAAGTTATTTCTATTTGTTCCTTTAAGTTCTGCCTGATGTGGAAATATTCCAATAATTTAAATTGTGATTAAATAATAATTCTATTTTTATGTTATCCTTACTGGAACATTTCCACCCATCAATCTGGCTTGATTGAAGGGTATGTTGCCCTAAACACTCTTCATTTAATGCCAACATCCACAGCAAGAAAAGCTTTAAGTGTTTCGTGTGTATGTGTGTGTGTGTGTGTGTGTGTTTTATTACACCTCCATAGAATTTCCAGAAATATCTTTAAAAGGGAATTATCTGATTTCCAAAGCCCCAGATAGCTATTTTTTGTTAATCAGTATTTTTACTTGAACGAAATTCCAGTGTTGTTTAAAACAAGTAAGCACCCTCGTGCGCTGGGTTCCTGGGAGCATATGTGTGGAGAGCTCAGAAATTCTGTTCCATTTTCTAGGCGTATGTGGTCAGTGTGTTTGATTCTCCCTTCTGCTTCTTCAACTTATTATTTTTTCAAATATCAGTATAATTAGCATACCGTGTTATATTAGTTCCAGGGATGCAATATAGTGATTCAACACTTCTATACATTACTCAGCGCTCATGATGAGAAGCGGGCTCTTAATCCCCTCCCCCTCTCTCACTCACCCCCACCCACTTCCACGTTGGTGATCACCAGCTTGTTCTTTATATTTAAGAGTCTGTTTTATTGTTTCTCTCTTTTCTCTTTGTTTTGTTTCTTAAATTCCACATATGAGTGAAATCGGATGGTATTGGTCTTTCTCTGATTTCTCTTGGTATTATACTCTCTAGAGCCATCTATGTTGTTGCAAATGGCAAGATCCCATTCTTTTTACGGCTGAATAATATTCCATCATATATATCACATCTTCTGTCTCCAGTCATCTATCGAGGGACACTGCTTCCATATCTTGGCTAATGTAAGTAATGCCACAATAAACATAGCCGTGCATGTATCCTTTTCAGTTAGTGTGTTTGTATTCTTTGGGCAAACAACCAGTAGTGGAATTCCTGGATCGTAGGGTAGTTCTATCTTTAATTTTTTGAGGACACTCCATGCTATTTTCCACTGTCTGCCTGATCTGATATTCAAATGACTCTTTGGACTCCTTTCTCTGAGTAAATAAAAACATTTCTTTGAGTTATTTCTTCTATGAAAAAAAGTCATATATTCCAGAAGACACAAAAACATAAAGAGCGCACAGGGCACCAATCGTTTCAACTTCTGTTAAAAGCTTGGCGAATATGATTCTAGACTTGTGCTGTCTACGTCAGTAGGCACTATTCCCTCTTGGCTAGTGAGCACATGGAATGTGGCGAGCCTGAATGGAGACGCGTTGTAAGGGGAAATACACATTAGATTTTAAAGATTTAACACACACCCACCAAGTTGTAAAATATCTCAATAATTTTCAAATTGATTACATGTTGAAATTAAACTATTGTGAATATACTGGGTTAAATAAAACATTATCAGTTGTATTCGTTTCTTTCTACCTTTTGCAATGTGGCCTCTAGAAGATGTAAAATTACATATGGGGCTTCCATTATATTTCTATTGGATGGTGCTGCTCGGATAATCAGTTTCTGTACCTCTCTGTACATTTACATATATTGTAAGAGCAAGAGCATGGTACTTTTCATTTCATAATCCACATTCTTCACTTATTAATATACTGTTAGCATATTTCCACGTCCAGAGACATAGGTTTCAAAGTTATACATAATAGTCATGGTGTCCCATTGTAAACATGGGCCATAATTTCTTCAACCAATATCCTATTGTAAAACAGTAGAGTGTTTCCAGTTCTATTACAAGCGTTGTAATAAATATCCTTGAACCCACATCTTTACCTCCGTGAGTGACTATTTTATTAGACCAAGTTTCCAAAGGTGAAATTGCTAAATCGACACGCACACGTTTTTAGGACTTTTGTTACCAACTAAAAGCAATTAAGTCACTCTCTAAATATGTGGTGTTAATTTGAACTCCATCAGCAGGTGTACCGGGTTTCCATCCCTTTATAGCTTTCTCTCACTGATCGTTACAGCTTAAAGAAAAATCTCATTGTCTTCATTTTACTACTTCTATTACAAGTAAAATGAAAGTTTCTCGCATTTTCATTAGCATCTTGTAATTTATCGTTTGTACGCTAACTGCTCGTGTCCGTAGCCCATTTGTCTTTTGGAAAATTCATCTTTTGTTCTTGATTTACGAGGTTTTTTTTTTATAGATTAATTATATTAATTCTTGGTCGCACATGTTTCATATATTTTGTTCTTAGTTTATGTGCCTTTAATCTTTTCTGTTACTTTTTGATGTCCAGAGGTTTTAATCCCTACGTAATTTTCTTTTAAGATAACTGCCCTTGAGCTTACGTTAAGGAATTCCTTTAATACTTTAAAATTAGGTTGTTATTCAAGTGTAACGTCTTCTGGTATAGGCTTGGTGAATTTTTTTACATTTATTCCCTTACACCATATGGAATCTATTTTCATGTAGAAATTACAAGGCTTTTCTTTTCAAAATATTTCAGGTTTATTAACAATCTGTCCTTTCTTTGTTGGTTTAAAAGTGATTTGAAAGTGAGCTAATGGTCAACTCCATGGAAATTTGCAGAAGTAGGAAGAAGGAGGCATGCACGTGGGTCTAGGATACAGCTGGGCAGTGATGAGGGTAAATCATAAAGATCAGCATGAAGGGCACAGACTTCCAGGCTTCTGCACTGTTCCCAGGCATGGGTGCTCTTACTTGGGCTTATGATTTTAACTCGTAAAAATCATGTGCCATTTTATAAATCTGAGTAACGTTCAGGTGTCTCGCCCCAGAAAAATGGGCAAATACCTCCAGTATATCCAGAACATCCAATACTTTGTACATCATTGCATGAGGTTTCTAGACCGCCCTGTAGTCTGTCCAGTGGACCTTTGGGGATACAAAGACCTCAACGTGAAGATCCTTATTCCCTTGTGGAAAAGAAAATCAAGGACCCAGAGGCAGGTGCAAGGGCTGCTTCCTTCTTTATGCAGTCACATTCAGATACTTCCCAGTCTCCAAACCCAGACACATGTCTCAGTCTCTTGTTCCTCAGTCTCCGTTCCCACTGACGCCCCGTCTAACGTGCCATTTTCTGCAGCGGTGGTTAGTGCCGGTTACTTCTCCAGCATCCTTGCTCCATCAGGTAACCCCTCAGTGCCCTAAGTTTTATTTAGTTGTCCGCTCTCTCTCTCTCCAGGAACTGACCCCACCCCAGCCAGCACGAAGGGTGGGATCTGGTTGGTTCGGACCAACCGGGACACTATCTCCTTTGACTTTGGTCATTGGTCCGGTATTGGACATGCGACCTAAGCCATTCCCTCAGTGCGAATTGAGGTCTCTTTCCTGGGCAGAAGTTGGGACAGAAGCACTCTCTCTCTAACTGGATGCAAAAGGGGAAGTGAAGGCACTATCTGCTGCTGTCAGCCATCAACCAGCCAGCCTTAGAACAACGACAACACCATGGAAGGCAGGTGGGGAGAAGAGGGATTTGCTTAGTGGGATGACTGAGCCACCTGATCCATCAACCTTGAGGGCAGCCCTGACTTGGGACTTGTGTTACTTGGGTCAATAAATCACCTTGGTTGTTTAAGCTAGTTTGAGTTTTGCTTCCTGTTCCACGACCATAATATTCCTAACTAATACAGCCTGGCCTGGGAGGCTGGCTGAGACGCTACCTTCTTCATGGCTTCCACAGTCAAGCCAGTTAGGAGGGATGCTTCCCTCTGAAGCATTTGTGGGACCCTTTGCTCCTCCCGGTCATACTCCGCCAACGCCCCTCACTAGATTGTACACAACTCGCCAGTCAGGAACCATAGCTTGAGACCCATTGTGTCATGACAGCGCTTGTTAGCTATTCAATGACATCTTGAAATCCACACTAGGCTTGCCTCACTTGGTGACTAGGTCTGTGTGTTCTTTCATCACTAATATAAAGTTTTCTTAAAGGGCTGAAAGAAAGATTAACAAGAGTTTCCCTGATGCCCAGAGGACCTGTGAGCTTCACAAACCGTGACTGTCAACCCTCGCTGTCCTTTTTCAATTATCTGGGGAGTCTCTTAAAATATAGATTGTTTTGGCTGGTTCAAGATGGCGGAGTGACCTCACACATTTACCACTAAATGACAGAAAAGTGGTCAGAAGACGATACGCTCATAAAGGAGGAAAAATGGTGCAGAAGACCAGAGACCTTGCTGAACCTCTGGGCAGGGTGGGATGATTTGAAAGAATAAACCAGAGCAGGGGTGTCCTGATCAGAGGACCCAGGGGGAGGAGCTTGGGGAAATGCTGGCTTCTGGTTGGTGGGTGAAAAGCATGGGAACAGCAAAGGCCTCCAAACTGCAATGACTCCTGCCCTAGGGTTATCAGGGTTTGACCCTAGGAGAGAGATTCCAAAGAAATGAAAAGGAACCCTGGACATCTAATGAAGGGGCTGCGGCTTTGGGCTGGAGTCTTTCTGTCCTGACTTTTGAGGGTCACCAAGTGCTCAGTTGGACCTGCCGGGCCTCTGAAAACGAAGCCGGCGGGTCCATCCGTCTGGTCCACTTATACAGCGCCTATAGGCAGCCTATGAAGGAAATGGACCTTCTGGGGCACCCGGTGGCTTAGTCGGTTGAGCTTCCAACTTTGGTTCAGGTCGTGATCTCACAGTTCCTGAGTTTGAGCCCCACGTCTGGCTGCCTGCGGTCAGCAAGGAGGGCACTTCAGAGCCTCTGTCCCCCTCTCCTTCTGCCCCCCGCCCGCTCATGCTCGCTCTCTCAAAAATAAAACAAAAGCATTAAAAAAAAAAAAGGAAAAAAGAAAATGGACCTTCAAAAGGGTCATATGCCATGGCCATAGTTACTCTTTCATATATAAGATGGAATAACTAAGATTCACTAGCTGTCGAAGTAAACGAGCAGAACAAAGGATTTGGGCCAATACGAACAGAGAACCCTGGCCGAAATAACTTTTGAAGGAGAGAACTGTAGAGAAAATGTAATTTCTCCCTAGGGAAAGTTGAGTGGCTACTGCATCCATTAAAACAGAACGTGTATCTATAAAAAGGAGCAAGAATGAGTTCATAAATTTTATATATCTATACATATAAAATTTTATACATAATTATTTTATACTTGTAATAATTATATGCATATGTATGTACAAACCATTTAAACTCAGTTTGCCCCTCTAGAACATAAACCCTGGAAATACAGACACTTTGTCTATTTTGTTATTGTTGTATCCCCTCTACTAGAGTCAGACACAAATAGATAAAATAAAAATATAAATATAAGCAACCCGAAACTAAAGTAATAGAAGGGAGTAGAAGAGATAATATAAATGAACTAATATTCTTGCCTTTCAGGTAGAGAGTCAACAAATATTTTTTAAAATTGATAAATCAATAAAAATATTATGGGACTTCCAAGTTGAGATAGTAGGTTAACCACCTGAATACATTTTCTTCTTGGTCTCGAAACCCTAATGAAAAGCAGTAAAGGGGCTTTTTGAAAGACACAGTCTATGAAAACAAAAAGTAAAATATGACAGAAACATTTTGGGGAACGCCTGGGTGGCTCAGTCAGTTGGGCCTATGGCTTCAGCTCAGGTCATGATCGTGCAGTCTGTGAGTTCGAGCCCCACGTCGGGCTCTGTGCTGACAGCTTGGAGCCTGGAGCCTGCTTTGGATTCTCTGCCTCCCTCTTTCTCTGCCCCTTCCCTCCTCGTGCTCTGTCTCTCTTAAAAATAAATAAACATTAAACAAAAATTTTTTAATAAAACAAAAAAAGAAAAATTTTGGAAACTATAGAATTTGAATGGGGACTAACTCTTTTAGCTGACCTAGGCCACCTAAGCAGGAGGGAAAGTTGTGGATATTTAGGATTTAGGTTTGGCCACTCAACTTGCGATGCCCAATGGTGTATAATAGCTAACTCAGTAATATGGAAGAAACTACCCAAAGAATTAGTTCAAAGCGGTTACCTCTGGAGCATAGGATTATGATGGAGGGGGCCGGGTAAATCATAGAAATATTGTCACACCTTTAAGTACTGTTGGAACTTTTATCTCCATGTGTGTTCAGTAAATATCTATATCTACCTATATAATGGATCTGTTTCAAAAATGGTCACAGTAATTGTCCTCCTTATATCCCTTTCAACACTCACATTCCATTAATTTATAACCAGATCTATTTCTCCCCTTTGTATTATACTTTCAGCCCTCCGCTTTGAAAGGAACCTAGGCGACCATCAGAAAATAAACAACTGTCTCTAGGTGTTGACATGATGCCTAACTTTGATTAGACTTTTATTCACTATCCAGAAAGGAAAAAAAGCACATTAGCGGCCCATCATCCGTGTCCATGTTTCTGACCACTTTTTTCGTTTTGTAGCCCCTCACTATCCAGAGAAGGATTGTACGCGTTGCCTCAGTTTCTCCCAGGTGACCAGCATATGGGAGGACAAAAATAAAATGGCTTTGGTGACATCAAGGAACAATACAAAGTTGGGGCACCTGGGTAGCTCAGTCGGTTAAGTGTCTGACTCTTGATATCAGCTCAGGTCATGATCTCACGGTTTGTGAGTTTGAGCCTGGCGATGGGCTCTGTGCTGACAGTGCGGACCTTGCGTGGGGTTCTCTCTCTCTCTCTCCCCCTCCCCCACTCATGCATGTACATGCGTACTCTCTTTCTCTCTCAAAATAAATAAAGAGGGGCGCCTGGGTGGCGCAGTCGGTTGAGCGTCCGACTTCAGCCAGGTCACGATCTCACGGTCCGTGGGTTCAAGCCCCGCGTCGGGCTCTGGGTTGATGGCTCGGAGCCTGGAGCCTGTTTCCAATTCTGTGTCTCCCTCTCTCTCTGCCCCTCCCCCATTCATGCTCTGTCTCTCTCTGTCCCAAAAATAAATAAACGTTGAAAAAAAAAATTAAAAATAAATAAATAAATAAATAAATAAAGAACGTGTTAAAAATCTTTTAAAAAATAAATTAAAAAGAAGAAACAAAAGAAAACAAACAAAATAACAAACGCAATGACTGATCACTCTTTTATAAATGGCTGATTGCGTCCACATCAGCCAGAACATAGGCACGAGCTCAAAACGTTTGCTTTTATTACAAATCACATCGTCTGTTCATGTCAAAAAGAGAATATATACTCTGTGTGGGCTCCTAGTGACCAGAGTCCTAGGCTTTAGCTCAGGTTTTTGTTACTCAAGCTTCTGTCCCTGAGCTTGGGGACCCTGCCTGAGACAGTGGCATGAACAGCCCTGTCCAGGAGGGGTTATCGTGCAAGAAAATTGGCACTGAATGTAGTCAGACAAGCTTTACCTGTTCTGGACTCTGAGAATTATCCAGCTGGCCTCCCCAATCTACTCTAATAATACTTGAAATATGAAACTATTCAGAATCTTCTGAAAAATCCTATCAAAGAGACTGATGGCATTTTTTGAAATTAGAGTGAACATTTTCATGTTAAGATTGGGTGATCTTTCCTAACGGGATCATAAAATTCATGCATGGAAAATATAGCCACGGACATGGACACATGCACTGACTGTGTATTCCAGACTCCAGGCACAGGCGGGGCAGAGGGGGGTGCTGGGAGGCTCTCCACTCTTGGAAGAGCCTGTGCATTATGAGCCAGGCCAGCACTAACCCAGCTTGGCAGGAAAAAGAGCTGGGCCGTATCGTTGATTAGAACCTCGCTGCTCCAAGCATAGTGTGCAAGCCAGTGGCACCAGCATCACTTGAGAATTTGTTAGAAATACTGACACTCGGGCCCCACGCCTAGACCTAGTGAATCAGAACCTGCATCGTCATAAGCGCTGCAGATGACTTATGCGTATACCATGGGGTGAAGAACGCTTGGACAGAGCTCCTCCCTTATTTGGGCGGGACTATTTCTCACTGTGACAGACTGTAAAAGCTGGTCACAGATTCCTCCCTCGTCTGTTCACAAGCTCCCTTTGCTCCTCCATCAAGAGGCAAAGCCTTTGGGGCGCCTGGGTGGCTCAGGCGGTTAAGTGTGGGACTCTTGATTTCGGCTCAGCTCATGATCTCGCGGTTTGTGAATTCAAGTCCCACACTGGGCTCTGCACTGACAGCGAGGAGCCTGCTTGGGATTCTCTCCCCCCCCCTCTCTCTCTGCCCCTCCCCAGTGTTCATGTGTGTGCGTGCTCTCTCTCTCAACATAAGTAAAAAGAAAAGAAAAGAAAAAGAAATAATTATTTAAAAAAAAAAGAGAGAGAAGCAGAGTCTTTTTCTACCCCTTTGAATCTGGACACTTCGTGTCCTGCTTTGAACACTAACAGTGATTGCAATAGCAGTGATGACATTGGAGGTCCAAGTCTGGGCCTTGAGTTGGCCTTGCAGCTTCTGCCCTCCCCTTCTTGGAACCCCAAGAACCCTGTGTGAAGGGGCCCCGGCCAGCTGGATGGAGGATGAAAAAAACTGTAGAGAGGGAGGCTCAGCCAAGAGCTATAACCAGTAGCCAGACGTGTGAATGAGTCACACGAGATCACCTAGTCCTCGTCGAGCTGCCAGATACAGCAATCATGTGGGTGTCCTCTGAGAGACCTCCATACAACTGTCTTACTGAGCCCGGCCCAACGTGTTGACCTACAGAATTATGAGTGAAAAATGGTTATTGTATTAAACCACCAAATTGTGTGCGTGGTTTCCTATGCGTCAATAGATAAAGAATGCACTCCCGAAATCTTTAACAAGGGCCACGTAGGTTTCCCGAGAACAAACTAGTCCGTCACCATCTTGGTGGGAGAAATCACCTTTGCTGATAAGAAACCTGAGGGGTGGGCAGGTTTATTCCCGGGGAGGCCCCCTGCTGATGGGCTCACAAATGATAGAGCAATGCAGCTATTCATGCCGGGTGATTGACACGGGCTCCGTGACCCCCTTCCCAGCTCCCCAGATGGATGTTGTGAAGGAACAAAAGTCACGATCAAAAACTCCCAACATCCCTTGCCCGGCTCATGCAGAGACTCTGGCCTGGCTCTGGCTATTCTCTCCCCCGTGCCTTGACCCAGACCCCAGACCCCTGAGAGTTTCTGCTCGGATCCAGCTACCACCCGAGAGTGGCAGTGTCTAAAGAGCTGGCTATTCCCACTACAGGCTGGTCTGTTTGCTGCTCTCCTGCTGCTCTTCTACGCACCACCATTGGGAAGAGGGGAGGGGGGCAGGGTGATCAGCGTTCATCTCCGGGTCCCCAGGTCAAGTGGGTACTAATCAGGAAAAATGTTTGGCTATTAAATGCTCCATTGAGTCCTTTAAATATCACCTGATGTGTCATAAATTTGGATTAGCCGTAGAAAATCAATCTTCTCCGTATGCAAATCAGAGATGAAACGTGATTCTCCTTGTGAGCCATTGCTGTCCCGCAGCACACCAGTCGCTTCGACTTTATTTAACTGGACTGAATTTCTTTTCCATTTTGCTTCATTGTGTGACTTGAAGCCAATGATCCCTTAGACCGTTTATGGTCAGAGAGCTCCGATCCCCAGGACAGCCTTCAGAAGGACTCTGCTAGCGGCTGTTGGCTTTGTTTCCTTACCTCCCCCGTGTAGACTCCGCTGCCCCTGGGACTGAGCCCCGGTGAGCTGGCCATGGCCCTGAGACCCTCTCCCCAACACGGATGTCAATCTTGGTAAGGACGCATACGATGCGTGTACATGTGTGCCTGTGCCCGTAAACAGGTGTTCTGAGAGTATCCGGGAAGTTGAAGTCTCCATTAAAGACAATAAAACACCATATTTATTCACAACTCTTCCTGATTCCATGGGGCAGGGGAGCCTTGGCAGACTTCTCAGAGCTGGATTGAATTTTTGGGTTTGGGAGGGCAGAAAATAGGCGAGCTGCTCTGTTCCAGCCCGTAACATCACCGTCACATAGAATACACGGAGGGGAATTGAGCAAAAGCGTTGGCAACTTCCCAAGGGAATAAAACGCCTGCTTTGCGTCCCAGCAGCCGCTAGCTACCCAGAAACTTATTAATGTTCTGCCTTTGTGTTCGGCAAGCTTGAGATAGGATGCGGCTAATTAGCCTGCCTGGGAACCAACTGGTGTGGATTGGAATGGGATGGAATGGAATGATTAATGATAATAAACTCAGCACACTACTTCCTAGTTTACTCTAAACTTGCAATAAATTACCTCACTTGATGCTCTCGACAATCACGTGAGGTTGGTAGTATTATTATTATCATCCCATCTTACAATATGGAAACTGAGGTGCAGAGAGATGAAATTAACATGAAAAACCTTAAAAATATGCATGCCTTCCGACCAGTCATTCCATTGCTAGGAATTACCTTGGGAAAATGATAAGAAATTCAACAATTAAGAGATGTATTGATGGAGACATACAAGGAAGTTACTTATAATAGTAATAAATTGAAAACCACCTACATGTCCAAATGTGAGGAATGGCTTGGATACATCACAATAATTCAATGTAAGGGTCCACTTCATGTCTAGAAACCAGGTTCTTGAATATCATTTAAGGAAATAAGTTTACTGTAGAATCTTAAATTTTAAAAAGGCACATTGCCTTTTTAAGGGCAGTGTTATCCCAATTGTTTTGTTTCGTTTTTAATGTTTATTTATTTTTGAGGTGGGAGGAGGAGCAGAGGGAGAGGGAGATAGGATCCAAAGTGGGCTCTGTGCTGACAGCAGACAGCCCGACGCAGGGCTCGAACTCACGAACTGCGAGATCATGACCTGAGCCAAAGTCGCATGTTTTAACTGAGCCACCCGAGTGCCCCTGTGTTATCCCAATTGTGTTGCATCTGTGTATATGGCAAACAAGATGGAAGAAATATCCTAAAATATTAGTCATGGTTATATCTGTTCCATGAGATCCATATTGATTTCTCCCCTTTTTGCTTTTCCGTATTTCCATATTTCTCCATTAACATACGACTCACACAACCAAAGAGTGATGCATAATAATCAATAAAACAATGGTGATACATGAAAGTATTTTTTAATGTTCTTTTGTTCATGAGGAACTAGTGAAAACCGGAAAACGAAAACAGAGGAGTACCTTGAAGTGCTTTTCAAGGTCAGAGCAGACATATGCCAAATACGGTTATTTTATCAAAACCATTTTGCCCGGGTCTACCTAATTTATCTTTAACAAGATAAACAAGATTTCACGAGGGTCTGGTAATGATCCACCTGCGAAGTCACTGGACGTTTGGTTCATCCCTGCAATTTTCTAGAGTTCTCTTACTTCTCCTTCACAAAGCACTGTCAGTGTTTGGGAAAATGGTTCTGTGAAACTTGGTAAATTGCTAGGTAAAATATTTCCTCGGATCGCGGTGTAAAACTCTCCGAGTTATTAGATCTCAGACGGAGGAGGTCAGATAATGTCTCTGGATATGGTGCCTATTAGGAAAGCTCTGGGTGCTATAAAATAGGAGGCAGGGGCGGAGGGAAATAGCAGGCTGCAGCTGCAGAATTCTAAACAGATATTTCGAAGGAATTTCCAAACAAGAGGCAAAGCCCCTGCTTCTATCAGAATGAAGGGAAGCAAATTGATTCTGCAAGGGAAAAGTCTGGCCTTCGTGAGGAGACTTCTAATGATACCCAAATTCCATTTCTTACCTTTTTTTGGTTGGTGTTCCATGGCATGTAACGCTATAATCTTAACATTTTTTATGTGGGGGTGTTTAAATATAAATGCGGGGGTTTTTCAAAATTGTGAAACTCATTGGAAATGCACGGATACATTTTTTACCTGTAATTCTGTAATTCACCTGGAATGTACTTTGCCTTTTTGATGGATCTCTGATCCACTGAGAGTGAATATTAGTGATTTTATTAATAATCATCCCCGCTACCATTTATCAGTACTTGTTATCCACTCAGATTTGTGCTAGACCCTTCCTCACAAGCTAGCCTACTACGTCAGTTGCTGTGCACCTCACCACACTCTGCGGATCTGGGAACCGAAACTCATAGAGGTCGATCCGGGAGACAGCCAGTGATCTCGACTTTCTGACTCCCGAATCGTAAACACTCTGCTATGACGCCACCTACATCACAGACCAAATCGTCACATGGGACATGGTCCTTTCATGCAATCTCTGTTTAACTTCATAATTCTGCCTGTCCTGTCCTGCATCTAACCATCTACTAAGTATCTTGATAGGACAAGATCCCCTAATGAGTCTACATAATCAAAATTAATCTTGACTATTCTCACCCACACATCCTTCCAAAAGATGTTTTAAATAATTTTCGTCTTTTAATTGTCCAAGTAATACATGCTTATTACTGAATGCTTGGGAAATGCACATAAGCAAGAGTAAAGAAAAACTAAAATCTCTCACGAACTCAACGACCCAGAGATGATCACTGTGATAAAAAAAAAAATTCATGTTCATCTTGTTTATTTATGATCTGTCTCCCTTCATTGGAATATAATCTCCGTGAAGTGGGGATTTTGTCTCTTTTGATCATTGTTGCATCCCTGGGATCTATGCAGTGAATGACACGGTCTGCTGCCCAAACCACAAGTTCAAGGCCAAGGTTCTCATTAGCCAATCTGCTGGGAGTTGGAGTGCTGGCTCACAGATCAGCCCTTCTTCAGGAATAACCTTCAGCCAAAGGAGTGCCTCTTCCAAGGTTACGTCTCCTCCACAGAGTAGCCCACCTCAGTGACTTGTAGGCTTGGGGGGTACCGAGGCCCAACCCCCTTGCCCCAGCTTGGAATGACTCCAAAGGTCCATTCTAATTACAGAGCCCCCCGTGGAACTGGCTGCATCACGGTTCACCTCCCTCTGTCCACTCCTGCCTCCTTAACTCCTCTACTGATGCTATTTCTAAGAAGGCTCCCCAGGAAACCTGCTGCAGGCTACCTGCTGTCACAGAGCCTCTGGCCAAGGAACATAACGGACGATAATGTGGAATAGCGCCTGACACGCGCTTGGCTTGATAATATTTGTTGATGAGCAGGTGCAAAACTCCCTAGGGCTCCTCCTTCATTCCTGGTGCCTCTCACTCCATGAAGCAGAAACTCCACGGGGCCCCCATGGAAGCACGGAAGTCTTTTTTCTTTTTCTTTTTTTTTTAATGTGCACACATCAACACTATTGTAGCTTCCTCCCAGTATTGTCTCCTCGCCTCCTGGTGATGCCGGGGGCCCCATCCACGGCTCGTTAACAGTTTGACACTGTCCAGAGACAAGATCCCAACTTGGCCACCAGTTCTGGGTGTCTCTGTACCCGACCTCCACTAGTCCCCATAAATCCGGAGGCATCTGGTGCCAGGGAACCCACAGATATCCTAGTCCTGCTGAGCCTACCTTCTGGGTCTCTGCCCAGTTTTCCAGGGTGGGAAGCATGCTCCCACCTCAGGGTTTTGTTCAGATTAAGGGTACTCCACGATGGAAGTGACCTGGTCTTTCAAATTTCAGATCTTAGGTTCCTTCACACGGCTGCTTCCTGAGAGCAACGCCCCACCAGAATGACCATGTTGGGATTACCGGAGCAGACCTAGAAGCCAACACATGCCCTGACTCTGAGCAAGTCGTCACCTGCCCTCCCGATAAAATCTCTCTCTGCCTCTATCTGAGGCTAGGATAACCAGAAACGGAGCCTGAAATCGGGGGTTCTTGGCCAACTGATTCATGGAGGAGCACTCTTAGGAGAAGGGAAGGAAGCAGCAGCTGGCAGGGGAGGGGCTAAGCAAGGGTGTAGCCTCAGCTGAGTCCACCTCCACCTGATCCCACAGGGAGTTCTGGAGCAGGGATAGTACCACTGAGTTATCCTACTTGGGGGTAAAGGGGTCCAGCCTTTTATACCTCATGCCAGATGCCTACCGGCTGTGGGCTGACCCCAGGGAAGGAGTGGGGAGCATAGCCTTCTAGGCAAGGCAACTTCTGGTCAGCCCAGGGCAATCCTCTGAAGAAGGGGACAGCTGTGAGACCTTAGCAGCCAACACTCAACGGCTGGGAAAGGGTGAGTTAGCCGTGCTCACGCCGGGGTCTTGCACTCTCTCATAGCAGGTGGCCTCCACAGAGTGATCCCCGTCCTCAACAGATTTTAATACCTTTGCCTGAAAAGGGAAGACGCCAGGCCTCTGTCACATCTCCCCCGACAGCAACTCTCCTCCCCTCATATATTCACGGGTACACACAGAGAAGCAGGTGGAGGTGCTCTGCCCACCTGCCCTCCCGTCCCCTTCCTGTCAAGCAGGGTCCAAGCTCCAAATACTCAAGGAACATCTGCTTAGAAAGCCTGGGCTCCTAACGACGGGCGAGCTGGTAAGCTTTTAACGACCGGCTCCCCAAGGAGAAAAACCCTGATTTGTTGCATTTGTCAATTTCTGTGATGTACTTGCTCGCCCCATGGCCCGTTTCAGGATACCACGGTGATATCGCTCCACTCGGAGTTGGGGAGAGATACGCATGAACACACGCTTCTAGAGTATTTTCGCCATAAGCTACAATAGACATAACTGCAAGAAGAGCAAAAATAATAAAATGTAGTAAAATAACTGATGAATTTTAAGTAGATAATACCTTTTCTCTTCTTTATTATTTTTTTAAAAAGCTTCGACACTCCGGAGCCTGCTTGGGATTCTTACTCTCTGCCCCTCGCCGACTCGCACTTTCTCTCTTCCCTCAAAATAAATAAGTAAACTTACAAACCTTGACACGCCATGAAATTAACAGTTCCGTGAATTTTAACATACGTCTACCTTTGTGCAACTATCACTACAATCAAGATTCAGAGGAACTGGGGTGAGCCAGCTCCCGCGTGACGCTGCCTGGGCCCTAATCCGCTGAAAATTGTTTTATAACATGTGCATGTATGTGTGTAGTTTCTCAAAAAAAATGTGTTCTTGCTCATTCTTTCAAGGATATGCTGAGTGCTAGGGTGTAATCATAAGCACAAACAGACTAATCTCTGCTTTTATGCAACTAACCGCTAATCATATAATCACACAAATAAATATACAATTAACAACTGATTTTAAAAAGAGGCAAGTGCCATGAAGGCAAAGCACAAGGAATAATTCCTAGAAGTGGAATTATTGAGTCAAAGAGTATGCATACTTGTAAGGCATTTGACATCTGTCCCCAAACTGCCCTCCAGGAAAATCATTCCAATTTACATTTCTGTAAACATTGCGTAAGCCTTGTACATTTCCTCTTACCTTTGCTAAGGCTAGATAGTATCTTTTTCTTTTTTTTTTAGCCCTTTTCATTTGGGTAGGTTAAAATAAAAATATCAGTTTGGTTCTTTGTTTTGCATTTTTTAAAGTTGATTTATTTATTTCGAGAGAGGAGAGAGAGAGAGTGCAGGGGAGGGGCAGAGAGAGAGGAAGAGAGAGAATCCCAAGCAGGCTCTGCCCTGTCAGCACAGAGCCCGATGTGGGGCTCGAACTCACTAACTGTGAGATCATGACCTGAGCCAAAGCTGAGAGTCAGACGCTCAACCAACCGAGCCACCCAGGTGCCTCTTATTCTGCATTTTTAATTATATTCCTAATCTTCCTTTTCTGACTCATCTTTTCATTTTTGAGAAATTTTCTATTAGGTCTATCCACCTTCATCTTACAGAATTGGGAAGGTTTTGCATAAATCGGGACGGTAATCTTTTTGGTTATTTGTACCATATGCTTTTGAAAATGTTAGATGTACTTGTCTCAAAGAAGTAAAAAGAAAATGTCCGTGGTCTCTAAGCCTCACACCCTCTTGCCAGGAGCGCTTACTCTGCACGGCGCTGCCTTTTCATTCTGCAAAAGCTCCACTGACATTCAGTTTTATAATTTGTGCCCATCAATTATTCAGCGTCCTCGAGTTTTACACGGAGCTCTCACTTTTTCATCTTGTTGAGTTGAAATAATAGTTTCTACAAGAAGAATACTTGGATTGGATCTATTTGGAAGGATCCCTTTATCTCGTCGAGTCACGTGCTTTTGCACACGAGACGCACTTTGTGGGGTATGAAATTCACGGATCACTCTTTTTCAACGCCTTACACCTGCTGCTCCAGAATTTTCTGACCCTGAGCACTAAAAGAATGAGCTCTGCTGGGTTTTTCGTTGCGGTTGTTCTGCATGACCTGTTATAGGATTTTTATACATTCTTTTTTTTTTTAATGTTTATTTATTTTTGAGAGAGAGAAAGAGAGAGAAACAGAGTGGGAGTGGCGGAGGGGCAGAGAGAGAGGGAGACACAGAATCGGACGCAGGCTCCAGGCTCTGGGCTGTCAGCATGGAGCCCGACGTGGGGCTTGAACCCACAAGCTGTGAGATCATGACCTGAGCCGAAGTCAGACGCCCAACTGACTGAGCCACCCAAGCGCCCCGGATTTCTATACATTCTTAATGATATTGAATAATCTTTGTATTTATGTCTATATTGATCTTATAGATATAGTGGTACTTAGATTTTGGCTTTCATGCGAACCTTAACGTCCATTTCTCTTTTATTTTGTTTCTTTTTTTCCCTTCCAGTTTACCGCCTTAGACTGTTCTCTTTATAACTTTGTGCTACTGAGTTCTAGACTCTGTACTTAGCACTCCATTAAGTATGCTAAGTAATTTCTTCTTCTTTTTTCTTCTGGATCCTATAATAGATCATTTTCAGAGGGGCGCTCCTCCTCTGAACATTCTAGATGCAATTCCATTCTCTCATTCTTCAGTATTTTTTCCAAAAGTCCACAAATCGGGATTCTGCTCTCTTATCCTCAGAGTAGATCCAAACTAGATGGGGCTGAATAGACCTCTTTGATTTCTCTCAAAGGTCTTTCCAAATCTCTGTCTGAAGGGCAAGTTCATATCAACACCAGCCATCGCATTTTCCAATTTTAGGCAATCTGTCATGCACTGCCCTATCCGACTTGTTACCTGTGTTCTAAATAACGTACCACGTGAAAAACTACAACGCTCTGTGTGGAATTCTATCACTTTCTGTTCTCCATGTGGCCAGTGGTGGTTCTCTGGTGGGGATTACACCTCTCAGGGCTGATCACATCATTTCCACAATGGGCTTCTCACCACCACCATCACTTCAGCCATCACATACGCAGTTAGCGTCTGGGATTTGCAGTCTCCACCTGGACGTGGAAAGGTGGGACTAGAAGCAAGGTGGGGACAGCAGAGACCGAACGGAAGATAAACATACAAAAAGAAGAGAACTTTTCTTGCTTCACGGAGAAGCACACAAGGAGGCCAGTGGATTATGGCCAAGATCTCAGTCAGAAGTAGATAGTATATTCATAGTAAGTGTTTATTAACCTTTGCTCAGGTTGTCCCCATCTTATGAGAAAAGTAGGAAAAAATACCTTTATAGTCAAGGAGGCTTTATTCTACAAGATTCAACCGCCACCCCCCAAAAATACCACATGAACACAAACTAGGGGGGAAATGGGAAAAAAGGGCAATAAATTTTATTACCGCATAAAAGGTAAAACTTTTGTATAATACAATTACAATCACTATAATGTAAGTGAAGAGAAGCTACAGACAGGGAAAAGATACTTACAGTACACATGCCTGACATGTGGAAAGAACTTCCGCCTGTCATTTAGAAACAGATCGTCCACACAACAGGAAAACAAACGATATGAGCAAGCAATTCACAGAAGAAGGAAACTGAATGGTCAAGAAGCCGAGGATAAAGTGCTTAACTTCACTAGTTACTAAAGAAATGCACACTAAAACAAGGACTATTTCACGTTTGACATTTGACATTGACAAATGTTTATCCGTTTGACACTTAAAAAGGTTTATCATACCAAGTGATTGCAAGACTATATAGAGCGAAAATTTTTTACACCAATAAAGAAAGTATAAATTGGCAGAACCCTTAGGAGAGCATATTGGTCATATCCTATATATTTTTTAGACAGGTGTGCTTACCAGGGTGTCTGGCTCAGTCAGTTAAGCGTCCCACTCTTGATTTTTAGCTCAGGTCACGATCCCGGGGTCGTGGGATCAAGCCCCACGTCGGACTCTGTGTCGGGTGTGGAGCCTGCTTGGGATTCTCTCTCTCTCCCTCTCCCTCTCTCTCCCTCTGCCCCTCCCCTACTCACGCTCTCTTTCCAAAATAAAAGAAAAAAATGCACTTACACTACAACCCAGGGATTCTGCTTCTAAAGCTGTGCTTCCCAAACTGGATCATCCATCAGAATCAGCTGAAAGGCTTATTAGAACACCAATTGCTGGGACCCAACCTTAGAGTTCCTGATGTAGTAAGTAGGTCTGGAGCAGGACCTGAGAATTTGCACTGCTAACTATTTCTTACATGATACTGTTGCTGCTGTTCCAGAGACCACACTCTTAGAATTACTGCTTTGGCAGAACTCTCACATATATGCATAAGGTCTGCATATGACACTATTCATTGTAGTGTTACTTGTCGTAGCCAAAAAACAGAAAGCAATCTACATGTCTACCAATAGGAGAACATACAAACACACTATGATATATTTACATGCTGGAAAAAAGAATCCTGCAGTAAAATGAATGAACTAGATCGCCAAGCAAATTTAGAACCACAGGTCGTCCTAGCCAGCTTTAGAATCATTGTGTCAAACACCATTTGGGGCACGTCTTTATTAATTTGTAACTTCATGAATTTGTGTTTTCTGTCTTCAGCCTTTGTGGTCGGAATATTTTCTTTGTTATTGTTTTTCTTTTTTTTAAGAAGCAGCTTTCAGAGGTATTTATCAGTTCTGCTTTTCTGCTTACTAATTAATTAATTTCTGCATTTTATCATCATTAATTTCTTTTCTCCATTTGATGTTCTTTGTATAACTTATTGAATGGAATAAGGAACTTGTTTATTTTAATTCTGTTTATTAATGACAGAATTTAAGGCTATTGATTTCCCATTCGGCAAAGCTTCAGGACCCAGTCCACAAGTGTTGTAACATTGTATAATTACACTTGATTTTCTCTCCCACTTGAGAGTTATTTAGGAAAGCATTTTTTTTTAAATTCCCAAGTGTTAGAGGTTTTTTTGTTTTTGTTTCCAAGTTTCGTGATATTGTGAACAAAGAGTATGTGTGTGTGTGTGTGTGTGTGTATGTGTTCTTTACAGGTAATAAAAAACAATATATCTTTTCTATTGAAAGAACACAAATTTCCCTGGATACTTTTTAATTTTTATAATGTTTATTTATTTCTGAGAGAGAGAGAGAGAGTGAGTGTGAGAAGAAGCAGGGGAGGGGCAGAGAGAGGGAGAGACACAGAACTCAAAGTGGGCTCCAGGCTCCCAGCTGTCAGCACAGAGCCCGACGTGGGGCTCGAACCCATGAACTGGGAGATCATGACTTGAGCCGAAGTCAGACGCTTAACCAACTGAGTCACCCAGGAGGCCTTCTTGGATACTTTTTAAATAAACTTTATTGATTTATTATTCAAGTCCTCTCTATCACAATGAATGATTTGTCTAATCCTTCAAAGACTAGGAGACACTAAATTTTTTCCACTGTGGAGAGGACAGATAGACAAACACATACCTAGATACTATATGTAGCCTATCTTGACTGTGTCTTGCATGATTAAATTATCTTATTGGTCCTTTTTAGTGTATTTTAATCTACAATCATATGTTTTCTGAGCTCAGCGATGTGAACCCTGATTTTTTTCATTTGCACTTGGACGGCATAGATGTGCGCATTCTTTTCATTTCAACCTCTTTCTTGTACGTGTTTTTTTACATACATTTCTCAAAGATAGCATATAGCTCGGTTTTCTTTGTGGGATCCATCTGAGAGTTTTGTATAATTAAGCAAGAGTGTAACTACTGACATTTCTTGAAGTGCCTCCTTTCTTATTGGATCTCATTTCAGCTCTCTGCTCTGTAGGCTCCGTCTGCCTGTGGGATGGGCAAAATGGGTGAGGGGTTGTGGGAGGAACAGGCTTCCAGGTATAGGATGAATAAGTCAAGGTACAGCACAAGGAATACAGTCAAAGGTATTGTAAGAGCGTTGTATGGTGACAGACGGTAGTTATACTTGTGAGCATAACATAATGTATAGAGCCCTCAAATCACTGTCATACACCCAAACGAACGTGGTATTGTGGGTCAGCTATACTTAAGTTTTAAAAATGCCCCTTTGGTTCACCTAGAGGGCATGTTCACTGCGATCTCCAAATCAAGAAATGAAACTTCATTCAATTTCATCAAGCACTCAAGGGAGCAGCATGATAATGCATGTTGCTTTGTGTGGGATGCCCACGTCAATTCAGCAGGTGCCTTTTTCAAGGAGGCTTTATTGCATTGTTTGGAGATGAAGAAACACTGGATGGGTTTCGAAGCACTTGTCCGTCTTATCCCGTACTTGGGAGATTCAGTCTCCATTTGTGTTTTCACACCCCCTTCTCCACCAAGCCCAGTCCAAAATTCTTTCTACATATTGGGTAGTATGCTATGTTTAGATTTTTTTTTTACCTCCCTAAGCCAGATAGATGTGTCTATACATCTATCATTAAAACTACACGGTCAACTATCCTTCTTTTCAGAGATACCTGAGTTATACGGGCATTTATACTGTAATTGTCCCCATTTTATTATCTGAACTCTTAGAAAACATAGCCATACTACTCACAATGTTAAAAATTAAAGTGAGACTTCCAGGCTGCCTGAGTAAGGACTTCCATAGTAAATCTGATCCTCAGAAAATGATTACACCAATGGCAAAAAAAAAAAAAAAAAAAAAAAAAAAAAAGTTAAAATCAAAACTTTCGTAACTCTGTAGATTAACCAAAGCTTGCAGCATTGGACAAATTCCTAGAAAGACACAAACTACCAAAACTGACTAAAAAGAAACATGAAATCTGAGTAGATGTATATTAAGTAAAGAGACCGTATTACTAATTTAAAATTTTTCCACAAAAAAGGCCCAGATCCAGGTTGTTTTATTGGTGAATTCTACCAAATATTTGAAAAAGAATTAATATCCATGTTTCACAAACTCTTCCAAAAAATAAATAAATAAATAAGAGGAGAGAATACTTCCCAAGTCATGCTATGGGACAGTATTCCATCAACCCCAAAACCAAGCAAAGACTCCATAAGAAAATAGACCTACAGACCAATATCCTTCATAAAAATACACGAAACCTTCTCAAAAAAATTAGCAGAACAGAATCCAGCAGCATGTAAATGTGACCAAGGGGAATTTACCTCAGGAATACAAAGTTTTTTAATATCCAAAAATCAAACTATGTAATCAATTAAGCACACACTAACAGAACGAAGAACAAAAACCGTAGGATAATTTCAATAAATACAGAAAAAAGCATTTGACAAGCATTTTTTTTAAAGCACTCAGCAAACTACAAACTGGCTCAGTCGGTGAAGCGTCCGACTTCAGATCAGGTCATGATCTTGCAGTTTGTGAGTTCGAGCCCCGCGTTGGGCTCTGTGCTGACAACAGGCTCTGTGGAGCCTGCTTCAGGTTCTGTGTCTCCCTTTTCCTCTCTGCACCCCCCGCCCCACACCGCGCGCTCTCTCTCTCAAAAATAAACAAACATTACAAAATTTTTTTTTAATTAAAAAAATAAAACCTCACAACTAACATTATATGTTACGGTAAAAGACTGAATGATCTCCCCTTAAGATCAGGAACAACGCAAGGATGTCCACTCTTCCTACTGCAATTCAACATCATACTGGAAGTACCGGCTGGGCGATTAGGCAAAATAATGAAATAAACAGTATCTACATTTGAAAGGAATAAGCCATTTCCATTTGTAGATGACATCATGTTCTATTTAGAAAATCGGAAGGAATCCATTTAAGAAAAAGAAACATTACTAGTACTAATAAATAAGCTTAACAAGATTGCAGGATACAAGATCGATGTACAAAAATCAATTGTATTGGTATACACTTGCAATAAAAAAAATCCGAAAAAGGAAATTAAGAAATTAAGAATACAATTTTATTTGGGGACACCTGGGGGCTTAGTGAGTTAAGCGTCTGGCTTTGGTTTCGGCTCAGGTCATGATCTCAGGGTTCGTGGGTCCCTTCCCCTGCTTGTGCTCTGTATCTCTCTCTCTCTCTCTCTCAAAAATAAATAAACATTAAAATTTTTTATTAAAAAAATTTTTTTAATGTTTATTTACTTTTTGAAGGAGAGAGAGAGAGCACAAGTGGGGGGAAGGGAAGAGAGAGAAGGAGACACAGAATCTGAAGTAAGCTCTAGGCTCTGAGCTGTCAGCACAGAGCCTGACATGGGGCTGGAACCCACCAACCGTGAGATCATGACCCAAGGCAAAGTCGGACGCTTAACCGACTGAGCCACCCAGGCGCCCCTAAAATTTTTTTTAAAAAAGAGTACAGGGGCGCCTGGGTGGCTCGGTCGGTTAAGCGCATGACTTCGGCTCAGGTCATGATCTCACGGTCCATGAGTTCGAGCCCCGTGTCCGGCTCTGTGCTGACAGCTCAGAGCCTGGAGCCTGTTTCGGATTCTGTGTCTCCCTCTCTCTCTGCCCCTCCCCTGTTCATGCTCTGTCTCTCTCTGTCTCAAAAATAAATAAACATTAAAAATATATATATATTAAAAAAAAATAAAAAAGAGTACAATTTTAGCATCAAAATGTGTAAAATACTTTGGTTTAAATTTAATAAAACAAGTGCAAAGTTTGTCCACTGAAAGCTGTAAAACATTGTCGAAAGACATTAAAGATGTAAATGCACCCATATTCATGGGTCAAAAGACTTAATATTGCTACCGTGGCAATACTCCCCAAATCGATCTGCAGATTTAATGTAATCCCTATCAAAATATCGGATGACTTATTTGCAGGAATTGATGAGAAAATCCTAAAGTTTATATGTAATGGATTTATACGCAATGGATTCATAACAACTGAAACAATCTTGAGCAGAAAGAACCAAGTTGCAGACCTCACACACTTAGATTTCAGAACTTACCACAAAGCTATAGTAATTAAGACATATTGGTACTGGTATAAGAATAGACATATAAATCAACGGAATAGAATTGAGGGTCTATAAATAAACCTTACGTTTATAGTCAATTGATTTCAAATATGAGTGCCAAGACAATTCAACGGGGAAAGAATAGTCTTTTCAACAAATGGTGCTGGGACAACTGGAATCCACTTGGCAAAGCATGAAATTGGAGCTTCGATCTCACACAATACACAAAATTAACTCAAAATGTATCATGGACCTAAATATAAGAGTTAAACTGTAAAGCTCTCCTAAGAAAAATTAGGAGGAAATCTTCAAGACCTGAGTTGGACCATGGTTTAGAAAGTATGACACCAAAATCGCAAAGCAACAAAACAAAAGATACATCAGATTTCGTCAATATTAAAAACCTTGTTCAAAGGATGCCATCAAGAAAATAAAAAAAGACAACCCACGGACTGAGAAAAAATATTTGCAAGTCATACATATGATAAGATATTTGTATCCCAAATAGATAAAGAACGTTTACAATTCAGCAACAAAAAGACAAACACGCCAACTGTACAATAGGCAAAGGATCTAGATAGACATTTCTGCAAAGATATACAAATGGGTAATAAACCCACGAAAGGATGCTCAGCTTCATAGCCATCAGGGAAATGCAAATCAAAACCACAGTTAGATACCACTTCATCCACTGTGACAGCTATAATCAAAAAGTCAAAAAATAAAAAGTGTTGGCAAGGATGGGGAGAAATTGAAGCCCCCATACTTACTGATGGGGACGTAAAATGTTACAGCTACTTCAAAAAACATTCTGGCATTCCCAGCCAGAGGTAAAAATCCCAGTAATTCCCCTCATAGGTGTATACCCAAGAGAAATGAAAATACACGTCCACACAAAAACTTGCTCCCAAATAGCAGCATTCAGGGCAACGTTATTCACAACAACCAAAAAGTGGAAACAACTCAAATGTCCATCAACTAACGAACGGTGAAATAAAATGTGGTATGTCCATACAATGGGATATATTATTCAGTATAAGAAGTATCGATAAACACTAGAAAGTGGATGAACTCTGAAAACAGCATGCGAAGTGAACGAAGGCAATCGCAAAAGTCACACAGTGTGCGATCGTGTTTATGTGAAGTCTCAAAACAGGCAAATTCACGGAGACAGGAAGTAGATGCACGGTTGCCTATGGTGCAGGGGGGTGGGGGGGGGAAGAGTGACCGCTAATGAGTAAGGGTTTTCTTTGGCGTGATGATAGTGTTCCCAAATTCGATTGTGGCGATGGCTGCACAATTCTATAAATATACCAAAAAGCACTGAATTGCACACTTTAAACAGGTCAATTTTATGGTAGGTAAATTATATCTCCATAAAGTTGTTTAAAAGAAACCTAGCTCTATCACAATCCAATCCCCGAGAGTTAACCCACAGGCAAATTAAAGACAAACTGTGAATGCTTACACCTGCAGTGCACCTGAATTGCACACTGAAGTCCCTTCCCCTGGGAGAAATGCAACAATAAATCAAATGAAGCAGCAAATCATGGCTGTCAACACCAGCAGTCAGGGGAAACTACCAAGAGCAACTATGGAAAGGCGTATCCTTTTTTTTTTTAATATTTATTTATTTTGGAGAGAGAGAGAGCACAAGCAGGGGAGGGGCAGAGAGAAGGGGGGACGACACAGAGGATCTGAAGCAGGCTCTGTGCTAACAGCAGAGAGCCCGATGTGGGGCTTGAACTCATGAACCACAAGACCACGACCTGAGCCCAAGTGCAGCGCTTAACTAACTGAGCCACCCAGGCGTCCCCAGGGTGTACCCCCCTGACACTAAATAGGGTGTTGCCGTCAGTCTCTGTTTGGGGGGCTGCCGTATGGATTTTGTATTTTTCCTCCAACCTTTGCACCCATTTCCAAAATCAGGGAAGGGTTTTAGGGAAGGGTTTTAGGGAAGGGTGTCTTTTGAAACGAGAAAAGTCCCTGGCAAACCAGGGGGGTGGATCACTCAGTCTGCAGATGAGCGAGGGGGAAAAAGATGTTGCTTTTCTGTGTGACGCTCTGTGTGAGGGCACCAAACCGGACTACCTGAACCCTAGTGTTCTGCAGAATTTTTACCACTAAGATATCTCATCATCTGTGCTGTTCTTTTGAACGAGACTTTTTTTTTTTAATATTATCAGTCATTGTTTGTGAATAGAAAGGCTAATAACTATATATTTTCTAACTACTCTACTGAATTTTCTTATTATCGCTAACAGTTTTTCTGTTGATTTTTCTGGGTCCCTGCCTCCCCTCCCCCATCCATTATTTAACCGCTTACTTATAAGCCACTTTATTTGTAAAGGCTGAAAGTTCCAGGAAACCACAAGAGTCCATTCAGAAGGCACATTTTGTCACTTACTTTAACGGCAATATCCCTGTGAAGTTTTTCACTATGAACCGGACTCCTGCCTTCAGGATGGTGACAACCTTCTCATGTCAAGGAGGATCTATATACTTCTTTTCTTTTCTTTTTTTTAAGTCATTTGATTGATTGATTGAGAGAGAGAGAGAGAGAGAGAGAACCAGCGGGGAAGGGGCAGAGGGAGAGGGCGACAGAGAGACCAAAGCAAACCTACAAACGAAGAGATCATGACCTGGGCCAAAGTAGGACGCTTAATCGACTGAGCCATCCAGGTGCCCCAGGGTAAATTATATTGATGACTTCCTAACACTGCATCGTCCCTAGTTTTACTGAAAATGGATCTCACTGAGCCTTCATTCATACTTTGGCTAATATAAACATAAGAAAAAAAGAGAGGGAGACAAACCATAAGAGACTCCTTAAACACAGGAAAACAAACTGAGGATTGCTGGAGGGGAGCTGGGTGGGGGGATGGGCTAAGCGGGCGATGGGCATTAAGGAGGGCACTTGTCGGGACGAGCACTGGGTATTATGTGCAAGTGATGAATCACTCAGTTCTATTCCTGAAACCGTTATTACACTGTATGTTAGCTAACTTGGATTTAAATAAATTGTACAAAGCCATAATTTTGTTAATTACTGCTCCGTACTGGTTGCTAATTTTTATTACAACGTTTGCCGTCGACATTCATAAACGAACTTGGGTGTCTTCCTTGTGCTGTCTCTGATTCCAGGACCCATGTTATTCTGGCCTCCCGTGAAAGCACTTCTCTTGCTGTGCTCAGAGACAATTTAAGCATTGGTTTTCTCTTTCCTGAGCATTTGAATGTATTTACCTGAGGAACCACCTGGGCCTGGTGATTAGGGGATATGGCAGGCTCGATTTCCTCTCTGATTATTGGTCTGTTTAGAATTCTCATCTCTTCTAGAGTAAATTTTGGTAATTTCTACACTTACTAATTAATCATTTCTTCCGGGTTTCAATGATTGGCACCTACATTTGCCAACCGTTCCCTGAAACTTTTTAATACCCTCTGTACCCCTCGTTAAATTCTCCTTTCTAATTTTTAACTTTATTTATCTTTTAAATTAATCAATTGATTGATTTTCAATGCAGTCAACATACAGTGTAGTCTTGGCTTCAGGAATAGAATAGCTTTCTTTCTTTCTTTTTTCTCTCTTAATGTTTATTTATTTTTGAGAGAGACAGAGTGTGAGTAGGGGAGGGGCAGAGAGAAAGGGAGACAGAATCCGAAGCAGGCCCCAGGCTCTGAGCTGTCAGCACAGAGCCCGACGCGGGGCTCGAACCCACAGACTACGAGATCGTGACCTGAGCCGAAGCCGGACGCTCAACCGAATGAGCCACCCAGGCACCCCATATTTATTTCTAATATAAGTGGTTTTGTCGAAGAAACAGATTTTTAAATGTATTGATTCCTTCTCCTGCTTTGTAATGTATTAATTTCTGCTTTCCATTTGTTACCTTTGCTTTTTTTCCCCTCAATTCCTGAATGGCTATTTAAAAATGTTTTCACTTACAGTTTCTAATACATAGGTCTACAGCTTTATGTTTCCTATGATATCAGCTTTGGCCGTCTTCCCTGAATTTTTATTATTGAAGTAATTTTATTATTGAAGTAATAATATTACATGCTCGTTATTATTACTAATTTCTCGAATTTGCAATCACTGATTTCTCGAATTTGCCCTTTCAACTTCAATTTTCTCACTGACCCCAAAAGTATCTAAGAGGACAATTCAGTTTTTTTCCCACGTTATTACGTGATCAAATAATGGAATCACGTGCTGCTGCTTATTGGTTTGTCATAAATTTTATCCACTCCGCTACATGTGCTGGTCAAGATCCTGGCGACAAGAAGATGGGACACTGAAAAATGAACTGAATGGAAGCGAATGAGGAAACTCGGCGTGGAGGTATAGGCTGGGTTGAAGGAACCACCGAAGACAGATGATCAGGGACCTGGGAACCAGCATACATTACTTTCTCTAGGCCTAACGTGACAGGGCAGAGGAAAATATCACTGGGGTTGGGGGCAATACAGCCACTCCCAGAACCACAGGGAGGTGGACAGGAATGCAGAGAATATTACTCTAACCTCTCTTTCCCTCTCTGTCGTCCAGTCTTCCGTGGACACCCAATGACTCAACACAATCCGAAAGCAGAGTCCCCAGGAGTCCAGGAGGTGCAGTGTGTAGAGTGACGGAAGGACCCAGTATAGGCAAGGGAGGACAAAGAAAGATCTGGTAGCAAAATCTGGGACTAACCAGCGCCTCAGGTGAATATCATTCTACTCCCATTTAAACGTCAGCAATAAATGTCAACTCTACGAATGCTCTGTGGTCTGCCCATGTGATGAATTCTACATATAGTTTACCTGATTTCAAAGCATTCTTACAGTCCCAGAACCCTTGATGTGTATTCTTTTCATGATACTTTTGAGTAGTAACCTCTTTGTTTAGAATTTTTCTATCTGTGTGCTAAAGGAGATTGGTCTACGATTTCCTTTTTTGAATGGCAATTGTCATAGGTTAGTATCGGGGCTGTGCTTGCCTTGTGAAGTGAATCAGAGGGTCTTTTCACGTTTTTAAGTTCTAGAATAATTTACATAGCAAAGGAATTGTGTATTTGGTGAAAGTTGTTTTTTTTTTAATTATTTAATCATTTCCTATCAGGAAATGGTAGGTTTTCTTTCAAGCAATTCTTGGATAATTTCTCAGAGACTTTTATAATTATTGATCTGTATACGTTTTCTACTTTAAAAACAATCTTTTTGGGGCGCCTGGGTGGCGCAGTCGGTTGAGCGTCCGACTTCAGCCAGGTCACCATCTCGCGGTCCGTGAGTTTGAGCCCCGCGTCAGGCTCTGGGCTGATGGCTCGGAGCCTGGAGCCTGTTTCCGATTCTGTGTCTCCCTCTCTCTGTGCCCCTACCCCGTTCATGCTCTGTCTCTCTCTGTCCCAAAAATAAATTAAAAAAGTTAAAAAAAAAATTTTTTTAAACAATCTTTTTAACGTTTATTCATTTTTGAGAGACAGAAAGCGTGAGTGGGGGAGGGGCAGAAAGAGAGGGAGACACAGAATCTGAAGCACAGAGCCCGACACAGGGCTCGAACCCAGAAACCCAATCACGAGATCGTGACCTGAGCCGAAGTCGGATGCTTGACCGACTGAGCCATTCAGGCACCCCCAAGTTTTCTACTTTTTGAGTCAATTCTGACCACTTCTTTTTTTTTTTTTTAATGTTTTATTTATTTTTGAGACAGAGACAGAGCATGAGCAGGGGAGGAGCAGAGAGAGAGAGAGAGGGAGACACAGAATCTGAAGCAGGCTCCAGGCTCTGAGCTGTCAGTCCAGAGCCCCACGCCGGGCTCGAACTCACAAACTGTGAGATCATGAACTGAGCACCCAGGCGCCCTGAGTTCTGGTCATTTCTAATTTCCTAAGTAATAGTGCTTTCGTGGAGAGGTTCGTTTTCCCCTACTTAGGTCCATGTTTCATTCCCCCAACTTCGGAGGTTATATGGTGTTGCTAAAGGGCCTTTGCATCTCCTGGGGAAACCCACAGTACAGAGAGATCCTCAAAGGTTGGTTAACACGGTCACAACTCTTCACAGGGGTGTCATCATGCAGAAAGGCTTGTCCAGGCTTCTCTGTGGCTGTTGACAAATGTCGCACCCCGTGGAGCTGACCACGGGAGAATGTGCTTGAGGTGACCTTCCAGAGTGATTCACCAGGCAGCTCTGTGACCTCAGCACCTGCCTTCCCCAGAAACTGACCTCTCCGCGCTGTGGCTGTGATTTAGCCCTCCGGCTTTGGTAAACTAACAAGGGCGTGTGGGTACACGAGCCAGAGAAGGGGGGGAGGGAGCCCATGCACGAGTGGCCCTGCTCTAGGGTTGTGCCTTCCTCCTGGCCTCGGCTCTGCCACTTTGGATATGTCATTGTGACTAACCGCACTGGGCTTCAGTTGCCTGATCAGAGAAATGACAGGCTCTGGGGCTTCACAGATTTATGATTCTATTAACAGATCCCCCCAGGAGTGAGCTTAGCACAAACAGGTTTGTGTCACATTTTCAGCAAGTCCTCTCTCTCTCTCTCTAATAAGAAACGGAGGCTCTTGCCTAAGTAGCAGTGTCTGAGATCCGCTTCAGGGGGGGACCAAAGGATCTCTGTGTTCCCCGTTTATCTCCCCTCCAGCCTGCCTTGCACTCAAAGGTCTCACATGCTGGGTTTAAGGCGTCAACAGCCTGAGGGGGAACGCTGTCCTGGAAAGGCAATCTTCGGAGTACCGAGCACCTTTGGAAGCACTAATGTATCCGTTTAGCAAGGTTCTAGGGCAACGGGAGGTACCGATGGGGAGGGAGAGATCTAGTGCACGGGATGCGGCAGGGGAAGGCCAGCCTGGAATGACAACCACAGGTGCAAGAGATGGGTGGGGAGGGGGGCAATTAGCAGGAAGGGGACAACATGGTGGCTTTGGGGCCCCTCGAGGTGGACTACGGCACCAGTTAGCCTGCGAGAGTTTGAGGAATGACAAACATTTAAGACCCTGGCAACGTAGCATGAATAGTGTGGTCTTTGGATGCCAGCCAAGGTGGCCAGCCCAATTCTGCCACTCGCTGCTGAGTTACTGAGCCTCTGCGAATCTCTTTCCTCTGCTTTAAAATGGGAATAACAATGTCTACGGTCAAAGCCGACGAGGAGATAATGTTTTAAAAGTACGTAAGGGGCGCCTGGGTAGCTCAGTCCGTTAAGAGTCGAACTCCTGATTTTGACTCAGGTCATGATCTCACGGTTCATGGGATCCAACCCCACGTCAGGGTCTGCACTGACAGCGGAGTCTGCTTGGGAGTCTCTCCCTCTCTCTCAGTCCCTCCCCCACTCATGCCCCCCCCCAGAGTAAATAAAGAAACTTAAAAAAAAAAAAAAAGAAAGAAAAAGAACATGTCCAAGCTCCTATAGCAAAGTTTGCCCCCATGCTGTCCTCTCCAGAGCTACCAAAGCTGCCTCTCTCAACAGCAAAGCCGGAGGTTAAGTGCCTGACCCACAACTTGAAACCCTGTGCTTTCTCGGGGAGTCTGGGTGGCTCAGTTGGTTGAGCGTCCGACTTCGGCTTGGGTCATGATCTCAGTTTGTGAGTTCGATCCCCGCGTGGGGCTCTGTGCTGACAGCTCAGAGCTTGGAGCCTGCTTTGGATTCTGTGTCTCCCTCTCTCTCTCACCAGCTCATGCTCTGTCTCTCTCTCTCTCAAAAATAAATGAAAACATTAAACAAACAAACAAACAAACAAAAAAACCCCTTGCCATGACACATCTCACACCTCAGGAAAGGAAGAAGCCGGGAACAGCAACACTTACCCACTTTAGATGTAAGGGAAGGCAAAGAGCAGACATTACGACATCAGAAACTCCCCCGTCCGCACGGAGACCCCAGAGATATAAGGCAAATCTCCACTCTAAACCAGATGCCTACAGGTTCTCTACCTCTGCAGATGGCCCCACCCTCCGGCCTCTTGCTGGTCAGAAACACGGGAGCCATCCTCAAATCGTCCTCTTTTCTTGCTTTGTCAGTTCTCTTAGATATTTAAAATAAAATGTTTTAAAATGTTGTGATTTTGCAATTGCCCCCCGTGTTAGTCCAGGCTCTTCAAGGAGCTGACCCCGAGGACTTTGATGAAGGGGCGTGGTCTATGACAGGAAGTGTGGAGGAAGCCAGGAAAGGTTGGGGGAGCCATCGGACAGTGATGCAGTCTGGCCTTGAGTGAGGGAGAAGGGAAGGAAGGAAGTCCCCCACACTCTTCTGTAGGGTAAGGAAGTTTCCACAAAGCCATTGGGGAGTTCCTGAGCCACAATCAGCCATTAGTGGCATTCAGGGTCTCCAGGAAGAGTCCTGCATTTGTATCACTGCTGCCCTCAACAGTTGGTGGAGAGCAGTCCACGGGAAGCATGGGTCAACAAAAGCATGGATCTCTGAACCCTGCAGCAGGACCCATGGCCAGTTATGTTCCCTGTAATTGGGATCCATGAGGCCAGACACACGGCTTTTCAGCAACCCTACCATCCCTGGCCCTGTCTAGACCCTTCTATTCTGTGGAGGATTGCAGCAGCCCCTCAAGCTGGTCTCCTTGCTGCTAATCTTTATGCCCCCCAACCCTTTTTCCACACCACAGTCAGAAAGACCTTTCTAGAACACAAATCTAACATGCCAGAACTCCGCTTAGAGCCTTCAATAACGATTTTCCCAATTCCCTTGAAACCTATAAGTGGAGCTCTTGCTTTGAATAAGAGATTGATTGAACATCTAATCAAACAAGATGTCCTTGAACTAGTAACATGAGCATTATCCCAACACTCAGACCTCTGGGTGAGGTAAGACTCTATGGAGACTGAAAATGGAAGAATTCACCTGAGACACTTAGGCATTACTTTCAATGAAGTCAGCGAATCTCTTGTTGATCTTGTTCCAGCACTAAAACTTTTGTAAAACATGACGTTGCTAGGCTTCTCAACAGCTGGTTATTAATGATATTACAGCAAAAACACAATCAAACCCAAGAATCTACCTTTGGAGTTCTTCATTTGAAATTTTGGCAACCTTGGGCTTCTCCAGTACTTTATGGAGACAGCTTGCCATCTAGGATTCAGGGGTAGTACCATGTTCTGAAAATGGTATTAATTGATCCCACTTAGTCATGAGGTAAACCAATAATTAGCCACGGAAAGATCGGAGGAAGCTCTCATCGCAAAACATGAGACTGGCAGCGTGGCTTTCATTATTCACTCCTTAGGAACACGGTGTAAACATGTGCTTTCATCTCATAGATGATAGATAGATAGATAGATAGATAGATGATAGATGATTGATAGATGATAGATAATAGATAGATAGATAGATAGATGATTGATAGATGATAGATAGATAGATAGATAGATAGATGATAGATAGATAATAGATGATGGATAGATGATAGATAGATGATAGATAGATATAGATAGATAGATAGATGATTGATAGATGATAGATAGATGATAGATAGATAGATGATTGATAGATGATAGATAGATAGATAGATGATTGATAGATGATAGATAGATAGATGATAGATAGATGATTGATAGATGATAGATGATAGATAGATAGATAGATAGATGATTGATAGATGATAGATAGATAGATAGATGATAGATAGATGATTGATAGATGATAGATAGATGATAGATAGATAGACGATAGATGATTGATAGATGATAGATGATTGATAGATGATAGATGATAGATAGATGATTGGTAGATGATAGATAGATGATAGATAGATGATAGATGATTGATAGATGATAGATAGATGATAGATACATAGATAGATAGATGATTGATAGATGATAGATAGATAGATGATAGATGATTGATAGATGATAGATAGATGATAGATAGATAGACGATAGATGATTGATAGATGATAGATAGATAGATGATAGATGATTGATAGATGATAGATGATAGATAGATGATTGATAGATGATAGATAGATGATAGATAGATGATAGATGATTGATAGATGATAGATAGATGATAGATACATAGATAGATAGATGATTGATAGATGATAGATAGATGATAGATGATTGATAGATGATAGATAGATAGATAGATAGATAGATAGACGATAGATGATTGATAGATGATAGATAGATAGATAGATAGATGATAGATGATTGATAGATGATAGATAGATACATAGATAGATTCTATTGTTTCTGTTTCTCTGGAGAACCCTGACTAATACACAGGCCAAGAAGTTTCCTCGAGCTTTCTCTCAGGCCCACAGCTGGGGAGAAGGGAAACATAAGCCCGAGAGAAACAGAGCCACAGAGGGGGAGTTTGGGTCTCACTAGAGCCGGTACCTGAACTGCCTACGCTCACACACTGAGGCTGGCGCCAGGGCAGACAGACCCTCCCAGGTAGGCATTTGACAGTGAAGTGTTTGCACCGCCGAGTGCTGTGGCCTATCTGGTACTAAATCCACGTCACCCAGAGGCCCCGAGGCACAAAGATGTCCTGTGCTGGATATTGTCCATTTGACCCTTTAGATCCAATCCCCTATTTTTCTACACCAGCCCCAAGAAGCTGATCTCTGTGTGCCACGTTGACAGATTCTCTCTCCTCCAGGACGCCAGTTGGGTTCAGCCTCTCGCACGACGGTCATTGTTCATCAGGCAGCCCTCCCCATGGAACTTCCCTGTCTCTGGGTCCTGAAATCACTCCCTCTCCTTGCTCCTTTATGGGTGGTAACAGTACTCCACTCTTTCTGACTTCAGATTCCCCCTCCCCCATCATCCTTTGTGGTCTCCTGGGACTGTCCACACCTTTGTAAATAACATCTTTCTGAAACTCGTTTCAAATTCCCCCCATTTAGGTATGTCATCTTTTTTCTGACGAGACTCTGGCTGGTGTACCACCTTCATTAGGGTTGCTAAATTTAACAAGATAAAAATACAGGATGCTCAGCTGAAATTGAATTTCAGACAAATAACAAAATTTCTTAAGGATAAGGTATCCATATTCATTGTTTATCTGAAATCCAATTTTAACTGGGCACCCTGTATTTTAACATCTTAATGGGCAACTCTAGCCTTCACCACCAACTACGAAAATACCTTGGGGATCCTTCGGGGCACCTGTATGGCTCAGTCGCGTAAGCCTCCAACTCTTAATTTCAGCTCAGGTCATGATCTTATGGTTCGGGGGTTTAAGTCGGTGTCAGACTCCATGCTAGCCGTATGGAGCCTGCTTGGGATTCTCTCCCTCCCTCTCTCTCCACCCCTTCCCCACTTATGCTCTCTCTCACTCTCAAAATATAAATAAATAAATTTAAAAAAAAGAAACTATCTTGGGGAACCTGGTGAACTTCACTGATCCCTGAAAGAAACAAGACTATGACAGTCTCAGAATATTAATACTCATGATGCAGAGATGGTCCTAATTTTCAAAACTGGTCTCTGAATTGTATGCGTGTGTGTGCACGCACATGTGTGAGCATGTATGGAAGGAGAGAAAAAGGAACCATATGAGGAAAAGTGGGAACAAGATAAAATAATAGGAATTAAGCCTGGAAAGGAAGGGTGAGGTTCACGGAGAACTTAAGTCCAATGAAAACAACCTGGGGACTCGCTACTCTACGACTTTCTCAAAGCCTCGTATACTCCATAAGAGTTTGGATCCTCCTCTGCATTATCCAGATTTTCTTACAGGTCTTTTATGGCTGATTCTGATGAATCTGGCTCCCCAAGTTTGCTTTGTCTTTTGAAAAAAATCTCCTGAGATTTACATCAAAGGATAAAATTGGACTCTGGGAATCTTACTAGTCCTTCTAACTTTAAGCCACATTTGGATATTATTTCATGTTCAATTTGTAGAACAGAGTCTTGATAATAAGATGAGATAAAAAGACTCACTTTAATTCCCCTTTTCTTATATTTTTCTTGCAAAGACAAAAAGAAAAAAAAAGAGTAAGGAGGCGAGCAGAAGGAATTTTGAAAGCTCAAATTAAGTTGGCCGGAAAATAATGGAAACGTTGTGGCTCTAGTAATCTCTGGTGGAAAAAAAAAAAAAAATAGAAACGTTATGTAATCACCAAATAAATTATTATTTTTCACAGCCTGCAGCTATTATAATTTCACTGGTTACCTTACAAGCAATTATTGTTCTGGGAGATACTCCAAGGCTTGTTCTGGGATTTCAGGAAGAAAACGTTGCCACAAGTCTAAAAAGTGTTTGATGAAGTAATATCGTAACTGCCTTTTCGGTCTTTGACCAGGGGAGGCAACCGCGTGGGTGTGTGGGAAAAGGGAAATGGCTGTCACGTGGGCAACAAACAAAAACAGCTCTTTGTGCTTTCTGAGGGGGAATTAAAAAGGAAGCAACGTAACGTTTCTGCTTTCCATGGCTCTCAAACAGAGCCTTCGTAAATCGTTTTCAGCAGTGTGTAGGCAGCCACTTCCGGTTTCAGGGTGGCTGGTGGCGGACAACGTAGCCAGCCCTGTGTCAGCCAAACGCTAGAAATGCTGGAAAATGTAAGAATACGTTACGTATCTATAGAAACACTGTCGAAAATAAGAAGAGGAGCCCTCGGTGGACAAAAAGCTGTGAGAAACTCGTGAACGACCTTAACAGAGAGGGTCACATCGCACAGGATAGGGCAGTGAAGACAGTGTGACGGTGGGAAGGGAGCCCAGCAGTGAGGACCCACGTGCTAGGCTTCAGGAGCTGGAGGGGGTCCCGCAGTGGGGCGCCCCGGGCACCCCCTCACCGCCAGGCAGGCAGGTCCTGCCCGGAATGTGAGTGGAGTTGATCAGAGCCGACAGTCGGGCCACCAGGCCCTCCCCAGCAGCCACAACACGCTGCCAGCTCTTGCGACGTTTGTGATTAGCCGGCCCCCACCGCAAAGCACCCAGAGACTCTCCCAGTGAGCCCCTCAAGCTGGGCGCGGATACCGGGTTGTCTATGAAGTCTGACTCCTCATAATAATCTTGAATATTTACCAAAATTCCTTCTGTGTGCCTCCTGGCCTTATGCGGTCTACATCAGGGCCATTCAAAGCAATGTTAACCAAACCCAGGTTCTAGGCAGAGTCTGTTGGTAAACCACCAGCCTTTCTGCAGGTTAAACCAAATAGGAGAATATGCTTGCACAGTGATTAGAACATAGAAGGCATTCAATAAATGTTCAGTTTTTTGGTTTTTGGGTTTTTTTCCAGCATTTGAGGTAACCAAGAGTTTTCCTGGCATTTAACATTCCTGAAGCCCTCCTGGCCCTTATCTTACTTTTCTCATTCGTCCTCGGCTGTGTCCCCTATTCTTTAGAATATAGTTTATCTTGAAAGCCCCATTACTAGTACATTCTGCCATGGAAATGCCTTCTTTTGGGATTGTTATAATTTTGTGTTTTTTTTAAAGTCCCCATTTTGTCCGATGTCATATCACCATTTGTAGATTCTAGCCACAGATGGTACCTATTTTTTGTGGGCATTTTAGAAATCTGCCTTCTGATGTCTAGAATCCATTTTCTTAGCATCCCCAACACCTCACTGATGAATCCCAAGTTACAACAGTCACTTATACAAAGCTTTTATCTCTTCCATTTTGCCAGTTTGTTGGTGGTGGTCAGGCCCATTCGAGAATAATTTTTCTCCCTTCGCAGCCTTCCCTGCCTTGCTAGGAGCTGACGTTGTGAGCAGGGCACATTAGGAATGTGTTTTTCAGTAGAATGGGTCCTGCTGTAGAAATCTGGGGAGCTGACACTCCAGCCCAGCCCCATCACTAAAATCCCTGACACGAAACAGATCGTACTTCCCAGCTTCTACCCTCACTGGAATATTCTCCGTGGGGCTTGGCTTCTCCACTTGCATCCGTGAGTTTCTGGGTCACCCTCTCCTGCAGTGTGATTCTGTTGAATGTGGCACCCTTCTGCGTATATTTCAGATGAGTTATTTACCAGACCTGAGTGTGCTTTGAGACTGCTGTTCCCTTTTCATGTTAAAATGTTTGGGGACTTTGATTTTATTCTTCCCTCCCTCTGTCAAGATTCATCAAGTTCCCTCTTTATCAGGGAAGCAAGTTGTCATGAAACCTTCCTTCTTTCCTTCATGAACTGCCTTCCGTCCCTAGCCAGGAGCCCTCCACCTTGCCATCAAAGGCCACGGTCCAGGAAAAACAACCTTCTCTTTGCTGATATGCAGCCAGCCGTTCACACTCCACACCCTCCACTTATTCCTTAGGCCCACCAGTGAAAGCAGAAACAAAAATGCTGAGTCTCCAACCCTGCAGATATTCACACTCCAAGGCACCGCCCGCATTAATTCTGAGAGGACTCACATGAATCTGCAGAATGGGGCAGCCTGTCTTTTTGGCAGACCTCCCATTAAATCACCCCTAGCAGGGGCGCCTGGGTGGCGCAGTCGGTTAAGCGTCCGACTTCAGCCAGGTCACGATCTCGCGGTCCGGGAGTTCGAGCCCCGCGTCGGGCTCTGGGCTGATGGCTCAGAGCCTGGAACCTGCTTCCGATTCTGTGTCTCCCTCTCTCTCTGCCCCTCCCCCGTTCATGCTCTGTCTCTCTCTGTCCCAAAAAATAAATAAATGTTGAAAAAAAAAATTAAAAAAAAAAAATCACCCCTAGCAGACCCTGTGGGGCCACCATATTGCCTCAGCACCCGCCATTGCCCCACACATCGATGGCATCTTACTGGGAGCCTGCAACTCTCTCCCTGAGGACTTTGATCAGTCCATGTGACAACAGACTGGAAGTTCTTGGAACCCCCGAATACAGCCATCGACCAACAACAGACCCCAGCTTCCCTGCTCCTCATATAGAACATCTCTGAGGGCTCCACACTGTTCTCCAAAGATCTCAAGACAGACTCAGCCTTGACTGCCCGCAGCAGTAACTTGCTCAGAAAGAAAAACTTTGTCTCCCTGTTGTACTTCTCCACTTTCCTACATTTCCAAATCAATGACTTGCATTCAAATCATTTTCAGCGTCTGCTTCTGGGAAACCCAATCAAAGATATGGCCCTACATGTGACATCTCCTCACATCGGCCTTGGTGCACACCAAGCAAGCTTGAACAGTTGTCGACCCTGTTAGTTTCCTGTTGCTGGTGTAACAAATCGCCATAAACTTACTGGCTTAGAACAACGCAAATTTATTATCTTATAGTTTTGTAAGACTGAGATTGAACTGAACGAAACACAAACTGTCGGCAGGGCTATGTTCCTTTTGGAGGCTCTAGGGAAGGAATCGATTTGCTTGCCTTTTCCAGCTTGTAGAGGGTGCCTGAATTCCTTGGCTCAGGGCCCCTTCTTCCATCAGCAAAACATATTCAAATCTCTCTCTCTCTCTCTCTCTCTCTCTCTCTCTCTCTCTGTCTCTCTTTCTCTCTCTCTCTGAAGACCTTGGCTCATTTTCATAAGGACCCTTGTAGTTACATTGGGCCCATCCAGATAATCCAGGACAATCTTTACATCTCAAGATCCTTAACTTAATCACATCTGCAAAAGTCTCTTTGCCACGTAAGGTATCATATTTGCAGATTCGGAGAATTAGGACATGGATATCTTTGGGGGCCATTATTTTGCTTATCACAGATATTCCAAGACCCAAACTACCATTCTGAATCAGGAACTATTGCCATCATCTACTCTGCATGGTCCATGTGAAATGCAGGATACATGAATGACTTTGCCACAGACAAATCTTGTCTTTACAAACTTTCAGAGATAAGAAAAGAAAAGAAGAAAAGAAAAGAAAAGAAAAGAAAAGAAAAGAAAACCCTTAGAGATGGTGGAGTCCAGACACTTGGTTTTGATAACGAATTCTCAAAGTACAAGTGAGTAACCTGCAGACCCGGGATAATAGCCCAGCTCTTCTGAAATTGGAGCACAAGACTCTGGAAGCCCGTGGACACAGCTACCTGTGCGTTTATGAGTCACTGGGGGAGGCTCCACTGTCTGAGCCCGGGCACCTGCACAATTTTTCAGGAAACAACGTGGTGAAGGCTGATCCAGGGCCAGGTCAGGCCCCTCCTGCTCTGCCCACCTGTCTTTCTAGGGCTCCCAGGTGAGCACAGGTGGAGCCACTATCCACGCATTAGGTCCCCGAGGAGGAGAACCAACGCCTTCTCTTTGTGTCTTTCGCAGAAAGAGAGTTAGACAGAAGGGAGCGTTCCTTCCCAGCTCCCAGCCCAGCAGCGGCATGAACAGGAACCAGCACAGATTCATACAGCTTGGAGAGAAAGAGGTGAGAGGCTGGGGGAGGGGAGGCGTGCAGTCTCAGCAGAGGGAGGGAGTAGTGCTGAAAACCTGCTCAGTCTTCAATAATTCAAATTCTCCTGCAGTCTGTCTTCTCAGGAGCCAGCAGTGTTTAATACTGTGCTGTTTTAGGAGCCCCCATCACTCCAGGCCTGTGTTCCTCTCTCCTCATTCAGTTATACAGTGGTCTTTGCCTACAGGGCCTTGCAGCAAGTGTTGAGGACAGGAGGCACCACTGCCTCTTCAGTAGAACGTGATCGCAAAGCACCCCCCTTCCTGGCCTCTGGGATCCTGCTCTTGCCTAGCTCATGTCAACCAGAAACATGCACATCCAACTGGACCCATGTCCCGGACCCATGTCTTTACCTATATCCCCATCCACAAGTGGCAGGTGGGGACTATATTCCAACTTGCCCAGAAAAAGGCTGGCCTGGCTTGGTAAAGGGAGCTTGACCACTTAACCTCTCTGAGGCTCAATTTGCTCACCTAAATATGGAAACGATCCCGTCTACCTTGCAGGGTTGTTAAAAGGTTTCAATAAAATGATGTAGTCAAAAATTCCCTTGATAAGTTATTTTCACCTCTCGAGGCTGTATCTTTATGTTGACTAGTTCTGTGTTTATAAAGTGGTAGCGAAACAAAAATGACATTAAGTGTATCAATTAGACTCAGGAAATTGACTTTTGCTCCAATTAGCTGTTCTAGGCTTTAGGGATGCTTAGATAACCCGTCTAATTACCACAATCTCTCTTTTGCAGGTACCCCTCAGAGGATTTAAAATCCATTCCATCTTCCTGGTTGGTGACTCTCAGCCTCTACTCTCAGAGGAGAATTAACTTCATTAACTGAGTCAGGAACTTAGAACAATGGGGACTTATGCAGTTGGTCATGTGGCAAGGCAGAGAAGAGATCCAATCAGGATCTTCAAGCACGTGAAGGGATGTAAGCCAGAAGATGAAAAAGATTGCTCACCTTAGCACAGTCTTCTTGATCGACTGTGTCAAGGACACAGGTTTGCTACTGTCTCTGGCCCAGGGCACAGAAAGGGACCTATGGGTGGAAATGGCAGGAAGGCAGGTTTCAGTTTGGCCTAAGGAAAGATTTTCTGGCATCGAAAGCTGTCTCATAATGGAGTGCTTCCTTTGGAAAGTAGTGTTTGGCCTTCCACATTGCTAGAAGTGTTCGTGCAACAGTGGTTTGAATAGCCAAGCCTTGCCTGCCCCCACAATACTTTCTAGGAGACACTATTATACCCAGCTCTACTATATTTTGATTGTTGTTTTAAGCCACTAAGTTTTGAGGTCATTTGATACACAGCAAAGCTAACTGATAGGGTTTCCAAACCATAATTTCAGCAACCTTTACTTACATCCAAGTTGACAACATAATCCCTGTCCATGCTTAGGACTTGAGGAGTTTTAAACTTGATCATACCCATTTCTGAGTTCAACATCTGTCCTCCAAGGTTTTGAAGTCACTTGGAATTACACCTGTTCTTTTTGGTATTGAAACCTTCAGCCCCACCCCTCCTTTCTTTCTCACCCCAGGCATGACCTGACTTCCTTCTTTCTCTGTGCAGCCTAGACCCGAGGTTCATTGCTCACTGCATGCTCTTGACAGCATCCTCAATATGCTTCTGATCTACTTGATCCTCCAGCCCCTGTCTTGAATAAACCCAACCATCCATGCTCTCTGCCACTACAAGGCACATGATCATGCTGATTGGAGTCATAGGGGGACAAAACCCCCAGTTTCCAATGTCAACGTCATTTGGTAGTTTTATATTTTTTTTTGAACCTCTGGTAGTGGTGTTCCTCTCTCAGCAGAATTTTTTATTGATATTAATGTTTATTTTATTTTATTTTATTTTATTTTATTTTATTTTATTAATATAATTTATTGTCAAACTGGTTTCCATACAACACCCAGTGCTCATACCAACAAGTGCCCTCTACAATGCCCATCACCCACTTTCCCCTCTCCCCCAAGCAGAATTTTTTTTTAACAAACAACAATCTTCAAACTATCTGACTTGGGGTGCCTGGGTGGCTCAGTCAGTTAAGCATCCAACTTCAGCTCAGGTCATGATCCCATGGTTTGTGGGTTCAAGTCCCACGTCAGGCTTTGTGCTGACAGCTCAGAGCCTGGATCCTGCTTTGGAATCTGTGTCTCCCTCTCTCTCTGCCTCTCACCTGCTCATGCTGTCTCTGTCTCTCTCAAAAATAAATAGTCAAAAAAAAAAAACCTATCTGATTTTAACTTCCTTGACTTCCTTCACTCAAACCTAGAAACTGACCTCATCCATAACACCTGAAGACCACAAGGAAGAGATTTGCCCTCTGCAGCCTTAGGATAATTATAAAACTATAACTTTTATTGTTCTTTATACTGATTACAAAGGAAACCCATAGTCTTCTAGCTGTAACCCTGCTCTTGAGAAAAGCACATCAGAATGCACAGTAAGGATCCCTGATGTTTTAGGAATAACAAGGGGACCCTTTCTAATTTGGAACAAAAAGTCAATCACAAATTCAAAGATTTTAGTTATTATCCATAAGAAATTACCCCCAGATCCATGCCTGAGATCATTGTTTGAAGGACAAGAACTGAATCCAGAGCTCCTTTGAGAAGATATACACGTTGGAGTCACTCAAGGAGCTGAATGCTTGAGATGAACATCACAGCAAGAAGGTGACAGTGCATGTGAGGGAGTGAAAGAAAAAGAGGAGGAAGAAGGGTAAGAGGGAGGGGAGAAGGGCTAAGAGGAAAACAACAAAAAAGGATAGAAATGTGGTAGGTCTTCAAAAAATTTTATTAATTTGTGTGTTTGGGAAACCATTCAAAATAACACAAATAGCTTCTGTTTTCCTAACTCGATGGTTAAAGTGCAAATGTTTATCAGTGCATAATAAATGAAAGCCTCCCTTAAGCCCAAAGAAAACTATCTCTCTATTCCAAATGAATTAATCTTGTAGAGCAGTGGTTACATTATTCCCTGAGAGTCTTAATAAATCCATGTTGGGCCCTACCTGTCAGAATGAAAGATACCAAAGTCACGAAGGAAATAGATGTAAAAAAGGTAGTCTTCATTGAATGTCTAAAATGTGGGCCCTTCCCAACTGTTACTCAACAGAATGTCCCTTAGGTGGGTATCCCTAGAAGCTGAGCCTAAAACAGGAATTCAAAGGGACACAATTTCTTGAAGGAGCATCTTGGGAGAAAGAGAACGAAGGCAATAGGTGGAGGAAGAAACCTAGCTTGGATGTGGTCCCTGCTGGAGACAAGCCTCAGCCTGATCCCATAGCAAGTCTGGAGGATTAATTGCAACATAAAGTTGGTTCCACTTTAAAGGCAGGAGCCTGCCTTTTGGACCCCTGTATCAGTTAGTCATGGGCTACCTCTGGAGGGTGAGATGTAGAACCTCAGGTTCAGTCAAGGGCAATCCTCTGGAGAAGGGAAGAACTATGAGCCGGTAGTGGCCAACACCCATAGCAGCTGGGGGCTGGATGCACCAGGAGGTTAAATAAAATGAGGAGCATAACTCCCACTGTGGGCAAGGTTTGAGTCTTCCTCACTGGAAATTCTCCTGCCCCAAGGTAAATCAGAGGGTAGAGATGGGGCCACTCGACTCCCTATGCCGGAAGCATCCAGCTGTCCAACCCCACCAGGATGCCTTGTGACACCAGTTTTAGCCTTGAGGTTTGATTGTCCTCCCTTCCTGGGGATCATGGTCAACAGAGTCCTGGCCCCTGATTTTTCTGCATTTCTGTGGACTCCCAGCTCTCTCTCCCATCTCAGTCCTGGTATAGGACTTTGTGGTCCCCAGCCTGCCCCAAGGGCAAGCACTCTGTCCTGGCGAGTCCTCATCCCTGCTGGACTCTGCTCTGAAACACTGTGGGAGTCTTTAGGCTTAGGAAAGACATAAAGCATTAGAGCTTGAGGGACCTTCAGAGGCTCATGCAGACCATAGGGTCCATAGTGGGGAACAGTCTTGCTGCATGACTGGTCCAGGCTCTTACCATAGAGCCCAAGATGCTTGCAAGCACTGACCAGCTCACATGTCCACTTCTAGTCCAAGCACCTGTGGTCAGGGTTTTAAGGAACATGGAAGAGCCTCTCCCAGGCAGGGACTCTGGGTAAATGAACACAACCTCATCTGACCCAAAGGCAGTGTATCCCTAGGCTGATCCAATCAGAGTTTCTTCTCAAAGATGTGAACTGAGATACATAGAGATTGTGGTTAGCAACCTAGATTGTGGTTAGGGTCTGTCCCCTTTTTAAAGAAAGATCATGATATAGAGAGAGACCAGTGGAAGTCAAGTGGGATTTCAGTAATATTTACAAGTCAGCTATATTCATGGGTGAAAAGGTATTCATTCAAAGACATTTATCATTATGAAGGCAAACATGAACATTTATGCAGGTTGCTGTGTGCTTTTACTGGTCTGGATAGCAGAAAGTCCTTGGGCCCCCAGGCTAGAATTTTGGTAAGGTGTTTTAAATTCTGCTACTTCTGAATGGCAATATACCAGTTTCTAATTTCAAAAACTCTAGCCTGCCTGTGAATTGAGTGAGGAATGGTGGAATCTGTCTAAGGAGCTCAACAGTTTAATGCATTTTGCCATGGAGATTACAGCTATCTCGGCATGGGGACAGGGGCCGGCTTAAAAAGGGACGAGTGCTCATTGAGCATTCTGTTCAGGCAACTGCCCATTATCCAGGGGGTGGATGATCCAGTTTGGGGATTTTTCATGCCTCTGGCTTCTCCTCCCTTCTACTGTCTGCCCTTTGGCCACATTACAGATCAAATTAGCATGTCTTTGAGAGGATAGAAGGGGAAGGGACAGGTAGAATTCGAATTGGTCAATTTTGCAGCTTGTCCGCTGTTCTAATACGTGAGATCAAAACCAAAGGCTAACGTGGGGTTTTGGATTATCCGTGGGTTATGCTGAATCTATACCAGGCCTCGTCTCCATCGCTAGAGAAATTGGAGTCCGAGGAGAACTCTCTGTATTTCACATGGATGTCAAGGCGCAGCACAGGGCGGCTTGTCCAGAATCCCAAACACATTCGCATTAGAACTTTAGAGCTGGAAGGGGCCTTCGAGATGATCCAGCCTTGGGAAATCGAGACTCAGCGACTTGAAGTGCGGTGCCCAAGGTCGTACCGTGAGATGACTGACTGCCAGTGGCTAGCGGACAACTTGCAAGGTGAGCTGAAACCAGGTAACTTCAAAATTACGTAACTGTGGCCGGTTTTCATGTGAAGTATTGAGGAAATGTGTTTTGACTCCCCCCTCCCATAACTATATGTTGGGACTCTGCACCAACTGGAAACTAAAATCAAGACCATCCATTGTTGCAGAGATACCCCCAGCACCGGGAGCAAAACCCCTGACCCCAAAGTTGCTGAAGAACATGACTCCCAGTTTGGGACTGGATATACTGATGCAAAGAGGTGCCAGGGGACAAATTCAGGTTCTCCTTGTGCCTGAATAGAGGGCAGCAGAGTTTAAAGATCCAGAATGAGAAGCCATGCATCCCACTGTGTATATACACACACTCATCACTATCATCATCATCATCATCACCATCGGAGTGAAGAACAAGATACAGGAGAGGATTCTCCGTGAGGTTTGTGGAGAGCTGAGGGAAAAAGAGAAAGGCTACTTGTTTCTCTTCTGGAGGTTTCCAACGGCGGTGATCTCACTCAGCTAGCTGGCTGGAGCCAGCAGAGTGGAAGGGAGTTGTAGTAGAGATGAAGGAGACAGGCAGCACTTTCCCCAGACATGATGTGGTATGAAGAAGATTTCAATGGGTCCATATCCTCCAGTGGAAAGAGCTAGCATGTTCCCCGTGGAGGAGGTAATTCAAGGAGACATACACCCATGTGGCTTGTATGATGAGGGCCAAAGGCAGGCATGGCCAAAGCCGTTCTAAGGGAGCTTTCTGGAGACCAGACGACCCTCTGGCCACACCCAGAGTTTGAATCACATGAGCAACATGGCTCAGCAGGGCTGCCCTCTCCTGTCCACCTGCACAGAACAGCTGGCCACACCCTCCAGGCAGACACCCAAGGCAGGAGAGAACAAGATGGCTGCTCCCTCTGAACACAGGGCAGTCGCCATAGACACCCCACCCACCACCCACTCCCGTTGGGGGGGGGGGGGTTTAGTCAGAACCAGAAGGGGCAAGAAGCCCCACAGAATCATTTTGGACAGTACTGTGACCAAACTGCAAACTACAGATCCCGAGTCGACCCTAGAAATGACTGGTATCATTGCAAGGAACCGGATGAAGGCTTCTACTGCCCAGTGGACCCGGGGTTTATTCTATGGAGGGAAAAGAAAAGGAATTCTTTTGCCGTACTTGGTGTCTGGAGGGCTGTCATGACTGAAATTCTATATCCAGAATGTTCTCAGTGGAGGAGGCAGCTGTCTGCTGTCTCCTAAAGCAAAGGAAGACGATATGGCCTCAAATTATAGCTGAAGGAACAGTTGAGCCACCCACGAAGCCTCCAAGGACAAAGTGGTGAGGGAGAATCCGCATACAGTGAGCACCTATGATGTCCCCTCCCTGTGGTCAGCCCCTCCACCATCCTTTACCCCCTCCCGCCTCGGTGGCCTTGGAAGATCTCCAAAAGGAGGAAACTCACATCCTCATTGCAGAGAAACAGTAGTAGGTAGCCACCTGGGGACTCACATGGCCCACCTCCAAGATGCCAAAGACCTTTCCTCTTGAGCGAAGCTGCCTCCTGACAGAGCATATCCGAGAAGGATCCTCGACCCCAAGCTTCAACCCTCCTTCTCGCATCCCCTCCCCAAAGGTGCCTTTCCAGTAGGACAGTCAGCAGCCGAGCACACAGATGCAGCCCTGTCTGGGAACTGGGAACCCGAGGGGATGCATTGGTGGCCTTTGGAAGGGTCAGTGACAACTGTGTAATCAGGAAAGCGCCTTGTCCAATTGGAAGTCCACCCTCCCTTTGAACTGTGCACAATCCCCCGTGGTCCGGGCTGTGTTTTTCCCTTGGCAAATCGCAAAAAAGCAGGCCCCAGCATGTGAGACGCCTTTTCTCTGAACCGTGTGGTTTCCAATGTGTCAGAAAAACAAACTTGGAGATGCCCGTTTGGCTCATGTGCACGCGCAGGACCCCCCACCCCTTCCCGCAGCTGAAAATGTAGTTGGCCTTAGCCCCCGTTGCTTTAAAGCAAAACAAAAACTCCTTCCTGAGTCTGGTTCCCTGAAACCTGAGGCTTGGACAATTGCCGCTCTTTCAAGTGGCAGTCCCGCTGGCCATGTGACCACGCCTTTGTGCCCCAGCGAGGCCAGGGGAGGCTGCCTCTGCTCTGTGTCACCCCGCCCGGCCATCCATCGGCCGCCGGCTCCTCTGACCCGTCGCCTCCAGGCCCTTGGCTCCCCCTCTTCCACCCAAACATCCTGTTCCCAAAATAGCTACGCGGAGGAAACCGCCAAGACCTGGGGCCCGGCAGCGGCGAATTCTCTGGAGAGGGCTGCAAGGGGCGGGGCTCCGCTCTCAGCTGCAATTCACCAGCCGCTGCAGCCGCTAGTCCCGGGGCAGCTCGCACAGAGCCCGCAAGCCAGGAGGGCGATCGGGGCCCTGCTTCTCCTCCTCCTCCCACCGAAACTTCTGTTTTTCCTGCTAGAGCGAGGCAGGCAGCAGCCTGAACTTTTCTGTCCCTCAGGAAAGGCGCTGACGCTTCCAGGCGCTTGCCCTCCAGATGAACTAACCAGTTAACTCCTCCTTTCTGACCAGGACTGTGGCCACCTAACCACAGGACAATGGAAGCACCCCAGCGGGAAATTCCTGGTCCCCACCTCCCACCTTCCCATGATACAAAGTGAAAGAAGCCCCTGGGTTAGTTGCTGGAGAGGGAGTGGTCTCAGCCTTGCTGGGGAGCCAGGAGGAGGGGCTGCCCAGAGTCTGAGTCCCGGGAGTGTGCAGCCTGCGCCCTGAGTGATGGAGCCCTTGCCAGTAGGCCACTCCTCAGGATCCCATCAATGTTGTGTAAAGTGCAATGAGCCAATGCCCTAAGCAGTGGTTCTCAGCCACTGGGGTCACTTGGGCACCTCCTAACAATCCCTTACCCCACCGCCCCCAGACCTAGGAAATCAGCATCTACTGGGAGGTGGGGCCGGCATTGGTGTTTTTTAAAACTGCGCGGTGGTTCCAGTGGGCAGCCAAGTTTGAGAATCACGTGTTTAGCATTCCTTCTCAAACTCTCACATAGAAGACCCACCAGGGACCTTGTTAAAAAAGTAAGCCCCGATTCAGCAGGTTGTGGAGCTCCTGATCCATAGAGCATTGTTCCAGTAGCCACGCTTTAGGAGAACTCCAAAGTCTCTATTAACACCCTGCACTTCTCCCTGGTTGACTGGACAGGAGCAATGAGATGAGGTGGGGAAGTCAGTAGACATTCCGACTACTAGGTCTGGAAGGGATCGCTAGGCTGGAAGCCACATCCAAGCATCTGGAAAATCTGTTCAGAGGAGGAGAGATTTGACAGGCAGTGGGGCTCTGACTGAATTTGGGGTGGAGTAGAATACACAGTTGAGGTAAGCCTCAACTGTCCCAGCTGGGGTGAGACAAATGGCAGGGTCAGGGGTCATCTCCTACATGTCTGCTCCGCACCTGAGGCTAACGGTGGGGACTCTCGGCTCAACGGCTGAGTGACATAAGCCCTGTTTGGGATGATCAAAAACCATCTGGCTGAACGGAGTGATGGGATCCCAGGTTGCTTAAGCAACGAGGATGAGGCAGAGGCGTCTACCTGGCTGTGGGTCTCGGCATCTCAGAGAGCACCACATGCTGTACCTACAACAGGGAAAGCCTCCCGCTGCCCGTTCCTCTTTGCCTTCAGAGTCAGAGGTTGCCTTAGGAAGTCAAAGTAGCATCAGAGCCTCCTAGCAGGTTTCCCCAAGCTACACAGCGTCCAGAGCCTTTGAGCCACAATAACCAAGCACTCCCTAGCTCAACCCCTGAGTCAGAAGGGCTGGAACGATAAGGTAGCAACGCAGGTGGGATCTGGGGCTTTCCCTGGGTAAAATGAGGGCAACCAAAGTATCTACCTGTCTGGATTATTGTGAAAACTACATGAGATAGTGTGTGCGAAAGCACATAGTACATGCTCAGGAAATGCTAGCTGCTGTTATAATAATAATAATAATAATAATAATAATAGTTATGATTAAAATAAGACCATTCATCTCCTAGGACATGAAAACGCCTATCATGATGCTTCACATACACTAGATATGCAATAAACACTTGCTAAATCTAGCAGAAGTTGGGTACGTTTTCCTTCTATGCCCCCTTTCTTCTTTTTTAGGGTAATCGACCAGTTTTTAGTCAGTTTCCATCCACCCCTGAGTCAGGTCTCTTGGGCCAGATGCGCAGAGAAGGTTTGGAATGCACATTGCCCCCCGGAGAAGTGCAGCCGGCCGGTCTGCCTGCTTTCCAGGAGAGGTATTGCTTGTAGGAATCAGGGGACAAGGTAGCCGTGGGAAGGGAACACTTACATAACGAGACCTCACCAGGGAAGGGCTCAGCACCAAATGCTACTCAGTCATTGCCAGCATGCTTCTGTCCTTAATAACAAAGGAAGGAGGAAGGAATCCCACCTTAAGGTGAAACCATCCCCAGGCATCCCAGCACCCTTTGCACAAATCCTTGCACTCAGAGAATGGTTTTAGGAATCACTCGTTCATTGCTGGAAGTTTCTGCCTCTCTTAGGACTCAGAGAAATAAGTCCGGGTGGACTTCAGCGTCCAACAAGCTTATAGTGTCCCCTTGACTTTAAATGCAGAGGGAGACGCTAGAGAGAGGATGGGGCTAAGGAAGAGCCATGCCTGGCAATGTGATAGCACAGAGCCTGCAGTGTTCCCCCTCGGATAAGTGCGTGCAGGAGGGACCTGCTTTCTGCCAAGCTCCATCTCTGTCTGGCTCAAGACATTTGGGGGTGGGAATTAGGGGAGAGACTTCTAGAGGACACAGAAACTGGAGCCATCTGAAAGGCAGTCGGCTGGCCCTCGGTTGTTAGAAGGGGGCTATGCTGAACACAGTGTGGTGATGTTCCCCGGGATTTGTCCCACCCGGTCCCGTGGACTCAGGTCTGTCCTGGAAGACAGGACACCGTACGTGGAAGGGGAAAGGGATGTTGACTGAAGAGTTAGGAGGTGTTGGAGCCAGAGCAGCCCGGGTCCAGCACCCCTTGGTACCGTGTGAGTTAGTGAGAGACACCCTCCTCTCCTCCATGGTGTGTTTGGTCACGTGGAGGCTCTAGCATTTTCTTTGTCTAGGCTGGCCGGTTCCAGTGTGGGACGGAAGCACAGACTAGAAGGTGGAGATGTCCAGCAGGCATGGCAGTGCCCGGGACAGGCAGCGGTGACCCACGGGAGGGAAGGATGAGGTGCCCACAATGCATCAGACTACCCACTGGATGCATGCAGGAATGGTGGCCAGAGAAACCCCAGTTCCCGGAGAGACGGAAGGACAGAGATGCCCCCCAGAGGCAGCACTAGAAGCCAAAGGCCAGCACCAGAGGCTGGGAGCCTGGGGACACCATGTGGTGGCTGAGTGGACTTGGGCTTGAGCTCCCAGAAGGCTCCCAGAACCACAGTACAGGAGGCTTTGCAGGAGCTAAAGACCTGCATTGGCTGGTGGTAGGTAGACTGACTACCATCCAAGTCATCTGGGTTTTAACCCAGCCTGGGATGCCCAAGGAGTGCTGGGGTGCAGGGATGAAGCCTGCTTTTGACGCACGCCTTGAGCATTCTCTCTCCCTCTCCCTCTCTCTCTCTCTCTCTCCCTTCTCTCTATCTGTCTTTGTCTCTATCCTTCTCTGTCTCGTCTGTCTTATTCTCCCAGTCCCACGCAATGCCTGACTCATTCTAGGCATTCAACAAATAGTTTTTAACTTCATATTGTGTAAAATCTCACTCGCACACAAAAGCAGCAGAATCATATAAGGAACCCCCAAGTGCCCATCCCCCAGTTTCAACAATCACAGACCTCGCACCCACTGCTCCCCCGTATTATTTTGAAGCAAGATCAGACCTCACCCGTCAATATTTCAGATGCCTCTAAATGGTAAGGACTCTGTGAAACCCATAATCACAATCCCACTAACACACTCATAAAAGCTAACATTAATTCCTTAAATCAGCATCTAAATACAACCCAGAGGTCATGATTGGTAATGTGTCTTAATTCTCTAAACTCCTGTTTAAACTACAGTCAACAAATATTTGCGGGCTGACCACATCTCTTTCTGTTTCTCTGTCTTTCTGTTTCTCTTTTTCTTCAATTTACATTTATTTTTCTGTCTGCCAATTTGGTTTCTGTCTGTCTGTGTATGTCTGTTTCAGTGTAACTTTACTTCTGTGAATATTTTTCTTTCCGTGTGCCTTTATCTGTACCTTTCTCTCTTCCTCCTTCCCAAGACCTGTCTGTCTCTGTCACACACACACACACACACACACACACACACACACCAAGCACACTCACACGCAGGCTCACAACCCCAGGAGGGTCAGTAAGGGGGCCCTTTCCATACCCTTTGAAAGTATATAAAGTTGGGTCTGCAAGATGAAACAGATCTCTGGCCAAAATGTTAGTGTGGCTTTGCCGAAGCACCTTCCACTCTTTTGTGCTGCGTCTCTTCCCCTGGCTCTCTTGAGATCTTCAGGTTACTGAGCCCTCCCTCAGTAATCTACGCGTAGGCTGCTAGGACCAGAGCAAATACTCAATTGTGAAGGCGGCCGGGTGCTGGGCAGACATGCATAGCATTTGTTACTTTATCTGTTGTTCCAAGTAAGACTTCTGAAGGCTCGCCCATTGGTGAATTCCTAAAGTGCTGTCTGTAAAGAAAGCCGGAGAATGCTTGTTGGCCAAGTACTACTTTATGTCAATCACAGGGATAGAGCTCCATTTTGAAAGCAATCTTTTACCGAGCCTTAAATTATTTGTTAGGGCTGGAGGCAACAAACCCAGGCTTTTTCCATTCTTTTTAGCGGCGGAATTCTTCTTTTAATAAAATCTTACATAAACCTCCAATATATACAGTGAATGAAAACAGAGCTAGATATGTGTGGGCTAGGGGGTGGAGAGAGAGTGCTGTCGAAAATAACTTTAAACCCCCCCTCAACTGATCAAACTTGTTTTGCAAAGGAGTAAATCGAGTCCCAGAGTGGAGGCCATGACCCACACAAGGCCAACGGCAGCCTCGAGTGTCGTGTCCAGTAAGTCCCTAAGTCCCTCTTTTTTTTTTTTTTTTTTTTCCAACATTTATTTATTTTTGGGACAGAGAGAGACAGAGCATGAACGGGGGAGGGGCAGAGAGAGAGGGAGACACAGAATCGGAAACAAGCTCCAGGCTCTGAGCCATCAGCCCAGAGCCTGACGCGGGGCTCGAACTCACGGACCGTGGGATCGTGACCTGGCTGAAGTCGGACGATTAACCGACTGCGCCACCCAGGCGCCCCCCTAAGTCCCTCTTAACCTTACTCCTTAGGGGCAAGTTCAGAATTTCAGGGAGGCTCTGCATCTCGGGCTTTTTACTCTTTTCCAGGTAATTATTTTGGTAAATGTACTAAGCTGAGCGGCGATCTGGGAGATTTCACGTCCCAGACATCACTTGAGCTGTGGCTTCTTTGTTTCCTGGGACAAAACCTTTTGGTTGACTCTTTAGCAAATGACTAATGGTGGAATGGCTTGAGACTCTGGTCACCGAGGTCAGAGCTGTAGAATGTGAGGCTGCCTCTCACGGGAGTGGCCCTGTGCTTGCGGGAAAGTGAGCCCCAGCGTTTGGCTAACAGAGCTGGAGAGCCAAACGATGACCCTCCTTGAGTAACAACACTTGCTGTGAACCAGTGAAATGGGATTGCTGAGTGACAGGAAGGAGCCTGCAGGACGAGAGGTACCTGAGCTGCCTGGGCCCCAGCTGCCATGCGGGAACTCGGACAAGCCACAGACAGCATAAGTGTGAATCTAGAAGAAATTCAAAGTTCTTGTTAGCTGGGTGTGTGCATCTCCAGTAGGGGCCGGCAGCAAAAGCTTCTAGTCTCCTATAAATACAGAGAACAAAGAGAGGGAAGGGGCAGAGGGATGGGCAAAATGGGTGAAGAGGAGTGGAAGGTACAGGCTTCCAGTGATGGAGAGAAGAAGTCATGGGAATAAAAGGCACAGCGTATAGAGGGGCACCTGGGTGGCTTAGTCGGTTGAGCGTCCAACCTCGGCTCAGGTCATGATCTCCAGTTTGTGAGCTCAGCCCCGCATCGGGCTCTGTGCTGATGGCTCTGAGCCTGGAGCCTGCTTCGGATTCTGTCTCCTTCTCTCTCTGCCCCTCCCCCGCTTATGCTCTGTCTCTCTCTCCTTCAAAAATAAATAAACATTAAAAATTTAAAAGGCACAGCATAGGGAATAGAGTCAATGACACTGTCATAGTGCTCTATGGTGACAGATGGTGGCTCACTTGTGGTGAGCACAGCACAGCATATAGACTTGTCAAATCCCTAAGTTGTACTCCTGAAACTAATGTAACGTGTGTGTCAACTAAGCTCACATTTTTTAAGAAGCCACTCTTCCCTTGGTTCACAATGAAAGTCGATTATATGTAGGCTCAGTGGAGAATTGTGTTATTCTGTGCAGCTCAAGGACTTGAAAATGTACCTGCATGCTCCTCATTTTGGGGGACAAATAAGGCATACTAGAAAACACCTGAGCCTCGGGACCAGAAAGACTGAGTGTAAACCCCGTCTCCACCACTTTCTAGCTGAGTGGTTCCAGAACATCATCTTGCCCGCTAAGCTTCGGTTTCGTCCTCTGGGAGTCAGGATAATGCCACCTTGCTAGCTTCCAGTGCGTTTTCACGTCACGTACCTCTAGCAACTTGGCGAAGCTGGTATCAGGATGCTCACTTTATCAAGGAAGAAACCAAGCCCCAAGAGGAGACACCTGCAGCCCCACGTACAGATCCTCACTGGACTCGTGGGCCACCCACCCAGTTTCCATCACCCCGGGTTGCCTCCTGTCTAAACTCTGGCTGGACAATTGAGAACACAGAGGCTGAGAAACACTGCTTTCTAAAACAGCCAAGATTCGAATTTATGGAGAAAGAAAGTGAACTAACTAGTGGTTCCCTGGGGCCGGGGTGGGAACAAAGATGAACTGCAAATTAACATAAGAGATCTTTGGGGGTGGGGGGAGCGGTTGGGTACAGATGCTGTGTCACAGTGATGGTGGCACAACTCTAAATTTCCTAAAAGGCATCGAACTGTACCGTCGAAATGGGTGAATTGTTACGCAAAACGTACCTCCATGAAGCGGTCGACAAAAAGCCACCGTGATAAAATACTCACATTCTGAGAAAGAATCGTCTGTTCTACGAATCATATCTGGAAGCAATTAGCATCAGCTTATTTCTTATATTTATTGGCTTGAAAAAAATAAAAGGACCCACCTTGCTCTACAGTAGCCACTGGCAACACGGTTAATATCTGCTTCGTTTTGTTCTCCTCACCGTGAGACCACAGGCTGGTCGGCACCGGAAGGAACACACGTGAGCGCAGAGGTGGCCCATCGCAAGCTGTCACAAATGGCAGTGTTAGAGGCCTGGAAGCCCCTCTACACCCCCCTTATAGGGAGGCTAGTCAGCAGCGTATGAGGCTGTAGTAACAATCAGCAACCCTGTAGGACACCCCATCCTGGCACTCAGCAAGCCAAGGCAATTAGCAGTTTGATTCCCACTCGGACCCGCTAAGTCCACTGCAGCAGAAACCCTCCCCACGTCCCCAGTCTGGCGGGACCAATCCTAGCCTTCCAGAAAGCTGCGTTCTCATCCACCGTGCTGACAGTAACGTGAGCGGGTGTTCCACCACCAATGTTTGCCTACAAAGGAAAAAGAGGGGGAGATTCCAGCGAGGTGTATTTTAGGAAAGAGTGCGGCCTGCTGGGCTGCAAATGCGGAGTTTAATGTTTATTTTTGAGAGAGACAGACAGACAGAGTGTGAGCTGGAGAGAGGCAAAGACAGAGAGGGAGACACAGAATCTGAAGCAGGCTCCAGGCTCTGAGCCGTCCGCCCAGAGATCGTGACCTGAGCCGAAGTCCGGCTCTCAACCAACCGAGCTACCCAGGCGCCCCAGCAAATGTGGAGTTTATAGTTCGTGTTTCATGATAACCAATGCTACTCCTCCATGTGATTAGAACTGGGAAGTTGAAAGAGCGGCCACGAGCTGGTGTGGGAAGCAGCCAGTTTACATGTCGGTATGTGGGACGGGATTTATTAAGGGCTTTGCAGCCCCCCACGCTGCCTGCAGAGCCAACTGTGGCCGTACGAAAGTCAGAAGACACGTCAGAGGTGTCGAGGGCTCTTTGTGCCAGTGTCTTTGCTGGGCTCTGGGGGAAGCAGGGAGCAAGAATTCAAGTGTGGGCAGCTCATCATTTGGAGCCCATCTCAGAGATCATCAGTAGGGGGTGGGGAGTGAGGCAGAGAAGGGAGGGGCTACCAAGCCAGGCACGTTATTAAGCAGCCTCCCGAGGCTCTGAGGGAGAAAGAGAACGTAGAATAGATTGTCAGACTTGGGTGCCTTTCAGAATCACCTAGGGGGCTTGTTGAAACACATCGCTGGGCCCTCAGCTCGGAGTTTCTGATTTAGTAGGTCTGAAGTGGGCAGGGCCTGAGAATCTGCAGTCCCATCAAGTCCCCTGGTGATGCCAGTGCTGCCGGTCCTGGCACGATACTCTGAGAGTGACAACGAAGAGCCAGGGGTGACGAGTTGGGATGTTTACCAATTCCCATCCCTTGTTGCTGAAGGCCGCTCGTGGGGCAGTTAACGGCCGGGTACCTCGTGTACCAGCCGGCAGGCCCTGCAGCCAGAGAAGGCTTGCCGGCTAGGAGTAGTGGGCACCTGCTCTAAGAAGCCATGAGGTTATAGGGGAACAGAGCGCCGGGGCACCCATTGGGCCAGCCGCACTGCCCATAGGAACGGTGCACCTCTGCGGTAAAATCACAGTCCCCTGAGTTAGATGGAAAGAGTGTTACAACATGGTGGCATAAAAAAAAAAAAAAAAAAGGGTCAGTGCCCGAGCTGCTTTTATATTCATAGCAGTGTGACCTCGAAACAGATCTCTCACCTTCTCTGGGCCCCCAGCTGGAAGATTTCCAAGGCTCTCCCTGTCTCAAAAATCCCTGGATTCTCTGACCACTGGATCCAAGTCCCCTCGCTCAACCACAGCCTGTGAAAACATCGAGCCCTGAGAAAGCTCCGAGAAAGCATGGGCATTTAGATCTGTTGCCCCTGCCCACCCTTCCCGGAGGAGGCCACCTTTGCCCGAGCAAGTGCTGTCCCCAGAGCGCCAGGCATGCACTCCCAAGCCCTCAGGCTCTCTAGGGCGGGCATCCTGGGTGGGTCCTTCAGGCCCCTGGTCCCCAGGCACCTGCTCACTGCCTTCCCTTCGCATCCTTGGCAGGCACGTCAAGCATTAATAAGGACTTCACCTCAATCAGAGATGACTGTAAAACTATGCATTTTCTTTTAATGAGTTGTGCAGTTAAAACAATAAGCTGCTTAACCTTTTGATTTGGGGTAGAAGGATGTATTACGGTAGACTCCGTTGCTCCCCCACTCCTCTCCCTTTCCCCCGGCATCCTGGCAATGACGCTGCCTGGTGGTTGAACCTTCTGGGCACCTGAGTATAAAAGGCAAGCCTGGGATTCCCCAGGGAGCTATGAAGCACAGCTTGGGCTTTCCAGTGTCAGGGAAGTTCAAGTTACCTGCACCCAGTGCAGAGGAAGCACTGAGATTGAGATAGACTAGCAGAGCGGACGTCTACGGCTTTTGTGTCTTCCAAGAAGCCAGATCCCCTTTTAGCAGAATCAGCTACCCAGTTCTCCATGGAAATGGACACTTCCCCATTCTTCATCCCAGTGGTTTGGGGATGATAAGATCCCCCTGGTCCCCGGTGAGCCTAATCAGCATATTTGACCAAGCTGGTCCAGTGAGGAGCGGTCTAATGGTAACGAGTGAGGATGTCAGCCCATTGAGGGATCTCCTGCTCCAAGTAGGAGGAATTTCCAGGACGAAGATTCTGGGTGTGTTCACAATTCCCTGAGTTAGATAGAAGGAGTACTAAAACGTAGCGGCACAAAAAATTGTTAGTGCCAAGCTGCTCTTACACTCATAGCTGTGTGACCTCAAATCTTTCACCCTCCCTGGGCCTCCAGCTCAAAGGTTTCCAAGACTCCCCCTCTTAAAAATTCCCTGATTCTCTATCCTGAAAAGCCCTGTAACTTGACAACTAGATCCAAGTCACCATGCTCAACCACTGCCTGTGAGACATTTACTTGGTACAGCCCCGATCTCTGAGAGGGCCACATCGTCACCATGCTTGACTCCTGGAAACCCAGGGTGGCTCAGGAAACTCTCATAGCAACCTCTTCTATCATCAAGGTTCCCCTTGTGTCCCTGGGTATGAAATCTCTTGCTGTCCTAAATACCTGTTACTGTTTGACCTGGCTTCAAGTCATGGGGTTGAAGACCCACGCAGTAGCAAGACCTGAAAAAATATTTCAGTGAATCACTAGAAGGCTCAGACCTTCACTGGACATCTTTGCAAGAGGAAAGCAGGGCACTGAAGGACTTTTCCATGCCCATCCCCCTGCAAGGACTATCTCTCCTGCCCCCTCAATCAGCAATGTCCTCCCTTCCTTCAAGGTTCACTCTTAGGCAGGCCCCTTTCTAAAGACCCTGTAGGCCCTCCCAGGCACAACCAGGTGCTTCCTCTGCTGAAGCTCTTCTTCCTTTTCCTCAAGAGTCCAGAGAGTAAGTAGGAGGTTTAGGTTGGCCACCCATGACCCAGCCGCCATCTTTGTTTCCTTGGTCTCAAGGAAGAGTTGTCTTATTCCAGGGGAGGATGCATGTGTGTGCACTCAGACAGGCACATACGTGGGTGTGATTCCTCTTGCTAAGAGATCTGAGCAGGGTGCTCCCCAAAGACATTCTCACATAGTCCCAGGGTTAAGGAAGAGGAATAAATGGGGATCCCACTTCTCATAAAATTGCCTATTGTTTATAGGCTCATGTTGGCTGCCACCAGCTGAAAGCTCCTTGCCTGACACCTGATCTGCTACCAAGCAGTCTTGGGTCTCCTGAGTCTTATGATGACTGAAGTTAGAGCCAGGTCACCCTGGTCCATTTCCTTTCAAGCAAGAGTTGGGGGAGGCACCCAGGTCACATTTCCTTCTTCAAATATGAATCAAGCCAATCACATGCAGTACTCATGGATACCAGGTTCCATCCTACTTTTTATCCAAGTTCTAATTTCCTTCAAATCCTAATTAAGGAGCAACTAATATGTGGACACTTAAGGACCCTCAAAACCACTTCCCCATCTTGTAACTTGACCTTCAGTCTTTTTTCTCTAAGCCTAGTAAAGATCTGATATGTTCATGTGAAACTAATTTTTCCAATTCAGTGATATGTTCCTCCCTCTTGTTTTTGGTTGCCCAGTATTCTAGCCTCATTTTCCTGTTTAGGGGCTTCTCCATCGATCTTGCCTCCCATCGTAGAAGTCAAAGACACCATGCAGGTAAAACAGGTGGTCTAGGCTTGGAATTAGGTCAATCACACCTCCCATCCCCCCAAACTTTCACCTGGAAGTTAGTGACAGAAAGAAGCAGGGACAGAGGGGAACTCTTCCTGCTGCTGATGGGGGCACTGTAACCACAGCATCCAGAGTCCAGCAGTCAACTAAGCAGGGGTGTCTCCTCCAGTCTGCATCTGTGGTATAACACTGGCTGTGGTTCGGGCAGTGCAGCTCCCTCTGTGCACTTCTAACCCCCAAACCTCATTCTCCTAGACATCCGGGGGATACCACAAGCTGCCCAATATCCTTTTAGTGACTTGCTTTCTCTGATTGCATCATCCAGTCAATTCACATGCAAGAAAGAACCCTAATAATGAGCCTGCTACCTGCTCTCTCCTCCTGTCTCCCTCAACTGAAAGCTGCTTCTGCCATAGCCCTTGATGGCCTGGCCCCATCTCTCCTATGGCAGTACATGCATTCTAAGCATTTCCTCTGAGGACCCACCACACCCTGATGGATCTCACACCACATGGAACCAGGAGCACTTACCCGCCTGGGCTTTGTTTTGTTTTGCATTGTATTGCTTTGTGCCACAAATACCACCCAAGCAGATCACTGATAGAAGGATGCTTCTTGCCCCATGTCGATCCTTTCAACCTGCCCTTGAGGACTTTCTCTGTGAGCCTGGCCTCGAGGCAGCTAGGGATTTGCCTCGAGGTCTGTGGAGTCACTGCACTGTAGAGCCACCCAAAGGAAAGCAGTGGTGGCTTGGTGCACAGACCTGGGAACTTTGCCTGGACGCCTTCCATCCTGAGATGGGTCCCACTTACTCACAACGCAGCAGTCTTTGAGCCAAGGGGATCCCAGGAGACCTCATCTGATCTGGGATGCAAATTAAGGCCCACAGGGAAAGTGGTTTACTCTGAGTCACATGCCATATTAGCAACTTCTAATACTAGATCCCTAGTAAACTTCAACCCAACTTGTCAAGTATTGGTAACAGCCTACCAGCCTTTCTTCCACGTCAATACTTTATTTTCCTCCATTTGAGCAGATCTGTCAATTAAGTTCTTTTCTTCAGGGGCCAAACACATAGGTCTTCCTAAAAATAATTTTTTAATTTAGAAATGTGTAGCAGGGATGATTTCACGTGTTTCTTTTGACTTTCCAGCCTTTGCTTATTTTTCCAGGGCCTGATCAAAAGCTTCAACTTTTCAATGAAAGGGTCAAGAAGAGGTCTTTGTAGCAGTCAAGATTCTCCAGAGAAACAGAACCAATAGGATAGAGAGATAGATAGAAAGATAGATAGATAGATGGATAGATAGATAATAGATAGATAGATGATAGATGATAGAGATAGATGATAGATAGGTAGATGATAGATAGATGATAGATACATAGATAGATAGATAGATAGATAGATAGATAGATAGATAGAAGAAAATTATTATAGGAATTTGCTTATGCAGTTATGGAAACCAACAAGCCCTACAACCTGCCATCTGCAAGCTGGACAACCAGGAAAGCCCGTGGTACAATTCAGTCTGGGTCTGAAGGTCTGACAACCGGGGGAGCCAATGGTGTAAGTCCCAAAGTCTGAAGGCCCAAGAACCAGGTGTTGTGATGTCCAAGGGCAGGAGAAGATGGATGTCCCAGCTCAAGAAAGAGAAAGGAATTTGCCCCTCCTTTGCCTTTTTGTTCTTTCAGACCCACAGTGGATTGGGTGATACTGCCCACATTGGTGAGAGCCAATCTGTCCACTCAGTCTACTGAATCAGATGTTACTCTCTTCCAGAAACACCTTCACAGACACATTTATAAGTAATGTATCCCCAGCCATCTGGGCATCCCTTAGGCCAGTCAAACTGATACATAAAATTAACCATCACAAGTCTACCACTATTGGGCACTATACATGTCTCTCTAAACCATACTTAGTATCTGAATAAAGGCAATAAGAAGCTTGTAATTCCATCTAACATGATACAACCATTCTGCATACAACCAAAAACACACTAACCCTTTCCTGGAAGAGAAGGTAAACTCCTGGAGTGCAGGTTACCCTCCTCCTTGGTATCCTGTACCTGAAATACTATGATGTAAAATTAGCAATACTTAAATACTATGATATAAAGACAATGTATCTTATGTTACATAATAAGAAAATAAGGGAGGAAAGAAAACAAAGATATTTGCTTAATATATGTGTATATATACACACCAAAACATTCATAAAACAAGGAGGAAATACTGAGGACAATCACAGCCTTGTTTCCATAACTGGTCACATGGCCACGGCTGGGTATTTATAAGTACCCTCTTCTAACTATCCATTCTGTATTTCCGTCGCCTTCCACCAGCGCCTCAGCTGGTCCTGCTTCTTTACCTGGTGAGGTGACCTGATCCTTCATTTCTGAAGAATCCTGTCTGGATTGGGTTGTTACAGTTTTCCATTGACCTTAATCATAGGGCATGGTGCTACTAAGAGATGCCCCGAGAGATCCCCTGTATCCCAGACGTACTCTTCCTTCCCGCATGGTAGAAAAACATTCCAATCTCTCCTTGGTAGTCCGGATCAAGCACCCCAGTCAACACAGTAACTCCCTTCTTTGCCTCGTGATTCAGGGGCATGTGGACCCCAAAGGGGCCAGGTGGCAGTCTCAAATTCCAGTTCAGTGGAATCATCGTGTCTCCTGGTGGCACCATTCCTCCCTTAGGAACTAAGACCTCCAGGCCAGCATAAAGTCATGGGAACAGAAGGCAAAATTTTGCTGGTATGTCACTAGGGATAACGGTGAGTGGTACCATTTCCATTTCCAACCCTTGATTCCTGGACCCGTGAATCCTAGCTACGGGAGAAACAGCACCACATATCGGATGCCGATTCAGAGTATATGCAGCCTTCCGGAAAACCTTGCTCCAGCCCCACAAGGTATGGTCACCTCGCTGTCACTGTAACTGAGTCTCCAAAGGGCCATCCCGTCATTCTATCAAACCAACTGCTTCATGATGGTGGTAAGACCAGTGAATTCCATTAGCATGAACCAATTGCTGCACTCCTTTCGCTGTGAAGTGAGCTTCCTTGGTCTGAAGCAACGCTATATGGAATGCTATGACGGTGGATTAAGATATTCTGTAAGTCCCTGGGTAGTAGTTCTGGCAGAAGCATTGAATGCAAGGAAGGTAAATTTGTATCCAGAATAAACGTCTATGCCAGTCAGGACAAAATGCTAGCCCTTTCATGATGGAAGTGGTCCAATGTAATCAAATCTCTACTTATCTTTTCTTCCAGCCCAATTGCCTTGGGGCTGGGAGGAGTGTCCACCAACCAAAGTCAATAACCTTTATAAATTGTTTCTAGTTTTTATTTTATTTTATTTTTGGACCACTATAAGCAAAACTTAAATATCTACAATATATTATCAAGTAAGAAAAGCTAACAACAGACATTTATCGACTCCATTTTTAAACAAAAGATGCACTAAAAATCACATACAAACTTATGTATTTGTAAGTGTTTGTATGGCCTGGAGAAGTATGTGGAAAGAAACACCAAGTTTGCCAGTATTTCTAATCAGACAGAATTAGGTTTCGTTGCAAGTAACAGAGACTAGGGAAAAAAGTGACTTAAGATGGAAGCTCATTCCTCCCATGTGTGAAAGAAGCCTGGAGGTAGGCAGTCCAATATGACAGCTCTAGAAAGTCACCCGAGGCAGAGGCTTCTTCTGGATCACTCCTCCACTGTCCCATGATATGGCCCTTGTCTTCGTGGTCCGAGATGAATGCGGGAGCTCCAGCCACATTCAGGGGAGCAGGAAGGAGGAAGGAAAGGGGGAAAGAAAAGCTTGCTTTTAAAGGAGGCCTCTGAGACGCTTCACAGGACAATTCCACTTATGTCTCATTGACCAGAATCTAGAAACATGATCACTTCCTGTTGCAAAATAAGCTGGGAAATGCAATCTTTTAGCTAGGAAGTAATGTGATACCTAGAAGCTGAGGTTTGGTAAATTGAGATGAGCAGGCAGATTGGATACTCAGAAGTCCTCAGCTGTCTCCAATAGCTAATTTGAGGATGAGAAAGTGAGGTTATCAGGAAAGGAAAGAATGGAGAGACATACAGGTAGAAACGGTTACATGTGTGTATATATCTATAGATATGTATAGTATATGTGTATGTATATACATATTCATTAGTTGTAGTGAGTTCATCTTTTAAATATTTATTTATTTATTTTGGGGGATGGGGAGGGACAGAGAGGGGGAGAGAAGGAATCCCAAGCAGGCTCTGTGCTGTCAGAGCTCAACACAGGGCTCAATCTCAAGAACCGTGAGATCATGACCTGAGCCAGAATCAAGAGTTGGATGCTTAACTGACTAAGCCAGCCAAACACCCCTGTAGTGAGTTAATTTCTAAAATGTAATTTTGGAAGAACTGAAAAACATTTTTAATAAGCATGATAAGGGAAATTTCCCCATAAGTCTTTATATAAAATTCATGGAACAAGCTAACGAACCAACAGCTTCCTCATGAGATTTTTTTTTTTTAAACAAAAGACAAGAAGGCCAAGATGAGGGACCCTGGTGGGCATTGTGGTGTCCCTGTGGGGGTCTTCCATTGAGGCACAAACACAGACTGGATGGAGAGAAGGTCTGAAGGGAGCTTCTGGGGCAGAAGCAGATTGCAGGGAGGGAAAGATGGCTGCCCAAAATCTAAACTCAACACTCTTGGGACCTGTCGAGCCTGACCAAGGCAGAAGTGCTTTAAGACCCGAACTGGAAAATATGAGGTGGGCCTTCTTGGGCTTGGGAAAGATGTGGTACCGGGTGCTGAGTCCATCCCCAAACTCAGCTGTGTCCCAGAGAAAAACAAGGTAGACTGGAGTGTTCGATCCAATCCCTGGGGGATAGGACCCAGATTGGAACTCAGACAGCCCCATTCCCAGGCAGAGCTCTGCTCCCTGCTTTTCCCCCACAGCCTTTCCCCCTCACAATCTCGTGACACTTCCATGAGGAGAAGCAAGAACTCATTCTTTCTTGGGTTCCCATTGTTGGAATTCAGACCCCCATCGGGATAGGGGAGGATCAAAGTGGGGACACCAGTTAACTACTTCTCCCCTGCTGGTTCCTGTTCAGGCATTTGGTTCCCCAAAGCATGAAGGGTACATGGTAGCCTGGGTTTCCAGAAATAGTCCCGTATTAATTTCCCGGTGTTGCCGTAACAAAGTGTCACAAATGGGGTACTCAAAACGGTAGAAACCAATTCTCCCAAAGTTCTGGAGGGTACAAGTCTGAAATCAAGGTGTCAGCTCAGCCACGCTCCCTGAGACTGGATAGACTCCTTCACTGACCCTTCCAGCTCCTGGTGGTGGCCATCAGTCCCTGACTTCCTCTGCTTTGCAGGGCATCATCCCAGCCTTTGCCTCTGTCGTCACACGGTGTTCTCCTTGTGTGTCTGTCTTCTCCTTTCTTGTAAGGACACTGTTCATAGTGGACTAAGGGCCTGTGCCCATCTAACATGTCCTTACCTTAATTTGCATATAAGTGCATTTGCAAAGACCCTAGGCCTAAAGAAGATCACCTTCACAGGTACCGGGGTTCGGAATTCAACATTTTTTTCAGGGGATACGATCCAACCATAACAAACCCCTTCAGGGCCTCTCCTAGAAGCTTTCAGGGCCCTTGGTACCTCAGCCAGGCTGTGGCCATCAAGAGCATCCCATTTGAAAGGAAGCCACTATGAACATGCTTGTAAATGGAAATACTTTGAAGATAGATGTTAATGATGAAGAAAAAGAAAGAAGGTGGAGTGCTCCAAGGTGGCCCCCATTTCCAAGCATGGGGGCCCAGGACAGTCACCCAGAGGTGGGCCTGATCTCTTCCTCACGGTTGGGAAAGCGGCAGCAATGGCCTTTCTCCTTCCTGTGAACAGAGTCCCTCTAGCTGTATAGATATTGGGGACCCCAGCCCTGGAAATCCTGGGGGTGAGGAGTAAATGAGGTTAGATCAGGGGATGAGGAGATTCCCACTCCCCCCACACACACCATAGCATATAGATTCATGGGCCAGAGCAAGAACCTTCTATTCCAGCATCTCAGGCAGTTGCCAAATAAAACAGTGTGGGCTTACTCCTAGCCTAGCCCTATGTCCTTCCCTGACTCTGAGCCTTGATTTCCTTGTCTCCCAAATGAAGGAGTTTGAGGTCTAAGGTGCCTTCCAAACTCAACAATTCTGAGCTCAGAGTGGAAGCAGAAGTCTCTTGGAGGATGTATTAGCTGGGTTTCCCTAGAAGCAGAGTCCGAGAAGGGATTCAGTCCCTGGGAGGCAGGGAAACAGCACGAGGAAAGGCAGTGGCAAACCTATCTGGTCTCAGGTAAGTTTAGCCTTAGCCTGAAAGTAATGGGAGCTCCGGAGCAGAAACCCTATGACAGAGTTGCCCCCTTTGAGGAAGCTCAGGGAACTGTACCCCTTCGTCAGTAAGCCGGTCTCTACGGGCTGCTTTGAATGGGCACATCCACCCCTGCTGGGCAAGGTGGGCTCCGAGGGTTCTTCCCCAAAGGGCTGCTGTGAGCTGTATCAGCCACTGACAGCAGCTGGGGGAGGGGTGAGCCACAGCCACGAGTGCCCACGGAAATGCAAACATTAATTCTCTCAGACCCCTATGCAGAAAAGGCTTGCCGACAGCAGAAGCAACACCCAGGTTTCTGAAAAGCCCTCCCGATTCATTCAACTAATACTACTGGGTACTTGCTACCTGCCAGGCACTATTCTGGGTATTGGAACATGAGGCTTAGTCCAAAAAATCACACCGGATATTCTGGCTATGGCCCTGCTCTCAAGAAGAGCTGGGATCTCTGCTCCAGAAGACCCTGCCCGAGGGAGAGCTAACAGTCAGCGGCCAGCAGGCGTCCTCTGGGCTGGAGCGGCGCAGGCTGGCACGGGTTTGCTTTTGAAATGGCTGCGGCACCTTCAAGCAGAGATACAGTGGCCACGCTGGTACAATTTGGAGGCGAGTCTGGCCCCAGTCTCCAGGAGTTTCTGGCCAAGATGCCTGCTGTGCAGCCAGCTGTAGCCTCCATATGTTTGAGCAAATTCCACTTGGCAGGTGGAGAGAGAACATTTGTTGGGCAGGCCGTCCCTTCCCTTCAAAGTCCACTCGCCTTCCCCCTCACCTTTTAACTTGCATCTGTGCTCATCTCTGCAGCCCTGCCTCTGTGGGATCCGCTCCCAACGGCCAAGGTGTTCACACCGGGCCGGCCCAGGATCAGCTTTGACACCCTGGAGAGCCACGAGGGGATGGGATGCAGTGGAGGAGGTGAGCCTAAGAAGCTGGGCCAGATCTGGGCACCTGCCGGGAGGCCCATGCGGGCAGTGCGGGAGGGGCACTGCGGAGGGGCACTGGGTCCCCGGCCCTGGGAAGCTAGGGGGAAATTACCTCAGGCGGTTTAATGTTCCTTCTTCAAGCTCAAAGTCCTTTCTGTTCATGGAATAAGGAAGGGGATATTTCGGGGCGCCTGGGTGACTCAGTTGGTTAAGCGCCTGGCTCTTGGTTTCAGCTCAGATCATGATCTCGAGGTTCATGGGTTCGAGCCCCACATCAGGCTCTACGCTGACAGTGTGGAGCCTGCTTGGGATTCTCTTTCTCCCTGTCTCTGCCTCTCCCCTGCTCGTGAGCATTCTCTGAATAAATAAATAAACTTAAATAAGGGGGGGGGGGCTTGTTTTGAGAAGTGGAAGGAAGGGGCCTGAAGCCAACATCATACTAACAAGAGGGGTCAGGCTTTGAGCTGCTGGAAAGGAGGTCCCTGCAGAGCACCCACAAACTCCCCCAAAAAACCAGATAGTCTCTGGGTGGTTCAAGAATGGCACCAACCCCAACTGTGAACTGAATCTGTTGATGGCTCTAAGCCAAAGTACCCACCACACCCAACCATCATGGAGCTCGTAATCTCTCTTTGTGTCTCTATCTCATTCTGTATCTCTCTATATACATCTACCTATCATCTATCTACCTCCATACATATGTGTGTGTGTATGCATATGTTTTTGTATATGTATGTATATATATTTCTCAAAAATATGGACCAGATCACTTTCTATCTTTCAGAGAAAGTTCCAACAGCAAGTCATTCAGGTGACCACTAGTCTGTAACACATGGTCATAATTTTGAGATTATTGTGTCATTCCAGGGAGAAATAAAAGACATGGCAGAAAAAGGATATAGTATTGACCAAAACACTAACATTTATTGAACACTTCAGGTACTGCGTGAAGCCCTTTCCTTGATGATCTCGGTCCCCCACAACAACCCCGGGGGGAAGAATCATGAGTAGCCTCTCATTTACAGATGAGGAACCTGCAGCCCAGAGTGCTCACTTGGGGCTCACACACGTAGCGCATGGGGGGTTCCAGAACCCAGCTCCTAACGACTTTACCATAGGCAGACCTAGACACCAATATAGCTTGGCCTCATACGAAAAGCCTTCAAAAATGGTGTCAAAGATCAGCTTCTCCCAGCAAGGTCCAGTAGTAAATACAAGAGAAAGGCTGGGGAAGTGGAGGAAGAGGGGAAGGATGGAGAGGGCAGAGAGAGAAAATAACAACACAGAAAGAGGAAGCCAAAGGAGGGATGGCGCCGGGACAGACACCTTAGCTCCGCACATCCTGGGAAGTGAGGCAGATGACAAGTCGGGGAGGTCCTGCTCTCACCTAGGAGCAACTTGGTCCCCCTGGTCAGATGACATTTTCCCAGCCCTAGGTCCTCCTGAGATGGATTTGTCCCTGAGCTTTTCTTATTTAAAGGGCAAGATTGAGAATGGTTGTTCCTGCTGTTGTTGAGGAGAAGGGGTGCTCTGTCGTTCTGGTTGATGTTTGTTAGGAAAGCCTACTCTGCTTCAGGTGTCTTTGGGAGGGGTCGGGGAGTGGGGAGTGGCCACTGAGCAAGGCGGCAACTCGTGGGTGCTAAAACAGAAGGTCCGCGTCCACGTGTGTGCCTTCCATCTGAATAAGGCAGACCTTGACCCCCTCCCACATCCCCTTGACCTCCCTCCACTCTCCCTTTTCTCCACCCGCCATCAATACCCCTGCAATGCTGCTGTGGCCTCACATTGTAGTTCTACAAGATCACGGATACACATTTTAACTTGTCATCTATGTAGGTGACAATAAATTGGACTCAGCTATTTGTTCAACCTTACTGCCCCCACACCTCGTTGCTTCTGCCAGGAGACACCAACTCAAGTGTCTCTACATAGTATGCATCTGAGCCTGTGTATCTCAGAGAACGTCTTTAGAAGCTTTAGAATGATAATTTAGATGTATACAAAATTCTGGGTGTGAAGATATTTTCTCCTCCCACTCCACAAACGTTGGTCTATATTCTTCTGCGTCCCACGTGGCAGGTGAGAGGTTTGATGTCTATTGGAAATAGACTCATTTGTAGACATCTGTTTTCTATCTCTGGAAACTTTTCTCTGTGTTTGATGTATTTAAATCTCATTATAATGTGTCTCAATATGTGTGTGCATGAATGTACCCTGTTTGGCACACTATGTGCCCATCCAATCTTTCGGGCTCAATTCTTCCATTAAATCTGGAAAATTCTCCGTCATTCATTCCTCAAAGACTTATTTTCTCCCCTTCATTGACTCATTTCTCTCTTTGTGGTAGTCTCAGAAACTAACATCGACCCTTGTAACTCGGACCTCCACATTGTTTCCTCTTGTCCTTTCCAACTCCCTCTCCCTCTCTGACACCTTCTGTCAGAGGGGTAACCCAAATGTCCCTCTCATGACTCATTCTGTAGCTGAACCCACAATTTTCCTCAACCCACCCATTGGGTGCTCCCATTTAACAATTCTATTTTTCACGCCTATTATCTCTAATTAGTTTTCTTCATAAATGTTTATTCCTACTTCCCGGTCTCCCAGAGGATATTTGTTATGCTTATTTTAAATTCTTGTTCCATTTGTTCCATTAGCTTTGCTCCTCCTACACAAGTTGCACCATTTGTTGGGTTTCTTACCCAACAAATGTGCTTCTCAGAGGTCTTATAATTTTCCCCTGAGAGTGCTCACCCCAACCCCTTGGGATTGTTGGCTGACAAGCCAGTATGTCCACTTGGTTGGAGATGAAGGGCTCCCACTGTGCTCCTCCAGGAGCTCCTCTCAGGGCAGAGCCTTTAGGTAGCACTCCAGGCTCACCCCCGAGGTAAGCTTTTCCCTTAGGGTTGGGCTGGGGGAGGAACACAGCCAAACCACCTGCCCATGGTGCCATCTGCACTTCCCTCTGCCATCTGGACCTCCTCTGATGGGACTTCCTCCTGCCCTGTGAAATATGACCCAGAGGGCAATCATCCTCTCAAGGCACTTCTGGAAAGCCACTTGTGGCCCCTTCTCTGCCACTGTCACCCCAGCCTGGACCCTACTGGGGTCCTTCACAGTCCCAGGGTTTTTCTTCCAGTTTCTGTGTTGGTTTCTGAGATCTACCCTCCTCTCTTTAATGCCTGTGGCATTTTTAGGCTTGGAACTGAAGACAAAGTAGCCCATTCCTTGTTGCTACCTTGTTCAAAATCCTTCTGTCTCTGAGTCTCCACTCCCTGTCCACACCGCCTTTCTCAGGAAACACCACCTCCTACTGCCAGCCACTGCCTAACCTGGGGCCCATCAGAACAAGAGACATTGACAGAAGCAAGCCAGAATCTCTTCAGGGTTTGACATCTTTGAATGAAGCCAGGGCACCAGAAAACGGATCATGCCCTACCTCTCCACCCCCACGTTGGCGTCCAAAGAATTGCTCTGGGAAGTGACTGTCCACCCAAGAGGGCACAACCCCTGTGGAACCTCCTCCAGGCATGAGAGGACAGCGGGTCCCTAGAGTCTCCATTTCTCCTACAGGCATGGAAAATATTGCTCCGTGGAAATGCGAGTAGGTAAAGTGCTGCACGGAAATGTGTAAGAAACAATTGCCCTTTGGGCACCAGAAAAATCACTCTTTGGGGCGCTTACTCAGACCCGACAGCTGTTCCACACTAGCTATGCAGAGTCTGCAGGAATTTGTCAAGGGAAGTGTCGCCCTCCTCCAGCCTTAGCTTAGTGGAGGCACCACCAAGAGGCCACGGGTGTGCAGGGCCTGTATAATCCAGGCCCAGACTTGCCCCCATTCAGTGCCCTTGGTCTGATCCACTCCTCTCTGTGCCTCTCCTTATCCCACCTGTGAAAGAGGGATTATAATCCCTGTGTGGAAGATCTGAGATGTGGGAGAGATGGTGAAGGATTCTATGCTTCTCAGAGGAGATCCATAAATATAAATCATCTTCGTTGCTTTCAATGAGTAATAGGGGAGGTGTAAATAAAATCCCATGGAGACAGAACTGCACATCAAGTTCTGGACAAACTTGGTACCCAAGGGCAGCCCCCTGCTACACTGGGAGGTACTTGATGCACTGGAGAATCCTTCGGAAATACAATCGTTCGCCCTTTACGGCTCTGTCACGTTAGTGTATATTTTGGCGCTCTGGTTATCCTTCAAGAGAGGCAGATACCTTATATGAGGACTTGGATCCACAGAGAATCACTGGAACAGCGTGGATCTGTGTGCTTTGGTGGGTCAAGTGCTCAGAATCCGACATCAGACTGATCTAGGCTCAAACCCCATTTCTATCTCTTTCTAGCTGAGCTTCAGATTTTATATCTATAAAATGGAAATAACATTCACCACATAGGGCTGTTAGGATTAAGGGAAACAATGTAAGAAAAGAAAATAATGCTGTGCAACGATGGCAGTAAGTATTACTCGAGCACGAGGGTCCCACCACCACCTCTCTCGGTCTCTGTCTCTCTTTCTCTTACACACACACACACACGCACACACACACACAGACGCACGTCAGATGAGAAGACCGAGGCCTGGAGAACTGTGAGGACCCTGGATCTCACAGCGTGTGCACGGCAATGCCGGAGATTCCAAGCTAGACCTTCTCCTCCCCCTGCCATGCTCCGAGGGTCCGAGGAGAGAGATTCAGAAACAGGGCAACTCCAGATACTTGGGGCATGTTCTTGCGATCATGCCTGTAATTTATAGGAAGGGGAGGGGACAACTTCCTGTGTACCCAGAAACCTTTATCCCACCTAAATTCTTCTCCTGCCCATAAGTGAGGATGACCTTGCTTTGGAAACTGACCCCACTTTACCCTTAGCAGAACTGGTGCTTAAGAGGAGGGTCTTCTGGTCCCTCGCACAAGGGCTATTTTGACTGGGCAGTGCCTGTGTCTCACTGGTAATTAAATATTTTAATATTGACCTATTTAAAAAAATAAAATAAAACGCACAGAGGAATGATCTGCCCTCAATAGGGCCACAAAGTCAAATTCCACAGGTGAAGGTGTCTCAGCATCTTTATGACTCCTCCTCACATCTTCTGTTTTTGACTCAAACCCACAACCCTAGCGCCATTGTTCTGGAGAAGCCATCTATCCAGCTGACAGCCCTTTTGAAAAGCTAACATCCAGGGGTGCCGGGTGCTACCCGTTTCCAGCTCTGCTCAATACAGGGCAGGGAGGTCTCGTCACCAGCTCCAGGGTGAGCCCTGATCAAGGCGGGGATGTGCGAGAAACCACGGACCGCCAGCTGGAGGCATCAGGACTCAGTCTTGCTGCCCTGAGGTCTACAAACTATAACCTTACGCTGACCAAAACCTTGACTTCCCAGTCCACAGCTCGCTTTTTTGCCTTTGTTTCCTGAGATACTCCCATCACCAGGCCAGAATTGAGCTCAGGGTTGGGCCACCTCTATCCCCATCAGACACATTCACAGCCCTGGCTCTTGGCAACTGCCTTTCCTCGAGACTGGACCTTGACTTCAGACTCTGGCTGGGTCTACTCCAAACTGAATGTCTTGCTTTGGCTTCCACCAAAAGCCAGCCCCGAGCTGGGTAACGGTAGATTATTTGGCAGATAATTCAAGGAAATATAGTAAGGGGGGGGGGGGTGGTAAGGGAAGGAGGCAAGAGGGGAAGAAACCGTAAACACGGTTGGGCAAATAAATGACCAGGTTACGACCACAAGCATCTGGAACTCAATCCTGCCAAGACCCCTCTGAGAGACGGTGCCGAACTGAGACGTCACAACCGGCCCGGCGAGAGGTGATGGGACTGAGATATTCCGTCACCGACTCCCAACTGCCCTTGGTTGAGGCTTGCTCTTGGGAGGATGAACTCTCCAGCACGTCTGCCCTTTGTGTGTGCCGGCCGGGAACGTCCGTGGCCGGAAAAGTCCAGAAGCAGAGAGAGAGGCGCAGAGGCTCGAGGGAGGAAGGCATGGGGGGGTGTTCAGAAACTGTCAGCTGAGGCTACAGACGACCTTCGGGGCGGCAGAAATGAGGTGGCTTCAGAACGGGCGGCACCCGCTGCCAGCAAAACAGTTCTGAAATAGCCAAGTTTTCCATCGGCTTCTAAGTCTACCTGGGGTCTTGCTCATACCAAGTGTCCCCGCCCCCCCCCCACCCCCCCCCCCCCGCCACGCTCCCTTCCACCACCCTGGCCTTAATTTTCTGAGAAACCGAAACATCGAGAAAGAAGAAAGCACAAAACGTTTGGCCCAATAATGGTCTGTAAACCTCCGTCCCGTACTTGTGGACGTCAGGCTTCTGTCGCAGGCTGGGGTTCCCCAGAAGACGCCCTGAGGGGCAAAGTCGTGCGTGCTAGTGATTTATTAAGGAAACGCTCCCAGGGGAAACTCATAAAGAAGTTGGAGAAGCCAGACCCGGCAGCGGGGAAAGCCACGGAAACCTGGGACTCGAAGAGGGGCCTCCACTTGTCCCCACAGCGAGCTCTGGAGTGTCAGGTAACCTCTCAGAGCCACCCTGCCCTGCGGCCAGGGAGCTAGGCTCTCATCTTCCTGGACTGAGGAACCACTGGTAAGGGCCACTCCAGAAGGGTAGAAATCTCCTGCTTTTCCACCAGCGTGGGCAAAGCCAGCTCTGCCAGTCCAGGGGCAGCACCGGCCGATGGAAGCGAAGGTGCACCTGAGGCATGGAAAGGGGACCTGGACAAGGGCACCCACATTACCTGCCGGGACTTCCAGAGAAACTTGCACTGGAGCAAGTTCTGTTGCTCGAAAAAGGTTCGATGCCCCTGGACCACAGTACCTCTCGAGTGTTTTTGTTTGTTTGTTTGTTTTTTTGTCTGGGTTTTGTTTACCTCCTAGCTCTGAAAGTCTATAATTCTTCCACGCAGAATGCCGACCACATGGTTTGGGGACTGGATACTAAATTATCCCATTAGGATTGGAAATAGTTCCTAAATCACACCCTAGGAGTGCTGACGCTGAGGCCCACGGCCCGTGGCAGCAAATTTTCAGCTCAGAAAGATCTAGTCACAAAAATATAAGAATGACTGAATCTTACCCAGCAGAGATGACACACAGTAAGGCAGGCATTGGGGCTCTTTTCCCACCCCGGTCCCTATACCCTGTCTCCTGCCCTGCGGGTCTTGGCTAATAACAGAGATTGGGTAGGTGCTGGTTCCCATGATGAAAACTTTAGTTAATGGATGATACGTATCTGCATTTTATTTCCACTCAGGAATTCTTCAGAATAAACCTTAAGATATACAAAATAAGGGGTGCCTGGGTGGCTCAGTCAGTTGAGCATCTGACTCTTGATGTCGGCTCAGTTCATGATCTCACGGTTCTTCAAGCCCCACCTCCAGCTGATGGTGCGAATTCTCTCTCCTCTCTGCCCCTCCCCCACTTGTGTGCATTCTCTCTCTCTCTCTCTCTCTCTCTCTCTCTCTCTCTCTCAACATAAATAAATATATTTTGGGGCACCTGGGTGGCTCATACGGTTAAACGTCCGACTTCGGCTCAGGTCGTGATCTCACCGTTTGTGAATTCGAGCCCCTTGTCGGGCTCTGTACTGACAGCTCAGATTCTGCATCTCCCTCTCTCTTTAACCCTCCCCTGCTTGCACTCTGTCTCTCTCTCTCTCTCTCAAAAATGAATAATAAACATTAAAACATTTAAAAAATTAAATAAATATAGTTTTAAAAATTCCTAAATAAATACAAAGATATGCAAAATAAGTGAAAATGACATTGTAATATATTACAAGTATCTTGGAAAAGGTATTTCTAACCCTTTCCTCTTTGGATACAATTTTGAGGTCGGGCAAATTTTCTTGATTCTTAAAAAAAATAAATTCGAGAAAGAAGGTATGAGGGAGTCCTCTAAACTATCCAAGGATTTACATTAACGCGTAAAAAGTTCACCATCTCGTACAGGTTAATACCTAAGGTGCTGTCGTCTCCAATGACACCATCCTATTTGTTTAGAAAATGCGACTTTGGAGCCTACGTTGGAAATAATCTTGTGTTTTCATTCTCGGGAAACCTTTCATCACTGGCAAAGAGAATGGTGTGAGAGGAGTTTGTGCGTTTTGACTGTACAAGAAAAAGTAAATCTGTTCTTTCTTAATGGCCAACATGAAGAAATAGACAAAACATTCAATAGAATGTCAAAACAAATTAAATTCTTGCACCTGCTTGTATATACTTCATGTAAGCGGCAGCTAAAACTCGTCAAGAGTGAGATCTTGGTGACATTAATTCCACTCACCCCTTCGCCAAGTCATTCTTGAGTATCTTCTGTCCGCCAGCATTGTCCTGGATGCTGGGGACACTGCAGTGAACAAATCTCCAAGATGCCTTCAAAGGTTGGAATATTAGCCCCATCATTTTCTGAATTCGGCTTACGTATTGGAAAGATGTTTCCATTTTTAAATCTCTGTCTGTTGCTCTGATAAATAATGTTCTCCCAGGTTCCCCAAAGGAGAATTAATTTGGCGAAACAAATCAGTTGTTTCATTCATTGTTATGGTAATAGAGAAATTAGGTTTTTAATTAAGGCTGAGGAAGGATGGAAGAGGGTAGGCAAATAAACGCCCACGAGGCTTGATGCCCAAGGGAGGGGGCAAGCCTCCTTTTTGCTGTAGTGTCAAAAGTTCTCTCCCTTTCAGCAGCTTCCTCGGGTTAAGGCATTTTATCAGGAGGGGGGGGAGGCGAAGGGGGGTCAGCTACGTGCATTTCCTGCCATGGAAATGCTAATGCACCCACCAGTTTGGTGTGGATGACGATTTAATCCCAGCCACTTTGGGGGGGATACATTGCAGGTGTCACTGTTTTGAAAATGAGTAAGCTGAAGCTTGGAGAAAGTAAGCAACACGCACCCGGTCACAAATGTGAGATGCTGTCTTGATTGCAATTCAAGCAATTTGATTCCAGGATGCTCTGAGCCTTTAACCTCTATTAACTTTTAATACCTAAAGAAGGGGTCTGGTCTGGAAGTGTCCAGTACGTTTATCACCCATCTTGATTTTTTAAAAAATCGCTACGATATTTTAAATTACACAAGGAATGCGTGTCACTGAGGAGAAGAAAAGGAAGAAGGAGGAGAACAGCAAGAAATAAAGGGGAGAAGTAAAGGAAAATATGAAAGAAACACAAAAATCTGCATTTTTTCTGCTGTCTATAAACCATCCATTCTCAATGGGTAAGATACGAGGACCCGAAGAGGACAAAAACCAGCCCTAAAGGAGAGAAAAGCTTAGTGTTTTATAAAGCACAAACATGCGTACCATACATAAATAGATATACAATATATCTGTAGTACTAAAATTTTGTTAGGGAACCAGGGCATCTGGGTGGCTCAGTCAGCTAAGCATCCGACTTCCGCTCAGGTCATGATCTCGCAGTTCTTGAGTTTGAGCCCTGCATCAGGTTCTGTGCAGACCGTGTGGAGCCTGCTTGGGATTCTTTTTCTCTCTCCCTCTTTCTCTCTCTTCTCCTCCACCACTTGTGCTCCCTCTCTGAAAACAAATAAATAAACCCAAAAGTTTGGTTTTTTTTTTTTAATTTTTTTTTCAACGTTTATTTATTTTTGGGACAGAGAGAGACAGAGCATGAACGGGGGAGGGGCAGAGAGAGAGGGAGACACAGCATCGGAAACAGGCTCCAGGCTCCGAGCCATCAGCCCAGAGCCCAACGCGGGGCTCGAACTCCCGGACCGCGAGATCGTGACCTGGCTGAAGTCGGACGCTTAACCGACTGTGCCACCCAGGCGCCCCGAACCCAAAAGTTTTTTTCTTAGGAAACAAACTTTGGGGGGAAATGTCTAAAGAGACTCTGGACGGGAGTTGTGTTTAAAAAGTTGAGAAATAATGCCATAGATATGGATTTTAATATATCGGTAGCTATCTGTACAGATATTTCTATGTATGCTATGTTGGTTTTTTTACAAAAATGGGATTTTATGTACATGCTCTACCTTACGATTTAAATCTTATTTCTTAAAACCTTTGGGTATACCTTGCTATTTTTTCCAACCTTTTTGAGTAGAAATCTTAGTTCCTTTATTGTAAATCTAAGAGAGAGCAAGTGGGGGAGGGGCAGAGAGAGAGGCAGAGAGAGAATCCCAAACAGGCTCTGCACTGTGAGCCCAGAGTCCGGTGCAGGGCTCAATCCCACAGACTGCGAGATCATGACCTGAGTTGAAATCAAGAGTCGGATGCTTAACTTACCGAGCCACCCAGGCGCCCCAATTATAAATCTTTTTTAGTTTTCTAATAAAAGGTATACGTTTCCCTCAGATATCACTCAAGCTTCATATAGTTTCTCCATCAGACACAAAAAGATCTCCCCTAGCCTTGCAAACATATCACCTGTTTCCAGTGTGATACTGTTAAAGGGAAAGACTTCGTGAAGCTTCAAGAACTTTCCTTACCGTGCCAACCTGTACCTTCTTAGAGGATGTTGACCATTTGTCCCTTAAAGACTTCCGGCCCTTGCACTGGCATCAGGAGGCCGTCACGAGCATGCCCTCTCAGGTGAGCTCCTTTACCGTCACCTTGTTCTAGAACCCGTGCCCAGTCCCCACACTCAGGGCCTGGTTCACAGAAGAAATGTGGTAGGAACTGAGGTGCCCGTTGGTTTCTATCCACAGCGGCAACAGACAGCAAGAAGCATGATAGTAAGAAACGTTGGTCTATTTTTGACCATGAATTTGATTAGAGGTTGTTCTGGTTGGATGTTTCGAGAAGCGAGAGATGGAGGTTTTGTGTCCAGCTCAAGCCCCGCCAGCCATAGAGTAGAGAGGGAGCCCATGTGTGCAGCCTGGCACTTGGGTACCAGCAGCTGAGGCCTTCCACAGAGGCATCCCTGCCTCCTGGAGCCCCGCATCCTGCAGGGTCCAGAGGGGAGTTTCCGCATACCATCCGACCTTTGCCTGGTGAGCCACTCCAAATACGTGGCCAGTCTTCCACTGTGGCTCCACCTGGAGTTGGTCCGGTGTCTTTGAGGAGCCTTTTCCAACTGCCCTCACCACAGGTCACTCTTTGAGCCGTCTTTACCCCGTTCAGCCTCGGCCCCTCCAGTGAGAGCAGTGCGGGAAAATATTCTGGCGTCTCGGAAAACTTGTTCAGCTGGGGACTTGGCTACACGGGTTGCCATGGCAACCAGAGCAGGTGCGTAGGGGGAAGCCGAGCTTCCTGCTGGAGCATCGGTTGTGTGTGTGTGCACGTGAGTGTGTGGAGCACAGAGGAAAGGGAGGACGTCACTACCAAGAGGGAGAGGCCTAACCACTGCACATGAGACCCTGGGATTGTACCAGAAGCCATGTCTCTGGCTCCCAGTCGAGTGGGACTGGACTCAAGGACAATCGCTATTTCGAGGCAGCATGAAGCCAGTCCTTTCCGAACTGTCCAGGTTAGTTCTGGGCTCGTGGAAATCTTCTCCCAAAACGTGTTTCAACCAAATTTTATTGGGGTACGGTTGCCTGATAATCCCTCAAACCAATGCACCTGGCGGTATCCATAGATGGACGGACACCATGCCGGTCAACTTGGAAATGTTGACACTGGCAGGTGACAGGTATGCTGTGAATTGGATACATCTTTGAATGTTTCCTTACTTAACCTTTTTGAAATGAAGTTTACAACTTCTACAAGGTGCATCATCCAACACTATTTACAGATTTTGGATCCCGTGCAATGCTCCCAGAGTTTGTAAGAATCTTTGCATCCTCACTACCTAATGTGATTTATGTACTTAAAGAGTGTTATACATTTACAGTAATATTTACTCAATAGAATATTTAAACTCTCAAGTGCGAAACGTCTGAATCATATGTAACTGAAAACAATATATGGAAGAAATACTGTAGTTAGAGATTGAAACATTGGAGACAAAATGAAACTCTATACAGATCCCTCTCCTCTCAGATGTTAATAAAAACAAGAGATTTTTTTTAATGTTTATTTATTTCTGAGACAGAGAGAGACAGAGCATGAGTCGGGGAGGGGCAGAGAGAGAGAGAGAGACACAGAATCTGAAGCAGGTTCCAGGCTCTGAGCTGTCAGCACAGAGCCCGACGCGGGGCTCGAACTCACAAACCGTGAGATCATGACCCGAGCCGAAGACGGACACTTAACAGACTGAGCCAAGAACAGACTCTCGCCCCAAGAACAAGAGACTTATTGGGCACTTATTATGTACCAGGCTCTGTTTTAAGTATTTTGTACATTCTTATTCATTGAATCCTAACAAAAACACCATCAAGTAAATTACTTTCACCTCCACCTTACAGAAAAGGAAATGCCGACACAGAAGGAAATTATCCAAATCACAAGGCAGTGAAATTGGGAGGCCGGCTGAGTGATCGGGCCCCACCACCCTGTCTGCTCATCCTGGCTGCCCACTGTCCTCTCCAGACCAGAGATCGGCCCTGGGTGCGGGAATAGATGGAAAGCCCCGCTCAGATCCCAGCCCAGCCCTTTTCCAGTGTTCCCTTCTCTCCAGCTCTCTGACTCTCCCCTCTTCACCGCCCCTCCAGATCTTATTTCCTTCTGGGTTGGAAAGTAAGCTCTCCCGTCATCTTGCAACTCCTTCAGAAACTATTGTTTAGGGAATAAACTTGGGGCATCTGGTATTCAAGCAGCCTAGAATTTAAAAAGTCTTACCTCTCAAAGTTACTGCCTCTGCCATGAGCTTCAAAAGTCTGTTTCAAAACCCAAAGCTGAACACTGGCTCATTTCTATCTCCACATTTCAGTCCGCTCCTGAGGAGATAAGGCTCAGCCTCATGGTCTAATTTTAGCAGAGGAAGGACTGTAGATTAGAATAAATTAGCAAGAAAGAAGAAACTTCAATTAAAATTTCAAAATATTATTCCTCCACGTGTTGCACCTGGGAATAAAAAATTGTTAGTTGCCCTTGCGAGAAACACGTGAATAAGTAAATAAAATGGGATAATATTTGAACTATTCAGATGTGCTACAGTGGCGTATGTTATTCAAAGAAGAGCTGTGTCAAAGTATCGTGTCTCAACATCCACTCTTCCTTTTAGAACAATATCACCCCCAGATTTTAGCCATACAGCTGGAGGCTACATTTCCCAGGCCCCTTGAGCTGGGTGTGGCCATTTGACCAAATTCCGGTTCAGGGCACTTCTGCTTACTGGCCTTGTGAGCTCAAATAGGTCGTAGAGTCTAAATCCAAAACGTAAACACCAGAAAGAACTATAGAGATTAAACACCTGAAGGCAGAGGAGGGACAGGAGACCAGAGATGTGAAGCGAGGTGCCCAGGTTCCCCATCAGTGTCAGAAGGACCGGGGCTTGAACCCACCTGTCTGCTGGCTACAGAGGGTTCTGTTTCACCCACCCTCCTGTTCCCTAAGCTTCAGTTTCTTCTGCAGTGTGAGGGTGACAATAGCACATCCGTAGTGGACACGGTAGATGACCTCCCAAATTCCATTCTACCCTTACGCCATTGCGTAGTGCCACTGTGGTTTGAAAACTGGAGGCCTACTCCAGACGGAGACTCTGATTAGTCTCAGCCAATAATAATAACGCATATCCTTGCCGGGATGGACTCAGCAGCCCAGGCCCAAGCTAACTGGCACTCAGCATTCCCTTGGTACACAGTTATTGGACAAGCCAGGGGCACATAACCTGGGGTGGACCAATCAGAATTAAGGGAAAGATTTTTGTTTGTTGGCAACTGAAGACGCCCTCTCTCCCCGTCTCCTTCCTTCTCCACCTCCCCTTCTCTTCCTTCTTCTCCCCTTCCTCTCTCCAAACACCAAGGAGAAAGCCTTTTGAGCTGACTGAGACCACTGGCCATCCTACAGCCTAAATTACCCCTGTCTTGAGTTGTGAGCTTAAATGAGACAGCACAGGTAAAGCACTTAGCACAGTACCAGACCCATAATATGTGCTCAAATAACAGTAGCCAGCCATGCAAGGACAGTCTGTCCACAGCTGTCCTGGCTCATAAGGACATTACTACACGGTTCCATTCTTTCTATCTTGATCAAGGCATAAGGTTTACCTTTCCTGCACATTCCGTGAAACTAGTTCAAACTCCACACCATAGTTCAGATGGGATTCAAGGGGCTCTGGTGGGTTGTGTCTCAGCTACAGACCAGTGGGAGTGAACACTTCAGGAGAGGCGGCTACAGCTCCTTTCCATCCCATCCCTTGTCCCTCTACCCTCATTCGGAGCATTCACAGCTCATACCCCCCTCCCTAGTCTGCCTTCTCCTCCCCTGCCCACCAGCCACCCCCCCCCAGCCTTACTGGTTTGGGGGAGCAGAGAACCCTATTCTGGGGCACGTATCCTACCTTTTCTGTTGGTCGCTGTGGTCCATAGCTTCCTTAAGTCTTCGTCTCTGCCTCATTAGGGGGAGAAGTGTTTTTCAGGGTTCCTATAAGAAAAAAAGTTTTCAAGATACCTATGAGAGGAGCAGGGGAAAAAATATCAGGACAGGGAGATTCTCCACGCTTTGGGGGAACAAATGCACTCACCCATTTGAAACGTCTAATCACAGCACCTGGCCCATTACAAGGACCTAAGCCATAAAAGCTGTTATTATTTGCAAGAGATTCATTGCCAAACTGGCCCCAACTCCCTGCCTCTTGTCATGTCCCTACCCTTTGCAGTGTGAGCCCGAAGCTCCTCTCCCCCCGTCAAGAGCTGGAAACAACGTTCCCTCCTGAGGAATCTGGGCCAGCTTGTAACTGGCTTTGGTCAATAAAACACAATGGAAGCGATGGAGTGTGGGTGCTGAGTGAGGCCTTCAGAGGGTACGAATGGTCTCTCTCCCTCTTAGGACCTTGCCCAGTTGCCATGAAAACAAACCCAAACCAGCCTCCTGGAGGATAAGCTTTCACGTGGAGGAAAGACAAGCCATCCCAGTGACTGCAGATGCACGAGTGAGCCCAGCTGGTCCCAACAGAGCGTGGGCAAGATTAGCAGAATCGCCCAGCTGTCCCGGGCTGGGACACGAATCTCTGGACTGAGATTCGTGGACTGAGAGATTCGTGGACTGAGAGAATTATTTATTGTTGTAGGCCACTGAGGTTTTCCTGGTTGTTTTTTATGCAATAGAATTGTCGCGAGAGCTAACTGACGCATTTGTTGTTTCTTATTTTTTATTTTTATTTTCGGCGGACAGTGGCCGAAGAGAAAGTTCTGTGGGCAAGGCCAGCTGAAGGCTGCTCAGACACAGAGTTCAGGTCAAGTTGGCTATGGACTGGGCAAGTGGAGGGGGGTATCAGGAAGGAGAAACAGCACCTTCTGTCTCTGTAACTATGGCTTTTCCTTAGCTCAGAGGTCTTCAAAGTTTTGCTTGCATGCACGTCTCAAAATGAAGTTTGAGGGGTGCCTGGGTGGCTCAGTCAGTTAAGTGCCTGACTCTGGGTTTCGGCTCAGGTCATGATCTCAGTTTGTGGGTTCGAGCCCTACGTCAGGCTCCATGCTGATGATGCAAAGCCTGCTTGGGATTCTCTCTCTTCCTCTTTCTCTGCCCCTCCCCTGCTCACTCTCTCTCTCTCTCAAAATAAATAAATAAACTTAAAAAAATTTTTTAAAGAAAAGCAATGCACCCCATAGCATATTTTTAGATTCTCATGTAAAAGTTTTGATATAATTTTCTTTTTACTACAAATATTGACATTTAAACATAAACCTATCAGTCTTTTAAAATAGTAAAGGGATTCTGGAACTCATAATAATTTCACGCTCAAACTACCCAAGCTAAAATATATGAATAAGCTCTTCTTCAGTGTTGAGAAATTTTACATCTTTCAGTTTTCTCCTTGAATTCACATTTCTTATCTACTTACTTCACAAATCTTTGACATAATTTAGCATAGTTTAAAAATTGAAAACCTTTTATTGATTACCCTACCATACATAAAAATACATTGAATATATAAATTCAAAAAAATATGTTAAATATAAATAAAATATTTACTATAAAATGTTAAATATAAATATTAAAATATTTTCAATACATTAAAAAATATTTTATTCCTGTGACCGTATGTCTCTCTATGTTTAAAAAAAATGGTTCTGGATTGAATTATCACACAACTGATCAAAACTATAAAAAGGTTGGGGCCCCTGCATGGCTCAGTAGGTTAAGCATCCAACTCTTGATCTCAGCTCAGGTCTTGATCTCAGGGTCCTGAGTTCAAGCCCTGTGTTGGGCTCTGGGCTGGGCGTGAAGCCAACTTTAAAAACAACAACAACAAAAACTACAAAAAAGTTTTATAATTTTCATCGTTTTTTAAGGTAAAAAGTTAAACAACAAAAGTACAAAAAAGTTTTATAATTTTCATCATTTTTAAAGATAAAAAGTTAAATACAATTGGAAATGTATCTCCTAATGAGATAAAATGTGATCTAACTTGTCATATGCATTTAATGAAAGAGAAAGGTATATTCAGTTGAAAATTAATCAGCCAGGAAGCTAGAATAACATTATTCTTGTTAATAGGAGGTAAAAAGTTTAAATATTTTATGTGGTAAAATAAAATAAGCATTAGCTATCACTGGATGATTTCATGATACGATTTCATAAAAAGGATTTTAAATTGCCCTCCTGAATAGGGTATCCAAAACAAATCATCTAAAAATTTTAGCTGTGGGTTTTATTTGATATATCTTGAGAATTATGAATGTCTTGGAGAGGCTTTCGGGCTACATTTAAATGAGTCAGAGTCGCTAAAGCTACATGCTGGGGCCATGCTGTGGTGTTCTTTCTCTCAGCTGAAGACTTGACCCAGGATTAGTACTTAGTGTGGTGGGAAAGTATTGCTTATAGTTAAATACATGTTTAAAAGCCAAGTTCTTTCTTCTTTAGCATTCGGTGTTTCTGACCGACCATCTCTCTGCTTCGCTGTCATTGGACTCACCTTCAAGAAGGGCAATGATCTTGACTCCCACCACACAGACTACCAGATGTCTATTTTCAGAGCATCCTCACATGGCCAACACAAGACCCTCTTTCCCCTGAACGTAAAATGTATACGATGAGGAAATATGAGAGTCCAGGAGGTAAAGGAATCTTGATTAAGCAATAAAGGAATCCTCCCCTATCCTTCCCCATTCCCCTTGAGGGTTTCTTTTCCTTTTTTTAAGTTTATTTATTTATTTTGAAAGAGAGAGAGAAAACATAAGCAGAGAAGGGGCAGAGAGAGAGAGAGAGAGGAAGAACGAGAATCCCACGCAGGCTCCGTGCTGTCAGCACAGAGCCCGACACAGGGCTCAATCTCATGACCCCCACCCCCACCCCGAGATCATGACCTGAGCCAAAATAAAGAGTCAGATGCTTAACCAACTGAGTCACTCAGATGCCCCAGTCCTTGAGGTTTTCAGACTCAGTGGCAATGTACCATAGTCAGATGGGGTGAAGGCTATGCCTTTTTCCTTTTTTTTCATAAGAATAAAGTACACATTTTTTATTCGGTAAAACAAATATATTAAACTGAGGACACATTTTGTAACACATGAGACATATTCTCATGCAAATAAAACTAGAAAAGTGTGTGTGTGGAAATTAAGGATCAAGAAAATCATTCCCTTAGAGGCGCCTGTGTGGCTTGGTCAGTCAAGAATCTGACTCTCGGTGTCGGCTCAGGTCGTGATCTCACGGCTCCTGAGTTCAAGCACCGCACCAGGCTCTGTGCTGACAGTGCAGAGCCTACTTGAGATTCTCTCTCTGTCTCCCTCTCTCTCTGCCCCTCCCCCACTCGCACGCATATTCTCTCTCCCTCTCTCTCAATAAATGAAGTTAAAAAAAAGGAAAGAAAGAGAAAGAAAGAAAGAAAGAAAGAAAGAAAGAAAGAAAGAAAGAAAGAAAATCGTTCCCTTAAAACAACTCATGTTCAGTAGCCTTGGAACTTTTTCACTGGCCCATAGTGGTCATTCACTAGGTGCTAGAATTTTCAGTGACAACAAGTCAAAGTATTTAATATCCTAACTAGGTAATACATTTATATAGTTCAAATATCAAAGAGTCTAGAAAAGCATAAGGTATAAAGTAAAAAGTCTTGTTTCTTAATTCTCCTCCCATAACCATGTACTTCTTTGAGTGTATATATGAACAAATACCATTTTATTACACAACCCTTCATTTGTTACACAAGCGGGGGCGTAAAGGACACATTTTCTGCTCCTGGATTTTATTCTCTTCAAATTGTATGTTGGTGGAGATCTTTCCATATCAGTATGTGGGGGTACTTTCTCGCCTGTAATTTTTTAATAATACAACTGCAGGGTATTCTATTGAATATATGTACCATACTTTGTTTAATTAATGCCCTTTGTTTGGACATTTAGGTTATTTCCTATCTTAGCTATTTCAAACAACATGGCAATGACTAACCTCGCACATGTATTGCTTTACGTGTCTGAGAATATAAGTGTGACAAATTCCTAGAAATGGGGTTGTTTGTTGTGATATATGTGAGCTTATCTCCCTCTACAGAAGCTGTGCCAGTTTTCACTCTCACTTGTGATATACGAAACTGCCCATTTCCCCGTGGCCATGTCAATAGAGAGCACTATCAAACTTTTAGATTATTGGCCATCTGAGAAGTTAAAAATGGCATTTGAGGTGGTTTTAATTTTCAGCATTTTTTATCTTTGGGTTGGGAGATATTAAATGCTTGCCAAGTTGTCAGGAGAGGACCCAGGCTGTCAGTAGCCATAGCTCAGCCATGTGGATAAGGCCAATTTGGGAGAAGGTCAACCCCAGAGACCGAAAGGGCACGGTGGAGGGCCCCTGGCTCCAGACGTGCTGGACCCCATTAGACAACGACTCTCTTCTTGCGTTCTGTTGACCCACGTCCAGAGGGAGGTTATACACAGACAACCTCTTCAGGCTCCCACGAGCTGGTTGACCAGGTGGACTGCCTGGTCGGGAACCAGAATACTTGTGAGAAGCTGCTGTAGGCACAATACAGCTACTTTGGGGAACTGTATGATGGCTTCTAATACGGTTAAACACACACATACCCTATGGACCAGCCATTCCACTCCCAGACATGTACCCTAGCGAGACGACTGCATGTGTCCCCGAAAAGACACAGCGGTTTGGGTCGTAAGAGAGAAACACTGGAAATTACCCGAATGCCCATCGACAGGAGAATGAAAATCAAACTAACCGAGGTGTGTCTTCTGATGAAACACCACTCAGCAATGAAAATGAATACGGTACCAATAGAGACAACAACAAGGAAGGGTCTCATAGACACAGTGCTAAGCAGAGGGCAGACATAGAGTACATCCTATGTGGTCCCATTTTTCAGAGAGTTCAAGAAAAGGCCAAACCGATCTGCAATGATGAGGTGACAACAGTCATTGCCCCTGCAGGGGGCTCTTCTCTGAGAAGGAGACAGGAGGGCACTTTCTGGGGTGATGAAAACGTGCCATAACTTGATGGGTGTGGTAGTCACATTGGCTGTTTGCAGCTGTCGAAATTCATCAGGATATACGTGTTTTGTTATATCTCCTATGAAAGGAGAGGAATGCTATCAAAACAAAACACACCATGGTAGGGGACGGAAACCATTGCACGAGATCATTTCTACCAACTGTAGGTAACCCTGAATCTGTCTTGGTTAGTGTGGCAGCTCCTGCGTGTAGGAGGAGAGGCCTCTGTTCAGAGCACCTTGCACTTAGCTGTGGATCTACAGCTCTCCGTGAGCCTCCCTCAGAGGCAGCCTCTTTTTACACCATTTTGCCACCCAGATATCTTCCCTCAACTTCTAGACAGCAAAGGGCCGGGAGTTGGGGCTAGCGTCTACGCAGCCCATGTCTAGGGGTCAGACAGACCCCCATTCCCATCCTGGCTGACCCTCTGAGCCCATGGGAAGGGGCTAATGACAGCTCCCGTGCAGGAGTATTGTGGGGATTCCGGGCATCAGGAATACGGGGCCTGGCATCATCCGTTCTGCACATTTGGTGGCTACTTTATTATTTGCTAACAGGAGCTGCACTGACTGAGGCCCCGGCTGGCAGGGGTGAGGGAGCGGCTGCGGCAAGGGTAGGGAAGCTTTGTGCTCACCAAGCTGAGTCCTTGAATATTATACTCCAGGATTAAGTAAAGCTCTGACGCAGAATTCATTATGATTGGCTCCCACCTGCTCCCAGGAATTAGAGGAGGATAATTTGGAAAAGGAGATTTGCATCGGAAGCCTCCTTCACACTGCCCTGCAAATGCCTTTAATCCATCCCCTAACATTCTAAGCGAGGGATGGGGAGGGCATCCAGGAGAGCTTGGGAAAAACCGGAAGGAGTGGGGACTGAAGAGGGACAACAGTGAGGGTGCACAGGGTCAAAGGAGGGAGGGGGTAGTGTCGAGAGCCCCTGAAGGGAGACGAGGAACAGCAGAGACCAGGTGGCCTCCTCCACGGCTTGGGTGAGGGCCACCCTTGCAGCCTCAAGACTGCATTGCACAGGATTGCGGCTAGGAGCCTCTTGTGGCCGGTGGGTGCTTAAATGGTCCTCCTGCTACAGAACTTGACTCTTAATATTATTTTTTTTTAATTTTTTTTTCAACGTTTATTTATTTTTGGGACAGAGAGAGACAGAGCATGAACGGGGGAGGGTCAGAGAGAGAGGGAGACACAGAATCGGAAACAGGCTCCAGGCTCTGAGCCATCAGCCCAGAGCCCGACGCGGGGCTCGAACTCCCGGACCGAGAGATCGTGACCTGGCTGAAGTCGGACGCTTAACCGACTGCGCCACCCAGGCGCCCCTTAATATTATTTAATTTTAATTAAAATGAAAACTGGACACCTGAAGCAAGATAAGACTATTTTCCACTGAACACAACTTTATTTGATATTATTACATGTTCTGTATTACTAGCATTCTTAAAATTGTGTGGGCCACGGTCCCAATGGTAAAATAGTTTCAGTTGTTGTCATTTAAAATTTAAATGTATGTAACAGGCTTGGGGTGCCTGGACGGCTCGGTCGGTGGAGCGATGGACTCAATTTCAGCTCAGGTCATGATCCCAGTGTCATGGGGTGTGGCCCCAACTCTGGTTCCACATGGAGTATGGAGTCTGCTTAAGATTCTTTCTCTCTCTCTCTCTCCCGCCCCTCCCCCCCATCTGCAATAAATAAATAAATAAATAAATAAATAGCCTGTATCATGTTTCCACTGAGTAGTGCCGTCCTGAGACGTACACACCTGCTCAGTTCAGTCCTGCCTCTTCCGCAGGCCGGGTTGGATTGAACCACCGGGAGGTCAATTCTTTATGTGCATCACACTGACCATGTTCACGGAAGCTCGGCTGTTTTCATCTGCTCATCTGATTAGGTCATCCAATCAGAAGGTGAAGGAGATAAACAGACAAGCACATATTAGAAGGGGGACTCTGGGGCACGTATCTCTGTGAACGTCCCCTAAATGCATGAGAAAACCAGCCCTGACCTTGATTAGGGAAGCGAGGAGTGAGGGCTTGGGGTCTGACATGCATTTTAAAGGATGACTTTAAAAGGCTGCCCCTGGGAGAATGAACTGAAGGAAGGAGAGTGAATGTGGAGGGCCCAGTGGGTAGCCCTCTGCCCCAACCCTGGCAACAGTTATCACTGCTTGCTCTGAGTTTACTGGGAGTAGAATTTTGCTTTAAGCGAAACAAAGCAATGGGAAAGCAACTATAAATAAATGTCACCTTTCCCCCAACCTCCCGGGTAACGTCTTCTAGTATATGTTCTGAAAAGGCAAGTGTCCCCGGTTGTCCAGCCAGCCACGGGCTCTTCCATGCCCACTGGTCACCCCTGAGACCCTGGCAGCCAGCTCCTCTCTGGAATACTGCTGTCCCCAGGCCCCCGATGAGAGACAGGTCAGGTAACCACTTCTGTCGAGACTGCTCCACTCCTAATTCCTTAACTCCACCAGCTCTGGCTTATCAAAGTTTCAGCCTCCTCCTTACCTAGCCTCTGATTTCCAGGTGGGACCTACCCATGTAAAGAGATCCACTCTGAATTATTCACCGATGGCTGTGTAGATATCCAGCTGGACAATGATATCGGGACAACAAGGCACACAGCTCCGCCCTCTCACGAGGGGGCAAGAGATGGGTCTCATAACACATGTATAACTGTCTCTGTCATGTAAAATGCTGGAGGGAATTCCTTTCGGCCTCCCCAACACTTCTCAATGACTCTCAAATATAATGTGCCTGGGAAACACGTGGAATGTTTCGTGAAATGTATATTCCTAGGAAGTAGATGATACCGTCAATGGAATGATTAGGGAGTGCTGAATAAAGGAACAATTCACAAAGTGGAGGTAAGGTTAAACAGACCAACAACGGTACAAGAGTAGGACCTGTTGCCATCTGGAGATCCTCAGCTCAAGCGAAGGGAACCAGGAGGGAGGAGTTGTTCAAGAATCATGCCTAAAAGCAGGTATGGCCTTGAGTAGAGGGCCAGGGGAGGGAACCAGGGGAATAAGCACCTCGACCTCACTCTGCTCTGGACCTCTGGATTTCTCACTGGTGTCCTGCATTGGCCAGAGAGCAAGGAGCCATCGGCACACCCATGCCAGCCATGTGCCTGCAGGGATCCCAGGTTCTGCCTAGGTTGGAGAAGTTGGAGAGCAGATATGAAGAGACAGACAGAAAATATCCAGCCTATACTGCGTACACAACATATACAGAGCAGGAGTGATCGCCAACCTGATAACTGTTGGATTGCCTGTTAAATTCCAGACACCATACTTTAATGACAACATTGGCACATTGGCAGGGAACGAGATAAGGGTGATAAGGGTGCCAGGAAGTTAAGTCATTTTAAAGATAATGCTATAATAATAGAAAAATTCAGTCTGAGGCCAACAAGATTTGGGAGGGATAGCTGGTAGCTATCTGGTTTAACTGGTTTGAACCACTTCACAAATATATGCCAATCTCTTTACTTTTTCTAATTAGTTACTTGAGTATACATAAACTTTATTTAGAGTCGGTTCAGTGTATCCCTCTTGAGGTTTTCCACTCATCCAAACTGGATTATCCAAGAATCCCAGGGGGTTACTCAGTCACAAAGGAAACAACTTGGACCAATGCCGGGTGACGGAACTGGAATCTGGGTCCCATGACAACAGCTATTTCTTTCTCACTGCCACGGACTTTGGCTGTTGAAGCTGAGACAGAGACCAATCCTCAGACACTCGTGCCCAGGAATAGTCTCTCCCGCAGGTAGAAATGAGTCAGCTGGCCTCAAGAGTGCCCAGGCAGGACTCATTCCAGCACCTACTACCTTATAGACTATCGTAAAGAAAAAAGCCTTTTTCCCTACCCTCTTACGTTCTGTCCCTGGGGATCCGCAAATTAAACCGACAAAAGACGGATGAGCAAGACATTTTTATTCATGTATGTACATGGGAGTTCAGAGAAAAAATGTGACTCGCAGAATGTGGGGCTTACGTACCATCTCAATAGGAGATGAGGGGCAGAGGGGCATCTTGAGAGAACAAAAGACTTCTTAGAAGAGGTGGGGGGACAGAAAAGACACTTACGGAAAAACAAACAACTTTTTGGAAAGGGAAACGGACCCTTAGAATAGATGGGAATATGACAGTTTGGTGACAATGACTTCTTGGTTGTGGTGCCAGCTGCTCACAAGGTTGTGGGGGGTGGGGGCGGGTATTGATGACAAATGGGTTTTGTGAAGAGGCTCAGCGTGGCAGATAAGAGATTACAGGAAATCAAAAGCTTTGAACTCAAAATAACTCCGATGCCAAAGTGGCATGCTCTGGGGTGGCTAATCCCCTTCAAGATTCAGAACTACCATCCTGATTTCTTCTCCTTCCCCACCCACCCATCCAACTCCCAAGGGGTAAAGCTGATTTGTTTGTAGGCCTTTAAAAAACAACACATTTTGAAAAAACGCTTCTTCCTTGACAGCTGAGGTGGCTTTCCCTACACCTGGCCTTCTGTGAAAGCTGCCCTCAGAGGTACCAAGGTAGCTTTCTAATCCAGCCACACGGTGACCTGGAGGCGTCCAGGTCGGCTCCTTCCGCTAAGAAGACAAAAGCCAAGTGTTGACCCTAGCAGGTGCCCTAATGGTAAGCCAGCCCTCCGCAGAGCTACTCAACATTTTGAACAGAATGACAATGAGGGCCAACATATTTGGGGGGGGGGGGGGTGCTACAGGGACAGAAGGCTCAAGAAGCGAACGAGCAACAAATTTCTAGTTCAATACTAGGAAGAAATTTATAAGGATAAAAGCTGTTCCAAGAAAACTGGGCCCAGTGTGCTTGGGAATTTTGCATATTACGACGGTTGCAAACCAAAAGGGAGAAATGGATTATTGAACAAATGGTGTCAGGGGAAATTGCGCATTTTTTTCTACATAATCTCTACACTCAACATGGGGCTTGAACCCACAACCCTGAGATCGAGAGTCACAAGCTCCATGGACTGAGCCAGCCAGGTGCCCCGAAAATGGCCAATTTTGAGAGCGGAATAAATATTAGTTCCAGTCCAGGCTTCACGATGAACAAAATTTCAGATGAGTTAAATACATAGTAAATATCTTTTAAAGAATGTAAAAATAAATATTAAAATATAAGAGATATTTAAATTTTTTCAGAACAGAGGAGTCCCTGCAAATAAAAACAACAAAATATTTTAGAGGGACACAACTGCATAAAATTTAAAATATTCATTAAAACCAACAATAACAAAAAGATAAATTATAAATTGGGAAAGAAATATAAAAATAAATATAAAAATATAAATGTTATTTTAAGTCATAAAAAGTTCTTTATTTATTTTTAAAGATTTTTAAAGCTTATTTTATATTTGAGAGAGAGAGAGAGACACAGAGGGGGGGGGAGGGGCAAAGAGAGAGGGTGACAGACGATCCGAAGCAGGTTCAGAGTTGTCAGGACAGACAGGATGTGGGGTTCGAACCTACAAACCATGAGATAATGACCTGAGCTGACTGAGCTACCCAGGTGCCCCAAGTCATAAAAAGTTCTCAGAAGTTAGTTTTAAAAACATTGTCACACCTGTAGGGGGAAAAAAAATGAGCAAAGAAGTGTAGAATTAAATCACAAAAGAATGATTATAAATGGCCATTATAAGCATATGATAAAAGCATTCAATGCCTCTATATCAGAGAAATAGAAAACAAAGCAAGGCCGATGTCGCTTTTCAATTATAAAGTTGACAGGTTTTTTTATTTTTTTTTTTTTTTTTTTTTTTTTTATGAAATTTATTGACAAATTGGTTTCCATACAACACCCAGTGCTCATCCCAAAAGGTGCCCTCCTCAATACCCATCACCCACCCTCTCCTCCCTCCCACCCCCCATCAACCCTCAGTTTGTTCTCAGTTTTTAAGTCTCTTATGCTTTGGCTCTCTCCCATTCTAACCTCTTTTTTTTTTTTTCCTTCCCCTCCCCCATGGGTTCCTGTGAAGTTTCTCAGGATCCACATAAGAGTGAAACCATATGGTATCTGTCTTTCTCTGTATGGCTTATTTCACTTAGCATCACACTCTCCAGTTCCATCCACGTTGCTACAAAAGGCCATATTTCATTTTTTCTCATTGCCACGTAATATTCCATTGTGTATATAAACCACAATTTCTTTATCCATTCATCAGTTGATGGACATTTAGGCTCTTTCCATAATTTGGCTATTGTTGAGAGTGCTGCTATGAACATTGGGGTACACGTGGCCCTATGCATCAGTGCTCCTGTATCCCTTGGATAAATTCCTAGCAGTGCTATTGCTGGGTCATAGGGTAGGTCTATTTTTAATTTTCTGAGGAACCTCCACACTGCTTTCCAGAGCGGCTGCACCAATTTGCATTCCCACCAACAGTGCAAGAGGGTTCCCGTTTCTCCACATCCTCTCCAGCATCTATAGTCTCCGGATTTGTTCATTTTGGCCACTCTGACTGGCGTGAGGTGATACCTGAGTGTGGTTTTGATTTGTATTTCCCTGATGAGGAGCGACGCTGAACATCTTTTCATGTGCCTGTTGGCCATCCGGATGTCTTCTTTAGAGAAGTGTCTATTCATGTTTTCTTGACAGGTTTTTTTAAATGATAAAGTGGGCGACGTTTCACGGAAAGAGGGCCTCTTATAAGAAAAAAGAAAATGGGGGGTTGTGGTTTTGCAGTGACAAACTGCATCCCCAGAAGAGATTAAGGAGAAGCTGGCTACCAATGCTTGGAGAAGGGGTGATGAAAATTCTAGACTGGAGGGGAGGTTGGGGCTGAGTGCTACGCTCCCGTCTGCTTCTCTGGGTTTTCGGTGCTGTGTCTCAGGGCTAGAGTTCCACACAGCTGGCCTAACAGCACAGACATTCCAGAAAAGCAGAATCTCCAGGACCTTACTTGCCTTATTTCTCCGTAAATGCATCAGGCACTTGTAGGTAGAAACTGGATTAGACACTGTCCTCAAAGCACTAGCAGATGGGTGGGAATGCCGATGATCGGATTCAGGACAAGACCAGTTGTCCGAGGGAACATGACGCAGTATGAGCCCCGCCTCCCCCCAGATTTTTAAGTCGACCTGTGTTCTGTCCGGCCAACTCTTTTGTGAGCGAGGAGTCAGCCCAGCACAAGGGCGATCACCTTAGTTAGGAAGCAGCTATTGTTGCAAATCAGAACCCGGTAACTAGCAGGTTCATTGTCGAAAGTATTGATCCTTAATTATTGATCTTCTCTGAAAAATAAAGCGAGCCTCACTCTCTCCCCACTCTCTCCCTCTCTGTCTCTCTGTCAATGTGCACTGATATCTATCACATACCCGGGTAGGAATGTCAGAGGAAATGTTCAAAATGGGTGCAAACTTCTTATTGATTCTGCTCTAGGCCATCACTGAGCTCACGGCGACTGCTATGATTCACTATGATGCTCATCCCCAACATGGTAACTCTCCTTCTCCATCTCAAGGTCAACTTCACCCTTTGCATCTAAAAATATTACCATTTTGGGGGCGCCTGGGTGGCTCAATCGGTTAGGCAGCTGACTTCAGCTCAGGTCATGATCTCACGGTCCGTGAGTTCGAGCCCCGCGTCGGGCTCTGTGCTGACAGCTCAGAGCCTGGAGCCTGTTTCAGATTCTGTGTCTCCCTCTCTCTGCCCCTCCCCTGTTCATGCTCTGTCTCTCCCTGTCTCAAAAATAAATAAAACGTTAAAAAAATTTTTTTAAATAAAAATATTACCATTTTAAACGTCTGAGAAACAAGAAACCTTTGCTATTGCATAAATACCAGTCCCTGTAGAATCCCCCCCCAAGAGGCAAGGGACACTTTTCACTGAGCTCCATGACAATCCAAACCTCTCTGATGGTGGGTAGATGAATGCTCTGGGTATTCCTTGTGGGGGGCAGGGAGTGGGGGGGGTGATGTGTCCTCTGGGGGCCCCCTTGAGGAGCTCTCTTCTTTTTCACACACTGAGTCCTAGGCTCACTCAGTCTCTAAACCATGTCAACCTGCAGAACCCAGGAACCCCATGCAACAGAGCCAGTCTGCAGAGCTACCCAACTTCTCACTGAATGAAGACCCAGCTAACACCTTCAAGAAGCCCTAAATACCGAAACCATTATGATGTCACAGACCTCAACTGAAGATATTAAGCAACAGAATGCATGTTAGGAGATTTAATGAAGTTCTGACTTTCTCATGTAACATCTTTGATTTTTAAATTAAAAAAAAAGAAAGAGCCCAAATGTCCATCGCCTGATGAATGGATAAAGAAGATAAATATGCATAATGGGATATTACTCAGCAATCAAAAAGAATAAAATCTTGCCATTTGCAAACTACATGGATGGAACTGGAGTGTATTATGCTAAGTGAAATGAGCCAGAGAAAGACAAATATCGTATGACTTCACTCACACGAGGAATTTACGATACAAAACAGATGAACATAAGGGAAGGGAAGCAAAAATAATATTAAAACAGGAAGGAGGACAAACCATAAGAGACTTAAATAAGAGAACCAACTGAGCGTGGCTGGAGGGGTTTGGGGGTGGGCAGATGGGCTAAATGGGTGAAGGGCATTAAGGAGGGCACTTGTTGGGATGAGCACTGGGTGTTGTATGTAGGTGATGAATCACTGGACTCTACTCCTGAAATCATTATTGCACTACGTACTAACTAACTTGGATATAAATTATGAAACAAATAAATACATTTTTAATCAACATTTTCTAGCATTAAAACATTCTATTAAGCCATTCTTATTACTAAATCATCCATATGTTTTTGGATTAGAATCCATTGGTTATGGTATATTTTTCTATCAGTGTGCTCTTGGATTTATTTAGGATTTTTTGCATCAGTATAAGTGAGATTGAGTGGTGCCTTTTTTTGTGCAGTTTTGTGGAGACTGTATTAATATTATGCTTGCTTCATGAAAAGAACTTGAAGGCTTTACTTCTCCTTCAGTGCCTTGAAACAGTTTAAATGACAGTAGAATGATTTATCCTTGAAAGATTTAGGAGAATTTCTCTTGAAACCATCCAAACCTGGGCTGCTCTTTGACAACTTTCTCCATTTTTTTTACAGTACCCAGTGTATTAAGATTTTCTATCTTCCAAAGTCAATTTTGGTAAAGGGTGCTAGAACATAATCCATTTTATCTAAGTGTTCAGATACCTCTACAAAGAGTTGAATAAAGCACTCTGTCGTGATTCTTTCATTTCCTCTATAACTTTTATTTTTCCTCTAGCATTTTTTTAAAATTTTGTGTATTATTGCACTCTCTCTTTTTTCTAGATGAAGAGAGCTAATGCATTAACTCTTTCATCAGTGTTCTCAGAGAATCAGAATTTGGATGCATTTAATTCATTTTGTAACTTTCTACTTCGTAATTCATAATCTCTCCTCTGGCATTATCTCTTCCTCCCACTTTTCTTAGTTTATTTTGTTGTTGTTGTTGTTTTTTCCAAACCAAGTTAGATACTTAATTCCTTTACTTTAATTCTTTCTCCTCATTACTCATATTTAAGGAGAGAACTTTTCTCTCAATGTCGCTTAAATGATGATATGCAATATTTTTACTTCTGCTTTTCTTTAGATTTTCTAAACCTTCAAACGGGAAAGAAATACTGATTTTATGATGCCACCTTCAAAATTATTTTTTTAATTATACTATACATTTCCATGCCATTATTCCTACCTTCGGGCTTGCCTCTTCTGAAAGTAAAAAGTCCTTCTCCAAAGCTACCTGGGACAGACACCAAGAAAGCAAAGGTCTACAACTATCATACTGCTGATAGCGGAGAGTGGAATTGAGAGGTAAAATCCAGGCGGGCAGCGGCATGAAACTCTCTCTTCCTCTCTCTACTCCCTCCCCAAGAACCCAGCTCCTTCTCCCTCTGTGCCTCCCCCTCCCCTCCCTTCCCCTTCCCTCCCGCCCTCTCTTCCTCTCTGCCCCCCTCCAGTATATTTTACTGAAAGAGGGAATGCAATTGGCCCAGAGCCTGACCTGGGAATGAACTGCTTATGTGAGGACCTGTTTCTGCTCAAACTTTGTCCGCTATACCGGGGTATCCAGTATATTCGCTCTTTCCTCTTGTTATCTATGATTCGGCTGGAGTCATAAAACCCCAGCCACTTTCAATCACTCTAGAAAATCAATTCATGCAGTCACCGATTCCGTGAATATTTGTTGAGCACTGACCACAGCCCTATGCTGAGCATCAAGGACCCAGTAACGAGCAGGGACAGGGCTTCTCCCTCACCAAGTTAAGGTCCAGAGGGGCTCCAGCAGGGGCTCTGAGATTTCTTACTTGGGCTCTCTGATTGTTTGGAGGGTGGGCTGATTGTTTGTAAGGAGATGAGGACCCCTGCCACCACCAGGGAAGCCACCCTTGGCACATACTGTCCCTGCACAACCCTGTGGTTTTAATAGACGGGGTACAAGACGCTGCGGGGGCAGATAGGAGATGCATTTCCCCTAACCTGTGACGGGAAGGCTTCAGGAGGAAGTGACGTGTAAGAGGAGGCTTGAAGGATGATTAACCGCGAGCTACCGAGGTGATGGGAAAGGACGATGCGGGTGCAAAAGGCTCAGAGGGAAAGAGGTAGGTGGGCGAGGAATGAAGGGCTGTGGCTGAGTAACCACGGGAAGGTCTCCAGCAAGCCGTCTCTTGAAAGGAGTAAAGGTGCATTGGGCTGGTGGTCGTGGGTGGGAAAGGAAGGGAGGGAGGGAGGAAGGGAGAGGAAACGGACTCAAGGAGAATGAAGGAGAATGCCCCTTGAGTGGTGAAACCATGCCTCGTATTCAGAAAAAGGAGATGAAAACAACGCGAGGAGAAGACAGGGAAGGTGGAACGACACGCGCCCAATCATGACACCTCCTGTTTGCGGAGACATCCCAGCGGCTGGCCACGCGGTCCAAGCCGGCCTGGCAGACCCCGGGGATTTTCCAGGAGCCCGAAGCTGGAGGCAGGGCGGCTGAGGTTGGAGGGATTTTCCACCTCCTCCTTTCCTCCATCTGACTCAGCTAAGGCTGAAAGTAGCCTCTGAGCAACTGGATTGGCCGGCATTCACGTTTCTGCCACGGCTGGTGGAGGAGGACCCGAGGCTACTGCCAAATTGAGAAGAAAATTAATTGTGATCGCCAAGGTTCCGGCCCGACTAGCTGGTCTCCGGGGATGGTCGTGCTGTCGGCGAGCTGGTCTGGGCTGTACACGTCGTCGGCCTGGCCTTTGGGGAGAGTCAGACAGCCCCGTAGGGGGCCGGAGGGCCACGCATTCCACAGGGAAAGAGGGTAGCTATTCAAACACTCAAGTGCCCCGGGACTTCAGTTCCCAGTGATGAACTTGAACTCCAGCTCTGGGCCCGGAGGGGAGTGGAGAACCGCAGCCAGGCTGGGAGGGGTGTGTGAGGAATAGCCAAGGGCAAGCTGGGGGGTGGGGGGCAAGGGGGGGCGCAGTGTTTCCAAAAGTGTGTGCACGCTGGAGATGAACGCCGTGATTTTCAGGAAGCAAGGATTAAAAAGTAAAATAATTATGTGGGGCTCTTGGGTGGCTCAGTCGGTTAAGCATCCGACTCCTGATTTCAGCTCAGGTCATGATCTCCCAGTTTGTGAGATCTAGCCCCACATCGGGCTCCCAGACCACAGTGTGAAGCTGCCTTGGGATTCCCTCTCTCCTTCTCTCTCTGCCTCTCCCCCATGCTCTCTCTCTCTCAAAATAAATAAACTTTAAGAAAAAGTAAAACAGTGTGTGTTTATTTTAATGCATGTTTAGGAAACTTCACATGTAAATTCCAGAACTTCATTTGTTTGGGATTAGGCTAAAGTAGGCACTCCGTTTAGAATGCGCGGCAGTTTAAAGAAAAATACTAAGTCCTAGTGCAGATGTGACACAAACAAGGCAAGCCTCGTGAGGATAAAGCCCAGATGACTGACGTCCGGAAACGCAAGTTCAGGAGACAGAATGATAACTCTGTCCCAGGTGCTGTCTCAGGCAGTGGACATCAGTGATGAGAAGAAGCAGGACGCGTCCCTGCCTTCAAATAGCTGACGTTTTGGTGGGGGGCAACAGGCAGTAAATGTGGCAACAAGGAAACCAATTCCCAGTACCAAGGAACGCGCAGAGGACGGAACGGGGCTAGAGGGAGGGCGGCTGGGAGGGGTGCATCTTCAGGGAGTGGGGAGGCCTCTGACCAAGGGATGATTCCACCGGAACTTAAATGGCGAGAAGACAGCCAGGGGGGACAGTGAGTGTGGCCCTCATGCCCAGAAGGAGAGCCCGCGTGAAGGTAAACGGGGTTGAGCGGAAAGAGGTCACAGGGAAGAGAAACAAAAATGTCCTCATACCTATTATATGCCATAGGTAAGATAAATAATATATTATTCTACTAAATGCACCCAGTGGTTGGTGTGATCAGTGTTACTATCAACCCTGATGGCAAATGACAAAAGTCAGAACTGATGGCTTAATTAAGCAACCCATCCAGGGTGCACAACCAGGTGGGATTCAAACTCAGGAGTACCCGTGGCAACCCCAAGGCCTAAGAACAAAGTGGACACCATTGTGCCATTGGCCGAGGCTGTTGGGGGCTGTCCCTGCAGGTCAGGAGCTCACAGGTTATTCCCTAGCAGACCCCAAATGCACAGAGGCCACGGCCCTGCTCATCCTGTGAAGTATGCATCTCCTTATTGGCCTCTCCTCCTCCTATAACTCCTGTCAGGGTCCCTGGTAACCTGTCACCGGCACAAGTGCAGCCAAGGTCCCAGGTTCCACCAAAGAGTCCGCAAAGAGCCAAGTGGGAGTGCCTGGGTAGCTCAGTCGGTTAAGCATCCAATTCTCGATTTCTGCTCAGGTCGTGATCTCACAGTCGTGAGGTGAAGCCCCACATGGGGCTCTGCAGTGGGTGTGGAACCTGCTTAAGATTCTCCCTCTCCCTCTCCTTCTGCCTCTCCCCTGCTCACTCGCTCTTTAAAAAAAAAAAAAAAAAAAAAAGAGTCGAGTGGCTCCTGATAGATCAATCCAGACATGGGCCCTGACTGAGGATAAATTAGCCCCAGCCATGAAAAAAACAATTGGAAGGAGGGGCAGTGAAGTCTATTTAACCCCTCCCGGCCTCAGTTCCCCCATGGAAAATGAGGGAACAAGAATGGTCCTTGATTTGGTGTGGGCTCAAACCTGACTCTGTCCTTCCAGCTGTGGCCCTTGGGCCAGCCCCTTCCCTGCTCTGAGCCTCACACCCCTCACCAGGTTCTAAGCAGCAAGGAGGGAGATGTAAACCAAAGGGCACATGGAAGTTACGGGCAAAGAGCCCTGTGGAGGTGGGTGGCTGTTCTTCCAGAATCTAATTTTATTTGACTCCCATGGTTTCTCCAGCTACCATGACATTTTGGCAACATGGCGGGTCAGGAGTGGGGCTCTGGGGCCAGACGGCTGGGTTGAATCCTGGCTCCGCTAATCCCCAGCAGGGGGATCTCAGCCAGTAGCTCAACCTGCATGCTCCCCGCTGTCCTCACCCGTAAGTGGGTCAGTAATAGAACCATCTCAGTGGTCACAGTGAGGAGTCAGTGAGTTAGTACACGTAAAGGCTCCAAACTGTTCCCAGTAATAATCCCTGCCCTCAGAAGATGCTACTCTTGTGGGGCGCAGGCGAGAATAATGACCAGGGAGGCATCTAGGGTGCAGGGAATAGGCTGTTTCCTGATTTGGGTGCTAGTTTCACAGGTGTATTCTGTATGTAAAAGCTCGTCAACCCGTGTGCAGAAGATACATGCACTTTCTCTGTATCACAGCTCAAAAAGGCGTCTTGTTTTAATTAATGCTTGGGAATGAGCAAAATTCCCAGGAAAACTGCAGACTTTCAAAGTCTATGGAATTGCTGGGGTTTAAGCCACATGTCCAAGGGAGATACCAGCCACTGCTACCCAGGTAATGTCTGGGTTAGAGGTAGAATAAGTAGAAAACTGCACTAAGGAGTAGATGGGATGTGAAGATAGGCCAGGGCTGGCACATAGGAAGCAGGGAAGGGGGTGGCATCCAGACAGCCAGGAAGGCAGTGGGACCTCTTAGGCTGGATGGCAGGGCTGTGGCTGTGGATTCTTCTCCCCCACCCTCAGGAATCCTTTGTGACTGTTCCATGGCTCTGTGACATAGGCTTGGAACTCTCTGGAACACAGCACACACCTCAGGGCCCATTGCCAGAGGTAGCAGTGAGCTTCCGGCCTCAGATGCTGGATGGCCATCTTCTTTCTGAGGAGCCAGGGGCTGACTGAGGAGGAGGCTGAGAGCCACTTGGTGAATCCACCAGGAAATGGCTTATTAAAGGTTCCAAGAGAGGCCAGAAAACTAGAAAATGTCTGAGAGGCACACTGGGCAGGAAGACGGAGCCAGCCAGCCAGGGTCCTTTCTGAGTCAGTTGTGAGTGGTTCTTGGATGGCTGCCTAGTCTACATTGCATTGCCCCTCCTAGGAAGTTCCATATGGAAGTTCCATATGGCTTGGAAACCACTGGGCACATTTCACATAACCTAAATACCTCTTAGATTATCATCTTCCTCATTCAGGAGCTTAGTAGGTCTTAGATGCTCATATTTTAAGTTTTTTTGTGGCAGAGGGCAGGTTCTCCTCTCAAGATCCTTGAATCCATTAAAGCAATTAAGCTGAGAGATGCCGAGCCTGGTCTCTCCTGTTTACTTTTCCCTCCCCAGGCACCCGTGTTCCAGGGTGGGGCTCCACAGTCAAGATTACCAAGAAGTCCAGGGAAACAAAGTAATCATGCTTAAGAGTCCTCTCTCTGCCCTAGCACCTGTGAGTGAGTGTGGAAGTCCAGAGGACCCTGAGATCCCTCTTTGATAGTGACCATGGATGGGCTCACACAGGGCCCTCAGATCGATGAAGACGGCAGACAGACCTTTCAGCCCCTCGCACCCAACATGGAAGCAATGTGGCACAGTGAGGCTGTGGATGTAGCCCAGAACTGACTTATAGGTGGAGTGATGGCAGGAAATGAGCCAAGGGATGGGGTGCCCAAACCATCCCGGCTTGCCTAGGAGGGAGGGGTTCCCCGGGACACTGGCCTTCCTGCGCTACAATCAGGAAAGTCCGAGGCAAACCCTGATGAGATGGTCATTCTACCAATAGATGAGGGCAAATTGTTTCCTGAGCCTCTAGCCACAGAATAGCAATGCCCCCGAGGCAGAGAATAGAGGGAATAGAATGTCCTGAGGGAAGAGAGGTCTGAATGGAAGAAGCTCACTAGAGAAATAGAGCATCTTCTCTGAGGTAAGTTTCCATCTTAAGAAAAGGATGCTGGAAATTCATTTAGGAATCCCTTATTAAGGGGTTGAAGATTTCAGGGAAATAGTCAAGTTTGAAGGGTCCCCACGTCCTGGCCTAAACCAGTAGGCTACCACAGAGACAGTGAATTGGGAAGCTCCCCAAAGTGAAATGGACCAGGATGGTCTAAGGTCTCCTGTAACTGAGAGATATCCTTAAAGAGCAGATTTCTGGTCCCTTAAAGCTCAAAGAAACAGCCACAGTGTCAGCCTCAAGACAATCCCATTGACAGGTCTTTTGCCTCAGCTTGGCTTCTAAGGTCTCATAGTTCTGTGCCCAAAGTATTATATATCTACAATGGTTTCTTCAATTTAACCTGAAAAGATGTCCTATGTTTTAAAATACATATTTGGGGGGCACCTGGGTGGCTCAGTCAGTTAAGTGTCTAACTCTTGATCCCGGCTCAGGTCACGATACCATGGTTTGTGAGATCGAGTCCCACATTGTCAGGCTCTGCACCGACCGTGTGGAGCCTGCTTGGGATTCTCCCTCTCCCTCTCTCTCTGCCCCTCCCCACTCACTCTCTCTCTCTCTCTCAAAATAAATAAACATTAAAAGTGAAATAAAATACTTATTTTTTCAATTTCCTTCCTCCCAAATTAGCACCAAGAATGAACACTATAGACCTTGTCCATTTTTGCCCACTGAATAAGTGTCAGGGTATGGATACGTAGATACACAGATTTTTTTTTTTTTTTTCCTTTTCACACGTTAGATGTCGTATCAGTCATCGTCCGTTTGGGAAAAGAGAAACAACACTCTTAACACAGAATTTGACATAAATAATTGGGTAAACGTATTGGAAGCCCAAAAAAGTCAGAGGAAAGACAAAAGTAGCAAACGCTGGCAAGGCTGGGGACAAGCCTGGGGACACAAGGCTGGGGACACAAAGGGCAAGGAGGTCACACGGACAGGGCACAGACTACAGAGCGAGGCTCATTGCCTAGGTGGTGTGGACATCTCAGGAGCTTGGAGAAAGGGCCTCCAAGCGATGGACCGTAAGCACAGGGAAGAAACCCTTGCCTAGATGCCGGGGGGGACTAAGGTATGCAACGAGGTTGGCTCAGGGAGGAAAGAATCCGGGAAAAGGAACCAACTGTGCTGTTCCTCGGATGACAGTGGGAGAAACAAGAGACGTAAAAGAAAGAAAAGATCCCTCCCCACCCTCCTCCTCCCAGTGCTTCTGGCAGAAGCTAACAGGGAGCCAGCTAGTAGAGGAACGCAGTTCACAGAATTCCAGCCCCGGCTTCACCAGCACAGCAGTGTGGATTCAGAGCTCACGCAGCGCACGGGCCAAGTCGAGACTCCCAATTTTTATTAACCATATTTCTTTGAATTTCCCATTACATCCAGCCTCCATTTTTCTTCAATGTAGTAACACATTGATTTGTAGGAGTCTTCTATACATTGTGATAATCCTTGCGTATCTTTTCTGTGGCACACCGGTCCTCAACCCTAGCTTCAGAGTTGAATGACCTGAGTTCCGTGCCATGTTAATTAAATGAGAAACTCTACATGTGCCTGGGTACAGGTACTTTTTGAAACTATCCTCTTAAAAACTGAGAAGCAACTGAGGGCGGATGGGGGGTGGGAGGGCGGGGAGGGTGGGTGACGGGCACTGAGGAGGGCACCTGTTGGGATGAGCCCTGGGTGCTGTATGGAAACCAATTTGACAATAAATTTCATATTAAAAAAATAAAAATAAAAATAAATCAAATAAAAAACAAACAAATAAGTAAAACTATCCGGGTGATCTCCCAATGCCACCAGTAAGAAGGATCCAGGAGCTCCCAAAGAGAGCATCCCTGTTTCCTTCAGCACCTTAAGTACTTGCTCCTTAGAGGACCTCACCCTTCTGTGCATCTTCTTAAGTGGAAATATAACCTACATGTTCTTCTTTCCTTCCGGTCTGCTCCCTACCTATGCACACAAAGTTACCTGGACACAGATGGCAATAAGGCAAGGGGCAAAAGGACACAGTGCCAACCTCTCCCTGAGCCAGCCAGTGCTGTCCCTTAACCAAGCACTCACAGGCAAAACAATAAACTCTTCAGAAATCAATAAATACCTATGTTAATATATATACCTTGTTCTTGAAGGGAAAAAAATCAATACTGTTAAAATGTCAGTTTAATCCCAAAGCGATCTGCAGATTCAATACCATCTCAACAAACTTCTGGCAGGTTTTTCTTCGGAAATGACGTTTCCTAAGGCTGCTGTAACAAATCGCCCTGGTGGCTTGAAACAACGAAAGGGTAATCTCTCCCAGTTCTAGAGGCCAGAAGTCTGAAATCGGGATCACTGGGCCCAAACCAAGGTGTGGGCAGGATCTCTCTCCCTTTAGAGGCTCAAGGGGAGAATCTGTTCCTTGCTTCTCAGCTTCTGGTGGCTACCGGTGTTCCTTGGCTTGTGGCCACACCACACCAATCTTGAAGGCTACCCTCTTGAAATCCCTCTTCACATCACCTTTTCTTTGTGCAGTCAAATCTCTCTGCCTCTCTCATATATGGAAACATGTGACTGCATTTAGGACCCACCTGGATAATCCAGGATAACTTCCCCATCTCAAGATCCTTAATTTTTTCCAGATAAAGTAATAATCATTGGATCTTAATCACAGAGATTGAGACATGGATATCTTCTGGGGGCAATTTTTCCGCCCACCACAGAAACTGACATGCTGATCCTAAACATATGTGGAAATGCAAAGGAGTAAGAATAGCCAAAGCAATTTTGAAAAAGAATGAACCTGGAAGATGCATAATAACATATATGGAGCACTATTGTGAAGTTACAACGAGGTATTGGAACAAAGATTTAAAAATAGACTGTCTGGGAAGAGGTCTCGCAACAGGCTTACACACATATGATCGAGTGATTCATTCCATTCAGCGGGAAAAGAATTACCTTCCAATAAATGTTGCTGGATAAGTTGGCGAACCACAAAACCCCTAACTCACATTACACTAAAAAGTGTTTTAAGATGGTTCACAGACCCAAATAGGAAAGCAACAATGATAAATATTCTAGAGGGAACATAGCAATTTATCTTTTCCATATGACATTTACGATCTTGGGTAAGTGAAGATTTCTTAAACGGACACGTGCAAAAGTCAAAAAAAAAAAGTGAACTAAGCATTCAAGATGCTAGAAAAATAGTAACAAAAAATCAGTAGCAGCCTTGATTTGAAAATAAAGAGCTAGCTGTTTCAAAATACTAACACCATTAATAAAAACCATTCACAAAGCGGATGGGAGGCTGATGGATGGCTGATGGAAATGCAGGTGCTCCACTCCCTGGCCCTGGCCTCACTGCCACCTTTGTGTTCAGTTAGTGTCCCACCCCTTGGCAACAGGACTCCTGAAGGGCAGGTGAAGTTCATAGGAAACCCAGAGTCACCTGCCAAGCCAGAGAGCGTCTTTACACATACAGATGTGTACAAATCTCAACCCCGCACCAGTGTTTATAGGGGAGACTTTCCAAACGAGCCAAGTAGGGCCCGGCCACTCCCAGCTGGGGGTTCTTCCCTGAGAAGACAAGGGCTGGAGCTCATGCTAAAGAAATAGTTACATGTGAAATTGAAGAACTGAGATGGGAAAAGCAGCAGAAGCTATAATGAATTACCTCCTGGCTTATAAAACGATGTCAGGATTTCTTGAGGAAAAAACTGATCAAAGAAACTGGAAACATGTTCTAGAGACCACGATAACTAGCAAGAGGGGCCTCGACCCCCGAGCAGGCCCCGACACAGCCATACGCAGGTCACCTATATGCTGGAAGCCCGGGTGAACTTGGATAGGAACGTTCTAGATGTCCTCCAGTAGAATGTATCCTTTGTGAGGCTCTTGTGGAAAACAACATTTCAGGGCTCTGGAATATTTTGCTTATACAATTCAAGACAAAAGAGAGGAAGAAAGTCCCCACAGTTTGCCAAAAATGCTTCCATTCCCTCAGAGAATTTTATCTGGAGCCTCCTCAAGGAAAGCAGGAGAGACGAAAAGCACCAAATATGCAACTCCTCCTGCACGGGTCATAAGAGTCAAACTCGTGTCCACAAAAAGCCAAGGACTCCAAAAATTCCACCTCAGATGACTGAAGTAACACAAGAGTTGCATAAAGAAGAATAAAGGCGGCAGGAGCCAGGAGGGATACTTAGAAAAACGGGAGAAGAAATGGACCGTCCAGAACCCGGTCAAGATGAGGCTTAGGCTAAGCAAAGACACAGCCTAGACTCTGAAATCTCAAACAAACACAACATAATCCACATATAAATAGGAGGGCGCTTCTACGTCTGAACATAGTGAGGTTGGAGAAAATCCTAGCACTGAAAATCCTGGAAATGTAAGTACAACTTTCCGTGATGTCGTCCCATGGCAGCGTGCCAAAATATTTAGGCAGAGTTGAGTAAGAGGGAAAAGCCAGTGCATAGTTTAGCCCCCCAAAACAAAATTAGGTCGACTTCTAAAGATTCGGCCAATTCTTTGGGACTTCTGTGGGAGACGTTCTGCTGTTTTGGGGGTTTGATTTGGATGACCAAGTAATATTTAATCAAGTCTTTGAATGGATATAAATATATATGCTAAAAAAAAGTAAACAGGATCAAGGAACTCTGGGAGAGGGAGGGGAAGTCAGAAGGGAGAAGACCTGGAATAAACATCACCCATTGCCTGAAAGTCAAGGACCAGAGCTTATGCTGGAGCTTAGGGAAACACTGAGTCCACAGAGCCTGGTGTTGCAAGCATGATGCATAAAAGTGATCCATAAGGGTGTTGGAAGAGAATGTTAAATCTTTCATCTTTGTTTATTTTTGTCCCCCCCCACACACAAAAAAAGGCAGAAATTATGATTTTAAACTACCGACTATGTGGATTGACACTGGGGCCCTCCCTCGGAGAGCCCTGTGTCACGGGGGCTCTGTGGTTAGATTCCTTCATAATGCGAGGAGGTCACCAGCAGAACCATTCGATCATTTGCACTGTCCTGCAATGTGGCCTGTTCAATGGGTAGACAGAGTGTATTGTATAGTTTAAAATACTTGTAAAATAGTACAAAACATGGCACTCACTTAAAACATCACTGCAAAGAGAGTTAGTGAGGAAAATTGTAAATATGGGAGCACCCCCCGCTGGCTTAGTCGGTAGAGCATGTGACTCTTGATCTTGGGGTTGTGAGCTCAAAGCCCCATGCTGGGTGTAGAAATGACTTGAAAATAAAATATTAAAAAAAAAAAGAAGGCAAAGAAAGAAAATTCTAAGTCTGGAAATAACAAGTGAACAAGAAAATGTCCTAGCAGAAACCTCTCCTGGACTGTCCTATGTGACAGCTACAAGCTCTGCGTGGCTATTGAGCACTTGAAATATTGCTTAGTGTGAACGAGGAAATGAAGTCTACATTTTATTTCATTTTAATTAATTTAAATTTGTATTTAAAACCTGGTACTCTGTGGATCCTGAGAAACTGAACAGAAACCCAAGGGGGAGGGGGAAAAAAAAAAAAGAGGTTAGAGTGGGAGAGAGCCAAAGCATAAGAGACTCTTAAAAACTGAGAACAAACTGAGGGCTGATGGGGGGTGGGAGGGAGGGGAGGGTGGGTGATGGGTATGGAAGAGGGCACCTTTTGGGATGAGCACTGGGTGTTGTATGGAAACCAATTTGACAATAAACTTCATATATTGAAAAAAAAAAAAAAAAGAAGTCTCTCTAGTTTCCCACCAATAAAAATATGATATCTGTGGCTCAAAAAAAAAATAAATAAATAAAACCTGGTACTCAATTCCATTACTGGAAAACTTTTAATTTTTTTTTAATGTTTATTTATTTTGAGAGAGAGAGACAGAGCACAAGCAGGGGAGGGGCAGAGACAGAGGGAGACACAGAATCCGAAGCAGACTCCAGGCTCCGAGCTGTTAGCACAGAGCCCAATGCGGGGCTCGAACCCACGAGCTGTGAGTTCCAAGACCCGAGCTGAAGTTGGATGCTTAACCGACAGATGCTTAACCGACAGAGCCACGCAGGCACTCCTTACGTATGCTTGAAATGACGAGTATGAAGCTATTCTGGGCAACTCGCATTCTGAAATTGAAATACGGATCAGGAGCTTCCAATGAGTTTTTAGCAGTGGATGAAGATGTGCTGTTAATGTAAAATACACACTGGGCTTCAAAGACAGGGTCTGAAGAATAGAAAGTATTTCATTAATCATCTTTAGATTATGTGTTGAAGTGGCAATATATGTAATACACAGGGGTTAAAAATATGTATCGCTAAAATTAATTTCACCTTTTAAAAACTGTTCCAATGTGGCTCTAAGACAATATAAAATTCCATGAGTGACTCACATGAAGTTCCCACTGGACAGACTTGGTTAAGATGATGTGCATTTTCCTGAACGAGAAATCCCGGACCAGGCCCCTCGAGGATCTTGGAAAATGTTCAACGTTGTCTACTCGCTTTGAAGTTCTTTGTTTGGTAACAAAGTCACCAACCAGAAAAGAGAAGAAAGAAAAACCAACACGGGCAGACAAAGTGCAGGGGTCATTTACTCGGTGCCAGACGCGGGGCTCCCAAGGCCATCATTCAAATGGCAAAGCCCTTCAAACTTTCAAAGACAATGGAATGACTCTCACCCCACCGCCGCCCTCCCCACCTCCCAGAGCTATTAAGAAGCTAAGTGAGAAGCTATCTGTAGAAACACTGTGACATCTGCCCAAGGCCTGAGTAGAATAGCAGCCAAGTACGCACTTTTCCACACGTTCTGTAATCATCACCGCACTCGGTGGGTAGACGATTATCTCCATCTAATAGAAAACCAGGGCACGCTGAGGCTGCATCTCTAGCTCAGGTCACGTAGCTAACATACAATGGCACCTAGACAGCCACTCGGAACTATCAGGGAGTTCACGGACACTGATGAGGTGATCGAGGGATCTCACTATCCGGCAACAATTCTCAAGTGAGACACGGAAGCTGGAGGTCTCTCTGCCCCTCTGATCTGCAGGTGGCCCTTCCTGGTCCTTGGAGGGTAGACATTCTCTGTGGGAGCAATAGATTCCATGACAGCCGGGAAAGGGGAGAGAAACTTCCCGAACGTACTAGGTCTTTCCAGATCTTTTCTGGAAGGAGGCTGGTTCTTGAAAGCCGGGACCTCATTCTTGAGCTAGCTCTGCACGCTCAGGTAGGCACCCGGGTGGCCTCAACATGGCCAATGCTCATTTGTCCAAAGCAACAGTTGACTCTCCAGGGCTGATTGAACCTCCAGCCGAGAAGCTGCCCTCATTCCCACAGCCCACAGCCCTCCGGCCGAATTCCTATTACCTCCAGCCCCGACTGCCTGTTTTTTCCCTTCTCAGTCATTACCAGAGGCAGGCCTGGCATGGGTGGTAGAGGAGGACAGCATTCACTTCCAGCCATTGGTGGTGGTGCACAGGGCCCGCCCCAAGCCGTGGCTTCCAGGCCTGGACTTCTCTTTTGAAAGGTGGTAGTTTGACTTGGAATGAGGTGCGCCTGCACCTGCCAAGTTCAACACACAGTGGAGACAAACACAGCTCTATCCCTGAGAGGCCCCGCCTAAGGCAAGGCCCAGACAGGGCAGTTCAAATGGCGAACAGGGCGAGGGGGAGGCCCAGGCTCCAGAGCCGCTGGATAGAAGTGGGGAAATAGTGGTTGGAGGGCTGAGTGGCTGAAAAACAAGGAGGCAGCGGTTGACTTTCCGCTGTTGCCTGCCTCTATTCTCCAGTTAGCTACTTTCCCTTTGGCTTAAAGTAACCCTATAAGGTTGATTTGATGTCTTGTGTTGTCCTTTGAACTGGTCCTCCTCAGGGAGGGTTTCCTGAGTTTCCGGGAGCTGGCAGGGCCTCAGAACAAAGCAAGCTCCGCCACACCCAGTCCCTTCCTCAAGGGGCACAGGCCAGCACCCTGGGCTACAGCTCAGCCAAGGACCTCCTCTCCTCCGCTGGCTTTCACCCCTTCTCTGCCACCATTCACGGGGGTGGAGGGGAGAGCCTGGGTGGTTGGAGGGGAGCACCAAGGTTAAAAGAGATTCAGCCCGAATCAGCGACAGCCCTGGAATGCAGAAGAAAGTGCTAGCCCTGAGTTGTGTGACCTGGGAGAAAGGCAGGAGAGAGCAGATCATATACCACTTCTAGGTGGCTCCTACCCCCACAGGATGAGTCGATTGCTCTGGCTTCCTTGAAGAGCTGTTTCAAGATCTCCAAATGAGCTGATTTGAGGAGTTTTGTTTTGTTTTGTTTTGTTTTGTTCATTTATTTATTTTTGAGAGAGAAAGAGTGAGCACAAGCAGGGGAGGAGCAGAGAGAGAGAGGGAGACACAGAATCCAAAGCAGGCTCCAGGCCCTGAGCTGTCAGCACAGAGCCTGATGCGGAGCTCGAACTCATGAACCATGAGATCATGACCCGAGCCAAAGTCGGACACATAACCGACTGAGTCCAGGCGCCTGGAGCTGATTTAATTTTTAGCTGCTATTTCCTAACAGAGGTGAATAAAAGACCCTAGGCAATTGCCTACCTGGATAGCAGAAAGGGTCTGTAGGGCCCATTTCTAGATCCAGATGAAGCTACCTGAAACACTAAGTGGCTGCATAGTTACAGTTAAACTTCACAAATTATTACAGAATTACTAGTTCTACCAGTCCTGACACTTCTAATAGCAGCTTAATGGTTGTTTATGAAACTCTCCCCAGTTATGGCTGCTTAGCATATCAAAAGGCTTGGGAAATACCTCCCAGATAACCTTGGGAAGAGAGACAGGCACAACCATAATGGGTGACTTTGCTGGGCTAAACACAGATCTCCAGAGGAGAGCAAACTCCAGTGAAGGTGAAAGCCATCCTTTAAACCAACCACAGATTTAAAAAGTGCTAAAACATAGACATACAGAGGAGCCACCATACAATATTCAACAACTCTCTTCTAAGTAATTTTAGATACCGAAACAAATGTTCTGCCCTTGGACACCATATTATGTAATTCCCACTGTGATGACAAGGGAAGTCTCATACATACATGTTACAAGATTATAAACACAAAACCCTGTGTACTGTACCCTCTGGACAAGTAAAGGGATTTTAACCCCTAATATTTACCAAGTTTGATTCTCCCCTTTGCTGTCTTTAGAATATAGCAGTTGAATAGAGAGAGAGAAGATACCCCTCGGCTGCCAGTCATGGCTCCATTGAGATTTTAGTGCATGTCAGGTGCTTTACGTACATATTCCTCTAGTCCTTAGAATCGCTCTTGGGGTTTTTCCTCCCATTTTACAGATGAGGCACTGAAGGATCCAAAAGGCTTATATAACATGCCATAATTACGGAGCTTAAAAGTGCCCAAAGCCAGGATTTAACCAGGGGGCATCAAACTCCAGATCCCATGGCTTGATCACTAGGCAACACTTCCCTAATTTGATAGTCAACTTATTTGTTGACTACTGATTTAAAGTTTTAGCTATCTAATTTACTTTCCTGATTGGGACGGAGCAGAAATTGTGGAGGCACCACCAGGATCCGCCTCAGATGTTTTTACCATTTCCATGTTCCCCTCCCCCAGCTTCAATGCACCTTTACCTTTGAATTCATTTGCCACAAATGTGCAAGAAGTTTTGCAACAAACTCCCACAAATTTGGTGGTTTAAAATAGTATGTATTTACCTCCTTAACAGTTCTAGAAGTCAGAAGTCCAAAATAGGTCTCATGGGATTAAAATCGGTATTTTAAGCCTCTATTTCTTCCAGAGGCTCTAGAGGAGAACCCATTTCTTGCCTTTTCTGGTTTCTAGAGGCTTCCTTCATTCATTGGCTCATGGCCCCTCCATGTGTAAAGCCAGCAGTGGCATCATTCTGAGCTCTGCATCTGCCGTCACATCTCTGACTCTCCCGCCTCCCTCTTTCAGTTATAAGAATCCTGGTGAGGGGCGCCTGGGTGGCTCAGTCGGTTGAGCGTCTGACTTCAGCCCGGGTCACAATCTCGCGGTCTGTGAGTTCGAGCCCCGCGTCAGGCTCTGGGCTGATGGCTCAGAGCCTGGAGCCTGCTTCCGATTCTGTGTCTCCCTCTCTCTCTGCCCCTCCCCCGTTCATGCTCTGTCTCTCTCTGTCTCAAGAATAAATAAATGTTAAAAAAAAAAAAAAAAAGAATCCTGGTGATGACATTGGGACCCCAGGATAATACAGGATAATCTCTCCATCTCAAGATCCTTATTTGAGTCATATCTGCAAAGTCTCTTTTGTTATCTAAGATAAAGTATTCACGGGTTCTGGGGATTAGGATGTGGAATTCTTTGGGGGTCATTATTCCACCCACCACACCTAATGGATGCAACAGTTTCTTTTCCAAGGACTTCCCTTCAGCTCCTGGAGCCACTTTGCCCCAGTGCACAGAGAGCTAGAAGTTCCTGTTGCTAACTGTCCTGGTTTGCCCCAGGCTGGGGGGTTCCGGAACATGAGACTTTTACTGCTAAAACCAAGATAGTCCTGGACCAACTAGAGGGGTTGGCTGCCCAACCCTAGAGCCAATGACTGATGGTGATACGTTGTGAAACCCAACTCACTTGCCTCAACAAAGACAAATTCTGAGAGCTAATTTATACTCCAGACTTTCCCTAGAAGATCAGGCTTAGGTTTCTGACTCTGCCTAAAATTACATCCTTGCCTCTCCCATCCCTTTCCTTCTTCCCCATTCCCTTAGTAAATTCTACTGGAAGCATTTCCTTAGCAAACCGCCTACACACCAATCTTCATCTCAAGACCCTCCATTGTGGTGACCCACCTAAAAGGGGGGGAGGGGCACAGGAGAAGGAATAATAGCTTTGTTTCCATTTATTCAACAAACATTATTAAACTCCTATAATGTATCAGGTCCTACATTGGGGATGAAGAGTCACACAGAAGCCAAACCCAATCCTCAGGAGGCTCACTTAAAAAAAACAAAGAGATAACTGAGGAGAACAATACAATGTGATAAGCATAGAGAGAGACATTCAAAGAAGATCACAGAAAACGAAGAGTACAAACTACAAGAAAAGAGGTACAGGCAAGCATTGATCATCAAAGAAGCTTGGACTTTTTTTTTTTTTTTTTTTTTTTTTTAGAGGGAGAGTATGAGCAGGGGAGAAGGTCAGAGGGAAAGACAGGAGAGCCAGTCTTAAGCAGGTTCCACACTCAGCACAGAGCCCAACATAGGGCTTCATCCTATGACCCTGAAATCATGACCTGAGCCCAAATCAAGAGTTGGGATACTCAATCAACTGAGCCACGAAGTACCCCAAGAAGCTTGGACTCCTTAAAAGCTACTCAAAACCGTTAAAGGTAACACACATTCAACCAATTTTTGTAAGTCAGAGGGAAAATCTCTCTGAAGATAGGAGATGGAAACAGAGATGGAAAATAGGAAAGAAAAAAAAAATCAGAGAATCATACGTACCAGAAGTTCCAACATCTGAATGATAGAAGTTACAGAAAGAGAACACAGAAAACAGGAAAAAATTTTCAATGAGATAAGGAAAGCCTCAAAATTGAAAAATATATCACCAAAAATTGAAAGGACCACCAATGACCTAGAATGACAAGTGAAAAGACTCAGTGAAAGTGTATCTGTAAAATTTCAGAACCTCAAGAACAAAGCAAAGACTCCAAAGCTTCCAGAAAAAATTTAGTTAGGTACATACAAAAGCCACATTGAAATCTCATAGACACGATCGGTCTATGGTCTATGCCTTCAAACATCTAACAAATAATTATTCTCAGCCTGGAGTTCTATGCCCACAAACTGTCAATCATGTGTGAGTTTAAAATATATTTTAATGCATTCAGGAAACATAAAACTTTTTATCTCCTGCCTTTTCTTAGAAAGCTACTGCTGACGTGTTCCAGAAAAAATAAGGAAGAAAATGAAGAGAAAGGAAAACATGGAGCCCAAGAAAGAAAGAACCCAAAGGAGGAATGACAGCTACATAGTAGGCTTAAAGAGTGACCATTTCAGGAGAAGCAAACTCATAGAATAGTGTTTGGGGCTTTTTAAAATACACTTTTAACTACCTAAAAAATCATGTTAATACACTGATTCATCTGGTGAAGCATTTGAGAAAAAAATTTAAGGATCAGGACACAGGTAATCGGTTGAAAAAGGAAACAATTATTAACACCAATTATTCTGCAAATAAACAGTATTTGCAGAAAGCTAATGATGAAGAATGCAAACTGACTATTGAATAAACCCAAAGTTTACAAACATATAAATAAATAGGTGTAGTTGGTGTTACAAGCTGAATGGTATCCAAAATTCATATATCAAAGCCCTAATCCCCAGTGCTTCAGAATGTGACTATGTTTGGAGATAGAATTTTAAATCCAATATGATATGTCTTTATTAAAAAAAAAGGAAATTAAGACACAGATGGGTACAAAGGGAAGACCATTTGAAGACACCAGAAGAAAATGGGTGTCTACAAACCCAGAAGAGAGGCATCAGGAGGAACCAACCTTTACTGATGCCATGATCTTGGACTACCAGCCTCCAGAACTGTGAGGAAATAAATTTCTGTTGTTCAAACCTCCCAGTCTGTGGTGCTTCGTTATGGTGGCCCTAGCAGATTAAGACAGATGGGAAACACGTAAGTCAAATCTTCCTAAATTATAATAGAAAGTCATTGTGCAAAAATATCCAAAACTGATAAATCAAGAAGCTTAAAACATGAATATAAACATATTTTTTAAAGTACTTGCTAGCTTTTAATGGACCTCCTTCCATGTGGCTTCAAACTACCAAGACATAGACCCCCACACACCCTTAATCTTCTCAGCTCTTCTACTGAAGAATTTGGCCTTCACTATTTGGGGAGCTTTTCCTTTCCCAAAATTTGGCAGTAGCCAGATCACAGCACATCAACGATGGGAGAAACTCCAGTCTCGGTTCTGGTACCATTTGCCCATGTCTGCTCACTGACCAGGGTCCACAGTTTATTGAGGTTGACAGTTGGGCAGAAGCTCTGCTTCCTCTTGAGGAGGTGATGCCTCGTTCCAACTTTTCCAAAGTAACCTGGGTGATATTTGCCGAAGTTGATCCTGTGGTGATGAATGCCACCAGCATTTCCCCAGCCCCCTGGGTGCTTCCGGTGCTGGCCCATGCAGCCATGGCTCTCGTGGTCCTGAAGTGTCTGGGTCTTCCTCAGGCTGGATGGCATGTTGGAATTTTTTTTTTTTTTTTTAATTTTTGTGTTTGAGAAAGAGCGCAAATGAGGGAGGGGCAGAGAGAGACAGTGACACAGAATCCGAAGCAGGCCCTGAACTGTTAGCACAGAGCGCAGGGCGGGGCTCGAACCCAGGAACCGCAAGATCATGACCTGAGCCTGACTGAGCCCCCCAGGAGGTTAGGCTTCCGACTTCGGCTCAGATTCTGTCTCTCTGTGCAACCCCTTCTCATGCTCGGTCTCTCTCTGTCTCTAAAACATAAATTAAAAACTCTTAAAAAAAAAAATTTAAAAGCTAAAGGAGGTTAAAGAGTTGCCTGGGGGGGGGGGGGGCGGGGGAAGGGGGGGGTGGGGAGGGGGGCGCCTGAATGGCCCAGTCGGTTGAGTGCTGACTTGGGCTCAGGTCACGATCTCACAGCTCGTGGTTGGTTCAAGCCCTGCATCAGGCTCTGTGCTGCCAGCTCGGAGCCTGGAGCCTGCCTCAGATTCTGTGTCTCCCTCTCTCTCTGCCCCTCCCCTGCTCATGCTCTGTCTCTCTCTGTCTCTCAAAAATAAATAAATGTTAAAAAAAATAATTAAAAAAAAAAAGTTGCCTCAGAAGATTGAGGCAGGGTCCCACACTCCACCTTGAATCCTTAAAGACAGATGTATTTCAGAATTCAGATATTTTCCTATCTTTAAAAGATAATATTCACTTACTGTATCATAAGCACACAATTATGTACACATAATTAGGGACAGCATCCCATAATTAACACAATAATTTTGCAAAAGGATTTTAAGTTTAGGTCAGGTTTTGCCACCAGAATGAGCTTTGGTGCTAGGGTACCCCCCAAAACTCAATTTTCAAAGCTCTTTTTGATTAAAAAACATGCAAACCAGTGACCGTAATCTTGTGTTTGATATTTTTCACCATGTATAGCGCTTTGATAAAAATCAAAATCATTTTTGAAAAGGCTACTCTGGCAGAAGTGTGGAAGGAGATTTGGGGGAGTGGAATCACACCAGGGGCAAGAGGAGAGTCAGAGACTCACGAGAGAGCCCACGTGATAATGAAGCCCGGATGTAAGGATGGCCAGTGAGGCAACCACGATGGGTAAAAAAGGAGAAAGAACGACGGATTTCAGAGATCTTGTGAACAAATCAAATGGGATGGGTAAGAGAGAAGGAATAATAATGGACAAAACTCCAACTCTTAACTTGGAAAGTTGTGTCGAGGTCCCAGCACTGAACGGAGAAGGCAGAAGGATAGGACATTTGGAGGACAAGGAGGCAAATGTCCAAGATAGGACATTTGGAGGACAAGGTGAGGTGGGGCCTCTAAGACGTTCATTAGGAGATGTTTTGGAGGCATTGGAAGGCATCTGGGCTAATATATATTTGACATACCCCACGACAGAATTCCTAACGGGTCGGGGGTGGGGGGGAGGCCAGGAAGGGCAAAGTAGGGACAGGATTTAAGAACACAGCCCTCCTTCCTGCTTTGCTTTCTTTTCTCAATGAAGTCTTGACATGGTGAAGAAAACGACAAGTCAGTCCACCCAGTTCCCATGCCCCAAACCCCTGGAGGCAGCTCGCAGGGCCATAGACACTCCGAGGGTTCTCTCATAAAAAAAGGAAATCGCTCCTCAGAAAAGCCAATTCCAGGTTCAGTTAACGGCTGAAGTGATCATCGACAACTCCATTTGATAAGGGAAGCTGAAAATAATTCATCTTCTCCTATCTCCCCAAATCAAAATTAGGGAAACAGAGACTACTTATCAAAAAGTGCCAGTTTTAAATTGTTTTTGAGGATGAGCTATTTCAAAACCAAAACTCATATGCTATTTAGGACATATCAGAGAATAAGAATAGAAGGCAAACGTCTCCATTCTTTTAAAGACACTGACATAGAGCCGATACCAGATCTTATCCATGATAATTGTTTTAAAAACCACTCCAGGGGCACCTGTGTGGTTCAGACAGTTAAGCATTCAATTCTCGATTTCAACTCAGGTCGTGATCGTGCGGTTTGTGAGTTCGAGCCCTGCATCAGGCTCGGTGCCGACAGCATGGAGCCTGCTTGGGATTCTCTCTCTCTCTCTCTCTCTCTCTCTCTCTCTCTCTCTCTCTCTCCCTCTTTCTGCCCCTCCCTTGCTCATGCTTGTTCTCTTCAAATAAATAAATAAATAAATAAATAAATAAATAAATAAAACTTAACATTTTTTAAAAAACACTCCAATATTTGTAAATATACATGAAATGTCTAAATATAGTAGCAATAGAATCTAAAGGTATTTTAAAATTAGTTCAGTGGCATTTATTCCAGGAAGGTAGGCACAGTTGAAAATTAGGAAATCTTAGTAATATATTTCTTCAATATATTTGATCCACAGTGAATGAAAGGGAGAGATCATGTGATGATCACGAGAGATTTCCAAAAAGCATACGACCCCGATTTTTTTTAGAAATTCAATAAAATTAATAACTAACAGCTGGTATTCTGCTTAATGGCAAAACATAAATATTCCAATTAAAGTTGCAAACAGTATACAGTCAACCTTTCAAACATCACAGGGGTTAGGAGTGCTCACACTCTATGCATTGAAAATTCACATGTAACTTTAACCCCTTCAAAACTTAACGACTAATAGCTTACTGTTGACCAGAAGCCTTACCTATAACAAACAGTTGATTAACACATATTTTAAATATGTATCACATACTATATTCTTAAGGTAATCTAGAGAAAAGAAAATATGATTAAGAAAATCTTGGGGCACCTGGGTGGCTCTCAGTTAAGCATCTGACTTTGGCTCAGGTCATGATCTCACAGTTCATGGGTTCCAGCCCTGCGTTGGGCTCTGTGATGACAGCTCAGAGCCTGGAGCCTACTAAGGATTCTGTGTCTCTCTCTCTCTGCCCCTCCCCCGCTTATTCTCTCTCTCTCTCTCTCCCTCTCTCAAAAATAAATAAACATTTTTTTTTTTTTTTTAAAGAAAATCTCAGGACGCCGGGGTGGCTCAGTCAGTTAAGCATCTGACTTCGGCCCAGGTCGTGATCTCGCAGTCTGTAGTTCAAGTCCTGCGTCGGGCTCTGTGCTGACAGCTCAGGGCCTGGAGCCTTCTTCGGATTCTGTGTCTCCCTCTCTCTCTGCCCCTCCCCTGCTCGCACTCTGTCTCTCTCTCAAAATAAATAAACACTTTTTAAAAAAAAGAAAAGAAAAGAAAATCTTAAGAGAAAATACGTTTTTGGGACTGCGCTGTATTTTTCAAAATAAATCTGTTTGTAAGTGGACATGTGTCATTCAAACTTCTGCTGTTCCAGAGTTCCAGAGTCAACCGTAAACATATTAGTAAAATAACTTAGAAAACTAAAAAGTAAAATAAGCACATTAATATTCTAAATGACAGGGCAAGTTCCCATATTTGCAGATATTGTCATGACGTTCCTCAAAAACCCAAATAAAATCAACTGGAAAACTATCAGAAATAATCAACAAATTCAATAAAGTGATCAGTTACAAAATAAATGCAGAATACCAGTAGGTTTCTTATACACCAAGAATAAAAATCTAATGCACTCAAAAAAATTAGTGCAGGGGCGCCTGGGTGGCTCAGTCGGTTAAGTGGCCGACTTCGGCTCAGGTCATGATCTCGCGGTCAGTGAGTTTGAGCCCCATTTCGGGCTCTGTGCTGATAGCTCAGAGCCTGGAGCCTGCTTCTGTTTCTGTGTCTCCCTCTCTCTCTGCCCCTCCCCCATTTGCGCTCTGTCTCTCTCTGCCTTTCAAAACTTAATAAATGTTAAAGACAAATTTTTTTAAAAATTAGTGCAGGGGCGCCTGGGTGGCGCAGTCGGTTAAGCGTCTGACTTCAGCCAGGTCACGATCTCGGGGCCCGTGAGTTCGAGCCCCGCGTCAGGCTCTGGGCTGATGGCTCAGAGCCTGGAGCCTGTTTCCGATTCTGTGTCTCCCTCTTTCTCTGCCCCTCCCCCATTCATGCTCTGTCTCTCTCTGTCCCAAAAATAAATAAATGTTGAAAAAAAAAATTAAAAAAAAAATTAGTGCAAAAACAGAGCTCACTCTCTCTTTGAGAAGGTCAACTTTTAATAAGACCTACCTATAGCTGTTGAAATTTCAGAAAATGACTTCCATAAACTCACCATACTCTAGTACTGCCTGGAAAGTCCTCATGTTTCCCCACTGATATTCACAACCCACTTTGAAGACCAATTCTCTAACAGGGAAGGCTAGAACCAGTGGATAAAGTGTAACAAAATAATTAAAACTCTCTAAACACACAAACAGATCCCACTCACATTAATAAAAGATTCATCTGAGTAAATCCAACAAACATGTACCTTACCTGTAAGATTAAAACCATAAAATTATACTAAAGGATCGAAAAGAACACAGGAACTTATGGAGAAGAATGCCATGTTCTTGTATAGCAAGATTAAAAATGTAACAAAGTCACTTCTTCCTAAATCTATAAATTAAGCCACTCTCAATCAAAATTTCTGGATAAATTTTCAAGTTTGAAATGTATAAGAATAGTCAAAATATTCAAAAAAGAAGAATATTAAGGGGAATTCATTTTACCATATTAAATGTGCTATAAATCTATAGCACATCTATAGTTATTAAATATTGAAAAATGAATACCCTGACCAATGGAACAATATAGAGGGCATTTGTTTAAAGGGTGGACTTTCAAATCAATGAGGAAAATAAATGCATGAACTGCTTTTCTCACATAAAAACAAAATATTTTTCCTAAGTCCACTTCCTCATAAATCACTTTCAGATGAAGCCACAACTCAGAGTCTGCACTGGTCAGAACCCAGTGTAATCTGCATTGCTTTATTTAATTCTCAAATACAAACCTATGAGATAGATGTTATTCTGTTTTACAAATAAAGAAAATGAAAGTTGAGAAAGTTGAGAAACATGCCCAAGTTTAAGGGGTAGATCTGAGAATAAAAACCAGGTCAGAGAGGCTCCAAAGCTAATTCCCTCAGCCCCTTTAGTGAATCATTCCTTTCCTAGTCTCTCATTGGGCTCAAGGTAGAAGCCAAGTATACCCTTTCTGAAGGTGTATTCCAGTGAGTCACATCTGTAATCATGGAATGTCATGGACAAAGGTAGATCTTTGTTTAAACAATGCCCTGAGATTCACAAGATAACTGCAGATAAAAATATCCAAAAGTATACAGGTTCGGCTACCTAAAAAAAACCCTACAACCGTCCACTTACATCAATAGACAAATCATCTAAACAGAAAATCAACAAGGAAACAGTGGCCTTGAATGACACACTGGACCAGATGGACCTAACAGATAAATTCAGAGCATTCCATCCTAAAACAGCAGAATACACATTAGTTTCAAGTGCACATGGAATATTCTCCAGAATATGTCACATGTTAGGCCACAAAACATGCCTCAACAAATGCAAGAAGATTGAAGTTATACCTGCACCTTTTCTGACCATAACGCTATGAAACTAGAAGTCAACCACAAGAAAAATTTTAGAAAGACCACAAATACATGGAGGTTAAATAATATGCCACTAAACAATGAATGGGTCAACCAGGAAATCAAAGAAGAAATTTAAAAATACATGGAAACAAATGAAAATGAAAACACAATTGTCCTTTGTGATATAGCAAAAAAAAAAACCCAAACAAACAAAAACAACAACAACAACAACAACAACAACAACAACAAAAACCTTTGAGAACAAAAACAGTCCTGAGAGAAAGTGTATAGTAATACAGGCCTACCTCAAGAAGCAAGAAAAATCTCAAATAAACAACCTAACCTTACACCTAAGAGCTAGAAAAAGAAAAGCAAAAATAGCCTAAAGCCAGCAGAAGGAAAGAAATAATAAAGATTAGAGCAGAAATAAATGTTATAGAAACTAAAAACAAAGCAAAACAAAATCAAAAAACAAACAAAAAAAATCTAATAGAACAGATTGATGAAACCAGGAGCTGGTTCTTTGAAAAAATTAATAAACTTGATAAACTTCTAGCCAGATTTATCAGAAGGAAAAGATAATTGATAAAGTTCTAGCCAGACTTATCAAAAAGAGAGAGAGAGAAAGGACCTAACAAAATCACAAAGGAGAGAAGAGAAATAACAACTAACACCACAGAAATATAATTATAAGAGAATGTTATGAAAAACTATATGTCAACAAATTGGACAACCTGGAAGAAATAGATAAATTCCTAGAAACATTTAATTACCAAAACCAAAACAGGAAGAAATAGAAAACTTGAACAGACCCATAACCAGCAAAAACAATGAGGCAGTTATCAAAAACTCCCAACAAAAGTCTGGGACCAGATGGCTTCACAGGGGAATTCTACCAAACATTTAAAGAAGAGTGAATAGCTATTATTTATCAAAAAAATTATTATTTACAAAAAAATTGGGTGCCTGGGTGGCTCAGTCAGTCGAGTGGCCGACTTCAGCTCAGGTCATGATCTCACAGTTCATGAGTTCAAGTCCCATGAGTTCAAGTCCCAGCTCACAGCTTGGAGCCTGCTTCAGATTCTGTGTCTCCCTCTCTCTCTGCCCTCCCCCACTTGCACTCTGTCTCTCTCTCTCTCTCAAAAATAAATAAACATTTAAAAATAAATAAATAAAAAGAAAAAAGAAAAATGAATAAAAAGAAAAAAGAAAAAAAAAACTTCCAAATTCATTCTAGGAGACCAGCCTCACCCTGATACCAAAACCAGATAAAGACACCATTTAAAAAGAGAACTACAGGCCAATATCTCTGATGTGAAAACCTCAACAAAATACTAGCAAACCGTATCCAACAATACATTAAAATAATCATTCACCACAATCAAGTGGAATTTATTCCTGGGTTGTAAGTGTGGTTCAATATTCACAAATCAATCAATGTGATATATCACAATAATAAAAGAAAGGCTAAGAGAAAGGCTAATAACCATACAACCATTTCAATAGATGCAGAAAAGCATTTGACAAAATACACATCCATTCATAATAAAAACCCTCAAAGTAGGTTGAGAGGGAACACACCTCAACATAACAAAGGCTATATATGAAAAACCCACAGCTAATATCCTAAAAGGGGGAAAAACTGAGAGTTTTTCCTTCACAGGGACAAGACAGTCACGTCCATTCTCACAATTGCTATTTAACATAGTATTGGAAGTCCTAGCCACAACATCAAAAAACAAAAAACTAAAAGGCATCCAAAATGGGAAGGAAGAAGTAAAACTTTCACTATTTATGAGTGACATGATACTACATATAGAAAATCCAAAAAACTGCTAGAACTGATAAACAAATTCAGTAAAGTCCCAGAATACAAAATCAAGGCACAGAAACTTATTGCATTCCTATACACCAATAATGAAGCAACAGGGAGATAAATTAAGGAAGAAATCCCATTTACAATTGCACCAAAAACCATAAGATATCCAGGAATAAACCTAACCAACGAGATGAAAGACCTGTACTCTGAAAACGATAAAACACTAAAGAAAGAAATTGAAAATGACACAAATAAATGGAAAGACATTCCATGATCATGGATTGGAAGGGCAAATATTGTTGATATGTGATTACTACCCAAAGCAATCTACACATTTAATGCAATCCCTGTCAAAATACCAACAGTATTTTTCACAGAGCTAAAACAAACTCCTAAAATTTGTAGGGAACCACAAAAGACCTCAGATAGCCAAAACAATCTTAAAAAAGAAAAGCAGGCAAAGGAAACAATCAACAGAACTAAAAGGCAACCAATGGAATGGGAAAAGATATTTGCAGATTACATATCAAACAAAGCGTTAGTATTCAAAATCTATAAAGAACTCACCAAACTCCACACCCAAAAACCAAATACTCCAGTGAAGAAATGGGCAGAAGACATGAATAGACACTTCTCTAAAGAAGACATCCAGATGGCCAACAGGCACATGAAAAGATGCTCAACGTCACTCCTCATCAGGGAAATACAAATCAAAACCACACTGAGATACCACCTCATGCCAGTCAGAGTGGCTAAAATGAACAAATCAGGAGACTATAGATGCTGGAGAGGTTGTGGAGAAACGGGAACCCTCTTGCACTGTTGGTGGGAATGCAAACTGGTGCAGCCACTCTGGAAAACAGTGTGGAGTTTCCTCCAAAAATTAAAAATAGATCTACCCTATGACCCAGCAATAGCACTGCTAGGAATTTACCCAAGGGATACAGAAGTGCTGATGCATGGGGGCACTTGTACCCCAATGTTTATAGCAGCACTTTCAACAATAGCCAAATTATGGAAAGAGCCCAAATGTCCATCAGTTGATAAATGGATAAAGAAGATGTGGTTTGTATATAAAAATGGAATACTACTTGGCAATGAGAAAGAATGAAATCTGGCCATTTGTAGCAATGTGGATGGAACTGGAGAGTGTTACGCTAAGTGAAATAAGTCACACAGAGAAAGACAGATACCATATGTTTTCACTCTTATGTGGATCCTGAGAAACTTAACAGAAGACCATGGGGGAGGGAAAGGGAAAAAAGTTACAGAGAGGGAAGGAGGCAAACCATAAGAGACTCTTAAAAACTGAGAATAAACTGAGGGTTGATAGGGGGTGGGAGGGAGGGGAAAGTGGGTGATGAGCATTGAGGAGGGCACCTGTTAGGATGAGCACTGGGTGTTGTAGGGAAACCAATTTGACAATAAATTTCATATCAAAAAAAAAGCAAGCCTGCAGGCATCACATTTCTGGGCTCCCAGTTATATAACAAACTGTAATAATCAAAACAGTATGGTACTGGCACAAAAATAGACACAGAGATCAATAGAACAGAATACAGAGCCAAGAAATGAACCCACAATTATATGGTTGATTAATCATCAACAGAGCAGGAAAGAATATCCAACGGGAAAAAGACTGTCTCTTCAACAAATGGTATTGAAAAAAATGGACAGCAATATGCAAAAGAAAGAAATTGGGTCACTTACACCATACACAAAAATAAATTCAAAATGCATTAAAGACCTAAATGTAAGACCCGAAGCCATAAAACTCCTAGAAGAGAACTCAGAGGGCAATTTCTTTGACATTGGCTGTATCAGCTCCTTTCTAGATATGTATTCTGTGGTAAGGGAAACAAAAACAAAAATTAACTATTGGGACTACATCAAAATAAAAAAGTTTCTGCACAGTGAAGTAAATAATCAACAAAACTAAAAGGCAACCTAGAAAATGGGAACAGATGTTTGCAAATGACATATCTGATAAAAGGTTAATATCCAAAATATGTAAAGAACTTATACAACTCAACACCCCCAAAACAAATAATCCAATTTAAAAATGGTCAGAAGACATGAATAGACATTTTTCCAAAGAATGGACACATGAAAAAAATGCTCAACATCACTTATCATCAGGGAAATGCAAATCCAAACTATAATGAGGTATCACCTCACAGCTCTCAGAATGGCTAAAATCAAGAACATAAGAAACAACAGGTGTTAGCAAGGATGTGGAGAAAGAGGAACCTTTGTGCACTGTTGGTGGGAATGCAAACAGGTGCAGCCACTCTGGAAAACAGTATGGAAGTTTCTCAAAAAGTTAAAAATAGAGCTACCATACAATCCAGAAGTCACACTAGTAGTTACTTACCCAAAGAAATCAAAAATACTAATTCAAAGGGAGACATGTACTCCAATGTTTATAGTAGCATTATCTTCAAGAGTCAAATTATGGAAGCTGCCCAAGTGTCCATCAATGGATGAACATATAAAGATGTCGTATATGCAATGGAATATTACTTGGCCATAAAAAGGAATGGAATCTCACCATTGGCAATGACATGGATGGAACTGGAGAGTATTATGCTAAACAATAGAAGTCAGTCAGAGAAAGGTAAAGACCATACAATTTCACTCATGTGAGGAATTTAAGAAACAAAACAAAGAAGCAAAGGGAGAAAAAAGTGAGAGCAAGAAACAGACTCTTGCCTATAGAGAACAAACTGATGGTCACCAAAGAGGAGGGCCTGGAGGGATGAATGAAATAGGGGTTGGCGACTAAGGAGTGCACTTGTGATGAGTGCCGGACATTGTATGCAAGGGTTGAATCACCACATTGCACACTTGAAACCAATATAACGCTGTATATTAATTAGCTAGAACTTAAAAACCTTTTTAAAAAAACTCTACAACTAATAAAAAAATTCCCATGATATCATACAGTTTATTAAAAGCACCAGTTTTAAAATTCTCTAACCATACATTCTGTACCAGAGAATGTTAGGTAAGTTATTCAACTGAGAGTCATTCAAACTGCCCTCTCTGCCTACCCTCTCACCCAATAGCATCATTAAACAAAGGACAAGCCCAGAGTTCTGGACTCCACCCAATAGCCCCAGTAGATTAATCACCTCCCATGAAATCTTTAATGACTATACCACTAGGCCTTTCTATATAACTCACCGCTGACAGTGCACTTGTCACACTAGGTACTAAGGGTCTTTCTCATTGTCTGCTAATGGGGTCTCTGAAAACAGAAACTCAAGGTGTGTGGCCCTTGATGGGTATTTAATGTTTGTTGAATGAATCGGTGAGTGGATGATGAATGAATGCTGATAGACAAATGATGAAGGCGTTACTTTTCAGACTAGACCAAAACAGGAACCAAAGCCCAGAGAGCACACTTGTGGGCTAACTATGGTGTGGCCACTTGCCTAAGGCACTTTTCCATTTATAGAGAAGACTGGGGAGCTTTCCTGTCACATACATCTATTATCATAACATTGTTCCAGATGTATTTTTACATGTCTGTTTTTCACACGTCAACCTTCGGCTTGTTCTCAGAAGGGATTAAGGCTCTGTGCACATTTGTATCACTGACAGCTGGATCGAAGTCTAGAGCAAATTAGGAGCTCACCATTTGCTGCTCCATGCATGAATTGATGATTGACTTTTGTTCTCTTATTCTACCAGAAATCCAAACACGAAAGCCAAGTTGACAGTCTTCTGCAAGAGCAATGATCAGGGACCCATGCATTTTCTGCAGTTGACTTGGCCTGAGGTTCCCTCCCATCTCCCCTTTGGGAGGTCTAGGGCCACGAAATAGTGGCTTCTGAGCATTGAGGGAGAATCTCGGTTAGACTGACAAGTGGGACAGCCATGGTGGAGCTGGCCCAGGTAGGATACTCTGAATGTACTTCATGTTCCATTGGCCATTCATGGTTGCAGCCAACAAAGAACATAATGTTGTGCCGAGAGGAAAAATAAATTGAAGAAAAACAAGACTTAAGTTTGCAGCTTAGCTGAAAGCTAAGAATACTTTGTTCTTGAACAGGAAGCTGGAGGAATGGGCATGACCCCAGCCTTCCAAAGCTGCAGATGCCATATCAGAGTGACCATCTACAGAGTTCCCCATTCCAAGCTCTGCTGTCGGTCAGAAGAAGCCAGAGAGTGCAACCAGAAGATGGGAGAGAATTGTTCTTGAGCCTTTCAGAGAAATTTAACATTATAATTATAGTGTTACTAATATTTAATCTTGAGGTTTAAAATTGTCCTAGGCCATTATTAGTCCTTTGAGAAACACAGACCTTCCTCTGCTAATAATAACCTAAGACATTTGTGGAATTAATTTGTAGTTGTGTTCTGTTCATATTTTATCTGCATAAAATTCCCCAAGAAATTCATTAACCAGGATTTTTTTTGTTATAGCAAAAGAGCTCTTATATTAAAAACAAAAAAGTCAGATAAAAGCTATTCCCTAGACCTTTCTCAATACCTAGGAAGCAGGTCACTGCTTAGGATAGTCTCAAAAGACCCCTGCTTCTAAATCCCTTATATCAAATACAAAGCCCTTAGAGTAGATCTAAAGCTCCCAACTACCCCAGCATTCTCTCACTTTGTCTACTACTACTATTGGAATTAAAAGGAATCTATGCCCAAATCAATGTAAACATGACTTGAGACATAAAACTCTATTCTTTGTGTATATAGACACATACACCACACACACACACACACACGCACACGCACACGCACACACACACATACACAATTTTCCTATCATCTTAGTAATGTTATCAGTTATTTCTAACGAGTTTTTTTCCTTTAACTCTAGTGACACAAGTAAAAGTCTATCTGTCTGATATTAATATAGCTAAAATTCCAGCTTCTTTGTGGTTTCTGTTTGCATGCTATACCTTTTCTCATCCTTTTCTTTTCAATTTGTTTGCATCTTTGAATCTAAAATGTGTCTCCTGTAGACAGAACATAGTTGGGTTTTGTTTCTTTTTCAAATCTGGAAATCTCTGACTTTCGATTGGATTTTTAATCCATATATATTTAATGTTATTACTGATATAGTTGGATTTACAACTGCCATCTATTTGCTTTCCATACATCTTCAGTCTTTTTTGTTCCTCTATTTCTTTTACTTTCCTTTTTGTCTGGTTTTTGATTATTGAAGTATAATTGACATACAGTGTTACATTAATTTCAGGCACATAACATACTGACTTGACAATTCTGTACATTACTCCGTACTCACCATGATAAGTGTAGTCATCGTCCGTCACCACACAGAGCTATTACAATATTATTGACTATGTTCTCTATGCTGTACTTTTCATCCCCATGATTGATTTATTTTATAACTGGAAGCTTGTACCTCTTAATCCCTTTCATCTAGTTTTGCACATCCCCCCATCCATCTCCTCTCTGGCAACCACCAGTTTGTTCTCTGTACTTAAGACTCTGGTTTTTGGTGTGTTTTCTAGATTCTACATACACGTAGAATGATGTGGTATTTGTCTTTCTCTGTCAGACTTATTTCACTTAGCCCAATACCCTCTAGATCTGCCCATGTTGTCACAAATGTCGAGATCTCATTCTTATGACTGAGCAATCAATACATTCCATTATATCTATATACCACTTCCTTATCCATTAACCAGTGGACATTTGGGTTGCTTTCATATAGTGGCTATTGTAAATAATGCTGCAATAAACATTGGGGTGCATGTATCTTTTCAAATTTGTGGCTCTGTTTTCTTTGGGTACATACCCAGTAGTGGGGTTACTGGAAAGGTTTTCTCTTCTAATATCAACTAATACTGGATTCTTTAACCTTTTTTTCTTTTCTTTTTAATTTTTTTTAACATTTATTTATTATTGAGAAAAGGAGAGAGACAGAGCATGAGCATGGAAGGGGCAGAGAGAGAGAGGGACACAGAGAATCCAAAGCAGGCTCCAGGCTCTGAGCTGTCAGCACAGAGCCCGACACGGGGCTCGAACCCATGAACCGTGAGATCATGACCTGAGCCGAAGTTGGTCCCTCAACCAACTGAGCCACCCAGGAACCCCCTTTAACCTTTTTTTTTCTAGGCATTTTCCAATTCACTTATCAGCTTGCATTTCCCCTAAATCAATGACAAGCTCTCTTTAAACCTGTAACTGCAAAACCTGACCCTGAAGAATATTTCAAATCATTCACAATAGCCACCAATATAAAGGGAGAGGCAAGATCACCAAATATTTAACCAGGATTTCCCTTCAATGCTTTGGAAACACGCAAAACATTTATTCAACAGTCCATAAACACCGTGGGTCCTCTCCCACATCTATGCTCCAGAGCATGAGGCATCACCATAAATGAAATCCTGCTCTTCATTTCTTGCCTGATATAATATTCTTTTCCTTTTCTGCTAGTACTTGTATTCACTGCACACCACTTCTGGGTCTATCTTTGCTCCTTGAGGTATAAAAAATGAGTAAGATTCAGTGCTTGCTCTTTGAAAGTCAAAAAGGAGATAGAGACACACAAATAAAAAGCTGCACTATGAAAAGAACAATAAATACCATTATTAAGTATTTACCACATGCTGGCTGGCCATTGAACTGTAAACAGACCTCCTGCAGCCTTTTGCCACAGTCCTATGATGTAGACCCTGTGATGATCCCCATCTTATAGATGAGGAGACCAAAGCTTGGAGAGACCAGGTTCTATAACTAGGTGGTAGAAAGATCATGTTACAGCAAGGAGGGAAGGGTCAGCTCAGCCTGGGAAATGCAGGAAAGACTTCAAGATCGTTAAGTTTTGGTTGAGCCTTAAAGATTGAGGAGACTTCAGGCTCATGTACATTTGCCTTGCTGGGAATTTAAAACAGACAAGGTTGTAGGTCGAATTTCTAAAAGGGCTTTTAGAGTCAATAACTGGAACTTCTTTTTGGTGTTTTCCCATTAGCTCTAACAAAGCCACAACATCACTAAAAACCTCAATGATCTGAAATAAGGTATACATGGAAGATCATCTTCTAATGTCTGTCCACCCCACTTGATCTTCTCCTCTTCCTAAAATGTTACAATTAGAGATTCATTCTTTTGGGTAAGGTATCTTGTCTGCTCTCTGGAAGTTCCCTATTAAATGCTCAGATGAGACACGTGCTAGTTACTACCCATAACACTCTAGCATGAATCCATGTATCCACTCAACGACAGCCCTGGAGTTTGACCACCAGTTACTACCTCGGTGACCCTGGGCAACGTCCTGAACCATAAATTGGGGATAATAATCATAGCAGCTACCCGATAGGATTGTTGCCAGGATAAAAGATAATTCATGCAAAGTACTTAGTATAATGCCTAGTATTTTGTAAGCACTTAGTAAATGTCAGTAATCTGATAATTAACAAGACCGGAAGAAAAGGGAGATTAGAGGGGAAGTTTCTGGATAAGGGAAGGCCAATGAGGGCAGATGAGGGGGAGACTGTTTCTCTGGAGCTGAGAGTCAGACACGTAGACATAGGAGACAAGAAGGCAGAGACTGGGTAAGTGGAGACAGCAGGTTACCATCCCTGGTGTGGTATTAGTTAAGGCTCCCGTGGTTACATGTTAATAACCCTAGCCCTAACCCTAACCCTAACCCTAACCCTAACTGTATCAGTCTCATTCATCACTGTATCCCCAGCACCCAGTGCCTACTAGGTGTTCCATAGAGTTTGTTCAATGACTTAAGGAATGAATGAGGGACTGTCTTTTGTATTTCAAAATATACACCATATCCATAGAACACATTCCAAAATGTTCCTTGGGGGTCATATTGGCTTCACAAGATGGCAGATGACTTTTTGCCTTTGTACATCTTTGTTTTTGTTTTTGTTTGTCTGTTTGTTTTCAAATTTTCTGCACTGGTCTTTAGTTTTATCATTTGGAGGGGAAAAGTTTTCTGGATGACTAAGGTTAGTCTGTTCTCATGTTGCCCTCACAAAAGAGGGAATTTTCTGAAACAGAGCTTCTCAATTCTAATGTACTTACAAATTGCCTGGGAATCTGGTTAAAACGCAGATGCAAATTCAGCAGGTCGGGGGCAGCACCTGCGTGTCTGGGTTTCCAACAAGCTCCCAGGAGTGCTGACAGTGCTGGCCTGGGCACCACACTGTGAGAAGCCAGGTTACAGTCTAATGTAACAGAAACCCAGGCCAAACACACGTACAAAGAAAACAAAAAGCAGGAGGAGAAGATGTGCCAATGGACAGAGGACACCTCATCCGGAAGCCAACATGACTTCAGGACGTTTCTCTCTTAGATTATGGGTTCTTGAGGATTCCGTTTTGTTTGCTTGGTCTAGTTGGAGGCTGCGCCGTTCAAAAGAAGAGATTCGAGTCTGTGAAAGCCCTGGGGATGCTCGTATTTTCTGAGCCAAAAGAAGGGCTCATTTTTTCTACTCTGTCTTCCATTAAACACTGCCACTGCGGCTGTCAGTCGCATTCGCTTTAGATTAATGTCTCCTAAATTAATTTTGTGTTCAATAAACCTCCATAAATGTTTGTTCAGCAGACCAAATTGGACCCTTCGATTTAACTAAGGGTGCAAGTACAGCCACACAGCTCCCGTCCCCATTCACACACTGTTGGCCCTGCCTTCATTAGTCACTGTCAATGCTGGTGCTCTGCTAAGCTCCTCCATGTAATCAAATGTTGCTCCCATTGAAATATAATCCTCCCAGAACATAGAGGGGCATTTTCTAAATTGGCTGGAGAGGATTACAAAGCACTGGAGAAGAAAATAAGTACAAGTGGAAGCAATCCTTAATTTAAGATTCTTTGACAGCAGCAAATCTTCGCTTTCTTTTTTTTTTTTTTTTTTTTTTTTTTTTTTTTTAACTTTTTATTTTTATTTTTGGGACAGAGAGAGACAGAGCATGAACAGGGGAGGGGCAGAGAGAGAGGGAGACACAGAATCGGAAGCAGGCTCCAGGCTCTGAGCCATCAGCCCAGAGCCTGACGCGGGGCTCGAACTCACGGACCGCGAGATCGTGACCTGGCTGAAGTCGGACGCTTAACCGACTGAGCCACCCAGGCGCCCCTCTTCGCTTTCTTTTTTTAACCCTCATTTTCTCAGAGAATTTTTAAAACACTCCCCTGCTGCCCACCTTGTCCCATTCGGTTCCCATAGTCTAGACCACCAGCCCTGCTAAATCCTGATACTACAGACTTTGGAGTTGGTCCAGACGTCTCGTGTTACAGATTGGGAACCTGAAGCCCAGGGAGGCTGGACAACTTGCCCAAAGCCCTCCAAGGCTGCCCCAGACACCAGGGCTCTGCCATGACCTCAAGCTGTGTTGCTTCATTGTTCTGAGAGCTTGGGAGCGAGCGGACAAACCAGGTTGGTTGCTAGTTTCCTATCAGGGTTAAGTCCTGGCAAACGGCTTCAAAAGTCAAGTGGTGTTTTAATAATCAGAGTAGCGGCACAGCTACAGCAGCGGCCCTTGATTTTTACTTTTTAATTACAGAAATTTTCAAAAATACTCAAAAGCAGAGAGGTTGCCACATCTCCATGCGGTTATCATCCCACCAGTTTCAGCGATCACCAACGTTTGATCATTCTCGTTTTTTCTAGTCACCATTTCTTCCCTTTTGTCTCAGCAATCATTTTTAATACTTTGGATTATTTTGTTCCAGGCTTTACCCACTGTGTCTCCAAATGGTATGCATTTGCTGTTATCTCCAGATTGATCAATTTTAGGTGTCTCCTATTGACTTCCTATTAAGGCAAACCAAGACATAGCTCTCTTCCCCAGTCCAGCATCCTGTCCTCTGGTTCAGTTTCTCCAAAGATTAAATTCTAAGCCTCCTGCATACATGGAATGAGACTCTAATATCTACTTGCTTCTTATACCGGCTTTCAAACAACCACTCACTGTCTCCCATGCTGCACCTCACCCAGCATTGGAAAGTTCCTGTGTCACCCCCATATCTGAGCCCTTCCTGCATTTTGCATGACAAACACAAGCAAACGAAGCGTGTGTATACACCCTCGCACACGCACACCCCTATTCACAGTCACACGTTCGCACACCTGGCAACCAGTTTTAAGCTTCATCCTGTCAACTAAGCTGTGAACCTTTCTTCCCTCCTCTCTCTGACTTGGTGTTTTGTGATTCAGGGCTTCAAATGTGTCATCATTTTTCTTGTTCTCCTTGTTGATTTTGGATAATTTGGGGGAAAGAAAAAGATCAGAGAAACATCTTTACTGTATCTTCCAGAATTTCTACCAACGAAGATTTGAACCCAGCTCCCACGGCTGATTAGCTTTCTCATTTTGAGAAAGACACCTGTCTTTTCTGAATCTCAGTTTTCTCAACTTTGCCAATAATCCAGCTTTCCTAGGGTGGTGGATTGAATGATCCTGATGCCTGTGACACAGGGGAGTCCCGTTATCTCAAGGAATGGATAATGGTGGCCACAAAAGGTAGTACCTGGGCTTCTCCAGGCTGGAGGGCAGAGAAGTCCCAGGAATAACTTGGTACCCTGCTGGGCACCATCACGGATATTTGCCCGCATTTCTGATTCAGCTCATTGCCCAAAGGCCACGCAGGGGCGGGTGGGACAAGCAGAAGGCTCACCTTCCAAATCTCTGCAGCGACCACTCCTGTGATGGAGCCTCCCGCTGCAGTGAAAAAAACTCACTGCAAAATTCATGGTTATCCTAACAGAATTGACATTCTGCATTCCACTGAGTGTTTCATTTTGTTGTTGTTTTCTAGCAAATCAAAAGCTATCTGTTATCTATAAAAATTATTGTTTGATCCAGCAATCTCATTTCTAGGAATCTATCCAAAATATACACTGGCAAAAATAAGAAAAGATATGTGCATCTAAGGTTTTATTGCTGTGTCATATATATTAACAGAAAATTGGAAAAAATGTAAGTGCCCATCAATAGAAAAGTGGTTGAGTAAAATATAATATATCCACACAGCGGAGTGTTATACACCTGTCAAAAGATAGTATAAGGAAGTAGTTGCCAGGATAAATAGTTAAGAAAAAATTTTAATGTGGTGATGTTTGCATGGCTCCTAAAAAGTGGTGGATATAAAAATATGCATATATATGCAAATGCATATTTTTAAATGGATGGATGAGCCACACAAATTTTTTAAAGTTTATGTATTTTTGAGAGAGAAAGAGTGCAAGCAGGGTAGGCGTAGAGACAGAGAATCCCAAGCAGGCTCTGCACTGAGCCCAATGTGGGGCTCGAACCCACGAACCGTGAGATCATGACCTGAGCTGAAATCAAGAGTCTGACGCTTAACCAACTGAGCCAACCAGGCGCCCACACACAGCCTTTTCAATGGTTACCTATAAGCAGAGGAGAATAAAAGGAATAAAATTCAGTCTTCTCTTAATACAGCTAGTTTTGAGGACTTGACTTGAACCACGCAAATAATTAACATAATTTCAAAATGAAATTAAAATTTTAAAGTGCAATCCTTAAAATCAAAACAACAAATGAACATATATACACCTCGGTAACAATCCCAAGAAAAAAATATTCCAAATGACTCTAAAGTAATTGCCTGAACATGTCTAGCAGGGTCTATCTTTAAAGAAAGAAATAACTGCAAAATTCCTGCTTTCAGTAACTACATTGTCAAGGAAGCATTGACATTATTACCCAACAGGTTTTATTAGATGGGTTAAAAAAAAACAAAACAAAAACAGGCAGTCACGGTGGCATCACTGAGAATGTTTTTCCATGCAGGGGAAGGCGACACTTTATGTCAGGTCAGCAAGATCTACTCTGTAATCCTAAATTTGAGGACAGTATCAATGTAAATTTACAAGGTATTTTACTTTTTAATTTTTTAACTCTTAATTCTAATTTTGCTTATAGTTTATTTATTTCTTGAGAGAGAGCAGGGGAGGGGCAGAGGGAGAGAAAATCCCAAGCTGGCTCTGCACTGAGAGCAAAAAGCCAGATGTGGGGCTTGAACTCAAGAACCATGAGATCATGGCCTGAGCCGAAATCAAGAGCTGGACCCTTAACCAACTAACTGAGCCACTCAGGCGCCCCTTAACCCTTTATTTTAAAATAATTATAGATTCATAGAAAGTTGCGAAAATAGAGGCACTATGAACCCTTCCCCCAGTTTCCCCTAGTGGTTATTTGTTACATAACACGGTACGGTACCAAAATCAGGAAACTGACATTGGTACGATGTGTGAATACAGTTCAATGCCTTTCTACCACTTGTTTCGATTTTTGAACTACCACGACCATCAAGGTACCGAATTATTCTATGACCGCAAAGATCTCCCTCCTACTAACCCTGCCTAATACACTTCCTCCCACTCATCATCCCTAACCCCTGGCAACCACTAATCTGTTTCCGTATCTATAATTTTGTCATTTCAAGAATGACATACATAAACGGAATCACAGAGTATGTGACCCTTTGACTTGGCAGTTTTCATTCAGCATAATGCCCCTGAGATCCATCCAAGTTGGGTGTATCAATAGTTTGTTCGTTTTTATTGTATTCATTCCATGGTATGGATGGACCTGCCGAAACTTTCACTCATTGAAAGACACTTTGGTTTCTTCCTCTTTGGGGGTTATTGCAAATAAAGCTGCTAAGAACATTCATGTTCTGGTTTTTGTATGGACCTAAGTTTAATTTCTCTGGAGTAAATGTCTAGGAGTATGATTCTTGGGTCATTCCAGAAGTGTATGTTTCCTTTTTAAGAAATTGTCAAACCGTTTTCCAGAGTGGCAATACCATTTTGCGTTCCCACCAGCAATTTGTGAGAACCAGTTTCTCTGCATCCCTGCCAGCATTTGGTATAGCATTTTGTTTTTAATTTTGGCTGTTCAAATTGTCATATAGTGATATCTCATCATGGCCCTTATTTGTGCTTTCCCAGTGACCAATGGTATGCAACATGCTTTCGTGTGCTTATTTGCCATCTGTATATCCTTCTCAGTGAGATCATGGCTTTTGACTTCATGACTTTGCTCATTTTCTAATTGGATAGTTGTTGAATTTTGAGATTTCTTTATATATTCTAGATACGTGTCCCTTGACATCTATGTGGCTTGCAAATATTTTCTCCATGTAGCTTTTGTTTTCTTCTTCTTAACAAGGTCTTTCACAAAGCAAAAGTTTAAATTTTGAGAGGGTCCAATTTTTTTTTTAATGTTCACCTATTTAGTCGAGAGAGAGTATGAGCAGGGCAAAGGCAGAGAGAATCCCAAGCAGGCTCCACTCTGACCGAGCCTGACGCAGGGCTTGAGCTCACAAACCATCAGATCATGACCTGAGTTGAAATCAAGAGTTGGACGCCTAACTGACTGAGCCACCCACGTCGTGCTCCAATGGAGTCCAATCTATCATTTTTTCCTTTTATGGATTTAGGTATTGTGTCTAAGAATTATTTACCAAGCTATAGGTCCCAAATATTTTTGCTATGTATTCTTCTAAAATTTTTGTGATTTTTTTCCCCCAATTGTTTATTTTGAGAGAGAACAAGTGGAGAAGGGGCAGAGAAAGAGGCACAGAGGACCCAAAGTGGCCCTGTGCAGACAGCCCGACGGGGGGCTTGAACTCACAAACCACGAGATCATGACCTGAGCCAAAGTCCAACACTTAACCCATTGAGCCACCCAGGAGTCCTTAAAAATTTTATAACTTTATGTTTTATATTTAAATCTATGACCCATTTTAAGTTAAATTTTATATAAGTTTGAGGTTTAGGTTGAGGTTTGGTTTGGGGATTTTTGTTTGTTTGTTTTTGTTTTGACTTATGAATATGCAAATGTTCCAACACCATTTGTTTAAAAAGATGGTCCTGGGGCACCTGGGTGGCTCAGTCTGTTAAGTGTCCAATTTCTGCTCAGGTCACGATCTCACAGTTGGTGGGTTGGAGCCCTGCAGTCCTGCATTGGGCTCTGTGCTGACAGCTCAGAGCCTGGAGCCTGCTTTAGATTCTGTGTGTCCCTCTCTCTCTGCCCCTCCCCTGCTCACGCTCTGTCTCTCTTTGTCAAAAAGAGACGTTAAAAAATTATAAATAAATAAATAAATAAATAAATAAATAAATAAGATGGTCCTTCCTCCATGAGGTACTTTTGCATCTTTATCAAAACTCAGTGTGGTTTATTTCTAGGTTTTCTGCTTTGTTCTATTGATCTGTATTTCTACGTAACTGTGCCAGTAACACTTGCCGTAATTATTATAGCCATATAGTACATTTTAAAATCAGGTGGCCTGATTTTTCTCACTTCTTTTTAAAAATTCTTTTAGCTACTCTTGTTCCTTTGCCTTTCTATTTAAATTTTAGAATAAGTTTGCTTGTTTCTACAATAAATCTTGCTGGGATTTTAATAGGAATTGTGTTGGCCTATAGATTAATTTGGGGAGAAGTGACATCTTTTCTATGTTGACTGTGTCAATCCATGAGCATGAAATGTCTCTCCATTTATTTAAATCTTCAATTTCTTTTATTAGCATTTTGTACCTTTCAGCATTGGGTCTTTACAAGTTCTGTTAGATTTATACCTAAAGATTTCCTTTTTTAAGTAACCATAAATGGCATGTTACTGCAGTTTCCGTGCATTCATTGCCAACATATAGAAATACAATTTACTTTAAGGGGCATCTGGGTGGCTCAGTGGGTTGGGTGTCTGACTTCGGCTCAGGTCATGATCTCACAGTTCGTGGGTTTGAGGCCCACGTCGGGCTCTGTGCTGACAGCTCAGAGCCTGCTTCAGATTCTGTGTCTTCCTCTCTCTCTGCCCCTTCCACAACTCAATCTCTCTCTCTCAAAAATAAATAAACATTTAAAAAAAATTTTTTTAAAGAAATGCAATTTACTTTTATATGTTGATCTACCTGTGGCCTTACTTGGCTCATGAATTCGTTCTAGAAATTTTTATGTAGATTTATGGGAATTTTCTACATAAGCCAGCATGTCATCTACAAAAAGAGAGTTCTTTTCTAAGCTTTATGCCTTTTATTTCCTTTTCTTGCCTTAATGCACTGGCTAGGACTTGAGCACTATGTTGAATAAGAGTGGTGGGAGCACCGGATGAGGGTCGAAGCTAGGTTGCTGGGGGTGAGAAAGAGGCATGTTTTGTTTAACTGATTCAGGGTAATTATCAAAACATTTTCCATCCTTCCAGACCATACCTTTTAGTCCTTTGGCTAGATAGAGAAGGCTTTTCATGGGCCTATTTTTGTCTGTGTCCATTGGCATTTTGAGTTGCCAGCTTCTGGACAAGTAGACAGGGTTACAGCCAATCTGGAACATAATGAGGCAAAGAAAATCCAGAGAACTTACAGCCACATTGTCCCTTGACTCATGAGGTCTCCAGCTGACCCACAACCTTCTCTATATCTTTCAGAGCCTTCATATGTTTACAATGTCCAGAGTTTGCAGCTGTATTTAGTAGAAAGCAGAGGGAGAAAGGCATCATATTGTCTGGAATAAGACATTCACCTTTAAAGTGGATTCTTCTTTTTCCTTTTTGAAAAACTCAAAGAAAAGTTTTTTTAACATGACTCTCAATTGATATTTGAGTTGGTGATCCTCAGATGAAGAGGGGCACAAAGTCTCAGGCCTACAATTGCTTGGTGCTCCATCAGAATTCTGCTCCTTAATAGAGAGGGGGCTCTGACATCTCTCCAGAAGCTTTCAGAAGCTCAACATTGCTCTTGAGATTGTCCCTAATACAAAGGAAACACTTATTCCAGGGATACCAAAGATAGGAAGGCAGCTGATGAGCAAAACCTAGAGCACACTATTCATCATGTGTCCTGAACTCCCTTAATCCAATCCATGGTCACTGAATCACTGCATTTGGAATTTTACGAAGAAAATCTTCATTCAGACCAAGAAAGATGGTCTATGAGTTGGAAACCTCAGTCAGCATTCTAAACCATTCCTACATGACAGTTTTATTCTCTCTTAAGTGTTCTCATGTCAGATGTCCCTTGGTGCCAACAGAATTTATCTGCAAACTTGGAGACAGGAGCAGGAAAACCAAAAGTCAATCTCGATAGATCTGGGCATTGACTCCCTTACCTTTCCAATGTCTCCTTTATTCCGAAGACAGGTAGCAATTGGCTGCCCTCTAGGAAGAAGAATGATAGGGGGAGGAGCCCAACCATACCCTAAAAATAGAAAATGGAATTGAACCCCATGTCTCACTGTCCCCAGAAAAAGGAGATAGTTTTTCATCACCTGAAGCACACTGCTGTCTTAGGCAATGGGCAGTGAGATGTGTGCTCTGTTCTAGAGTGTTCCACGCCTGCATCACAGAGTGACTAGTCACAAAGGGTACCCAAGGGTGGGGGAGGGGACTCCACCCCTACCACAGAGCCTAAGAGGTCCCACCACCTCCTGAGATTCTAGATGTCTCCCAACTTCTCTGGGACTTCCTACTTGCCACCCTTGTCCTGTCTTCACATCACATCAATACCTTAGTGTAATTCTCTACTTATTCAACCTATAACCCAGACAAGCTGGGTTCCTGTAACCTAGGAAGCCCTTTACAAGCCTTTTGATCTGCTTATACCACATCAGTTCCACAGCCTGTGAAAGCCTGGAGTTTTCCTAGGAATTTTGCTCATTCCCAAGCATTAATTAAAACAAACAAACAAAAAACACCTTTCTGGAGGCATGATATAGAGAAAGTGCACGTATCTTCCACACAGGGGTCGATGAGCTTTTATATACAGAATGCACCTGTAAAGCTACATCCCAGATCAGGAAACAGCTTATTCCCTGCACCCTAGATGCCTCCCTGGTCATTATTCTCGCCTGCGCCCCACAAGAGTAGCATCTTCTGAGGGCAGGGATTATTACTGGGAACAGTCTGAAGCCTTTACGTGTACTAACTCACTGACTCCTCACCGTGACCACTGAGATGGTTCTATTACTGACCCACTTACAGGTGAGGACAGTGAGGAGCATGCAGGTTGAGCTACTGGCTGAGATCCCCCCAGCTGGGGATTAGCGGAGCCAGGATTCAACACAGCCATCTGGCCCCAGAGCCCCACTCCTGAACCACTCCTGTTGCCAAAATGTCACGGTGGCTGGAGAAACCATGGGAGTCAAATAAAATTAGATTCTGGAAGAACAGCCACCCACCTCCACAGGGCTCTTTGCCCACAACTTCCATGTGCCCTTTTGTTTACATCTCCTTCCTTACCGCTCAGAACCTGGTGAGGGGTGTGAGGCTCAGAGCAGGGAAGGGGCTGGCCCAAGGGCCACAGCTGGAAGGACAGAGTCAGGTTTGAGCTCACACCAAATCAAGGACCATTCTTGTTCCCTCATTTTCCATGGGGGAACTGAGGCCAAGAGGGATTAAATAGACTACATTGCCCCTCCTTCCAATTGTTTTTTTTTTCATGGCTGGGGCTAATTTTCCTCAGGGCCCATGCCTGTTCTGAGTGACCAGAGGCCACTGGATTCTTTTTTCAGACTTCTTGGTGGAAACTAGGACCTTGGCTACGCTTGTGCTGGTGACGGAGGATCACCAGGGACCCAGGCAGGGACTGTAGGAGGAGAGGACAATAAGGAGATGTACACAGCAGAGGCTGAGCAAGGCAGGGAACTCTCTGCATCCAGAACCCACTGGGGCATGACTTATGGGCCCCAACCTGGAAGGACAGCCCGCAACAGCATTGGCCATTGGCACAGTGGTATGAAGGTGTCAGTTGGACTGCATTCCATTCTGGAACTCAGAGTCGTCTTCCAAGCTCATGTGGTGGGTGACAGCAGAACACACCTCCTTGTGGGTGTAGAGTCAAGGGCCCCTTGTCTTGCTGGCTGTTATCCAGGGACTGGAAGTCACCTTCAGGTCCTTTGCCACGTAGCCTCTCCATGGCCCTTCCCACAATTCTCTTCATTTCAAGGCCAACAAGAGAAATTTCTTTCATGTGTTGAATTTGTTTTGTCAGAGGTTTCCTTCCTGAGGAAAAATTCAATTCTAAGGACTTAATTTTTTTTAAGTTTATTTATTTTGAGAGAGAGAGAGAGAGAGTGGGCAGAGAGAGGGAGACAGAATCCTAAGTGGCTCCACACCATCAGCACAGAGCTCAACACGGGGCTCGAACCCATGAACCGTGAGATCATGACCTGAGCCAAAATCAAGAGTCAGACACTTAACAGACTGAGCCACCCAGATGCTCCAAAGGACTTAATTGATTATGTCAGGCCCACCCAAATAATCTCCCTTCTGATCAACTCAAAGTTGACTGACTAGATACCATAATTATATCTGAAAAATCCCTTTTTCTTACTAACATAATCGTGGAAGGGATATCTCATTATATTTAGAAGTGCCAGTCACACTCAAAGGGAGGGAATTATAGACAGCATGCACACCGGGGAGTCAGGAATGTAGGGGCCGTCTTGATATTCTGCTTATCACATCAGGTGAGGTTACTGATTTTGTACCAGGGACCTCATCTGAGAACAGCTACTTTAATGCCACTACCAAATAAATATGAACATTTATGCGACGGTGAACACAGTGAGCACAGAAAAGCAATGATTATATATCTCTAGATAAAGATTTCTAATCAAAATGACAAAGAGTTCAAGTGGAAACCCACTCACTACACTGAACATTTATTGATACTGGATATGTTTCTTTTCATTATGAAAATACACGTAAGCTCAAAAAGAGAGAAGAAGGACAAGAAGTTGAATGTAAGTATGCAGGGGTGAATGGGGGCTAAGACCTTTGGCTACTGTACTCTGAGGTTGTAGCCATATGGGACCAAGTTCAGCTCTCTGGGGCACCATGTTATTTGAGTCCTCAGCAGCATGTGAAACTGTTGACTGCCCTCTCAGGTCCACAACACATTTCTCTAAGCACAGGTGGTTCCAGTGCTTCCTGGTTTCTCTCCAGCCACTCTTCACCCTTCTTCTCAGTCTCCTTTGCATGCTCTTCTTTTCTCTGCCCTCAGGTTGTTGCTCAAGGCTCGGTCTTGCATCTTCTTTTCTCAAGGGATATGCTTTCCTGGAATACGCCAACAAAATCCATAGCTTCAAAGACCATCCCTGTGTTGAGATTTCTCAGTCTTTATCTCCCTCCAGGTCTCTTTTCCTGAAAAGCAGCCCCGTGTATCCACTCACCTCCAAGACAGCACCACCTATGGATATTCCAGGCCTTCAAACTCAACATGTTCAAATTTGAACTCATCACCTTTCTTCTCCCCAGCACCTGCCCCCCCAAAATAAAAATGCTTTTCCTTCCATATTTCTCATCTCAGTAACTGTCACCATCATCCACCAAGATGTTTCAAGCAAACCTGGAATTCTGCCTTGGTCCGTCACTCTTCTCACTTGCCTATCTAAGTCATCGTCACCACCTATCAATTTCACCTCCCAAATGATCCATCCACTCCACTCCATTTCCACAGATACTCCCATAGACCAGGCCATGATCTTCTTTTGTCTGCGTGATGGAAATGATTTCCTAACTAATGTCTTCGCTTCTACTGTTATTTCCTTCCAACCCATGCTCCACTTCTTAGCTAGAGGGATTCTACTAAAATGCAGACCTCCTCATACTACTCTTCTACTAAGGGCCTCATTGGCTTCCCATTGCTCCTTATGGTAAATTCCATACCGTGGCTTCAACATTCTCCATTACCTGACCCCACTCTAGTTCTCCAGTTCTGGTCTTGCCAGTCCTCACTGCACCCTCTATAATACAGCCACACTGAACTTTGGTTCACTCTTCTCATACCCTACCCCATCCTCCCAACTTCTGCTAATTGTCAGGTTAAGTAATTGGATTGCACATCCTAGCCTCTTGGAGGGTCTTTCCTGACTCCCTCAACAAGGCTAAGGCCCCCCACAGAGTATATCATAGCATCCTGTACTTCCCCATTATATCTGTCATACATTATCGTAGATGCTGAAAACTCCTTGAACAAAGACACAGTGCTTGCCATCATCTGGTCCTCCTCTGTGTCCTCAGTGCAGCCATTGAAGCGGTGGGTAAACTATGTCCTTCCAGAAGTGGTAAGTGGCTGAACATCCCAAAGGCATTTCCTTGCTAGACCTACCATGAGAGATGTCACAAGTACTGAATTCTCTTAGGAACAGAAACACAGTCACTAGGAATCAAGCAAACAGAGAGGTTTTTCCCTGAATAAAATATGATTTTAATTTGCACAATACGCACATTTATAATAATAATAGCTGCATGAGACATGCAATAATAAGTTCCTAATGCTAACCTGGGGCAAAATATCTAATACAAATTAAATTGGCTCTGTTCCTAGGAATTTTAGTATATTGCATTGTGGATTTTTAGCCAAAATTGTGCAGAGCATAGCTGATTAATATTCTAATTAAAATCAGAATGGAACTATAGGAAATTGTTGGGTTTCCTCGGTAATGAATAAATAAATGCCTTCCTAATAAAAGTAGGCTCCCAATAGACATTAGTATTGACTCAGATGTCTTCTATGGAAACCACATAGCCCGCCTACCTGGAAGGTTGTGAGGCCTTGAAATGCTGCTGTCTCCAGAATCAACCCCAGGAATGCCCTCCTGACTCTAGAGGCATGTTCGGCCTTTGGAGGGACTCAAGATGTATGTGCAATCATTTTCTTCTCTTTCATACTTCAACAAGAAGAAACTGTCCCACTCAAAATCTTTAAGGGGCAGTTCATTATACAATGTGATTTTGCCTTTGGCCACAGATGGTTGAAACAGATGTGGCTACTTGTACCAAAACGGGTCAATCTGAAAGGCATGCGAACATATGGAGCCGAGCTGGAAATCCAAGTGGTCTTGGGGTCTAGGGAACTCCTTGAGGGCAGCCGTGACCGTTCACTGTGAGCCTCAGCGAGCGAGCAGAGCTCCAAGTCTGCATGGGCTGGCAGATGCAGCATTCGCTGCAGCAGAAATAGGAAATCATGAGGATCCAGACGGCAGAGTGAAAGAAGAGTACATGGAATGTCTCAGAGTGCTTAAAATAAATCTTCCTTTTCTTATGCTACTTTGAGCCACCTTCTCTCCTTGCTATCCAACAACTCCTAAGATAAAGGGGAGTAGTGGCACCAGCCACGTGATTTCCGGCCCCGATTCTTAATTTCACTCCTGGTTAAGAGCTGTACCAGTGCCTTGGATGAGGACAGGGAGAAGGCCCTGAGGGAAGATGTGGGGGGTGTGAAGCTGGGCAGAGCAGGAGGACTGAGATGAAAGAACTGGGGGCCAACAGAACTCCAGTAACTAGAAATAGGTAAATCTAACAAGAAAAGGGTCAATGTGGGTGAATATAAAACACACACTTGGACCGGAAAGAAAATCAACCAGACAGCCCAAGATGAGTGGTGGACACGGAGAACAGAAGTCACAGCGACGTACGACGAAATGACTGAGGGGGGTTGTTGACAAACATGTCTGACATGTCCGCACTCATGAATTCGAAGCTACTATCTGCATGTAAGATGCGCCAGGCACTCTGTCAGGTACTCTACATCACATGTCAACAATTTTACTATGGCCTTCCTAATATCTTTTTTTTAATGTTTATTTATTTTTGAGAGAGAGAGAGAGTGCATGTGCATGAGAGTGGGGGAGGGGCAGAGAGAAAGGGAGACAGAGAATCCCAATCCGCAATGCAGGGCTCAATCCCATGAACAAGGAGATCATGACCTGAGCCGAAATCAAGAGTCGGACATCTAACCAACGGAGCCACCCAGGTGCCCCAGCCTTCCTAATTTCTAATAAACATAGAAGGCCTCATTTTCAGCAGAGCAACTGAGAAAAAAGAAAGAACTTAGAAGAGTCCTAAACTCACCGGGTTCAGTGGTTGCCCCTTTAAACTTTGGTCTCTCTTTCACAGCTATGGTGGTCATCTGGCCCTGCTTTTCTGGCGCTTCCTCTCCATCATTTTAACATATGTATTAGTTTGGAGATCCCCAAATCAGGTCCTGTCACGAAGATTCTTTTTCATTTTTTTCTGATTTTTTTAATGGTTAGTTATTTTTGAGGGAGGGAGAGAGAGAGAGTAAGAGACAGAGTGCGAGTCGGGGAGGGGCAGAGAGAGGGAGACACAGAATGAGCCGGACACAGGGTTTGAACTCAAAAACCGCAAGATCATGACCTGAGCCGAAGTCAAATGCTTAACTGACTGAGTCACCCAGGCACCCCGTGACACAAAGATTCTAACACAAATGGTTGATTCCGGAGGTGATCTGGGGAACACCAGCAGAGTGGGAAAATGAGGCAAGGAAGGGAAGGCAGCCAACTTGTTATCCAACAAGTTCCTGCTGGGACAGCTACAGCTTGGGTTTTTAGAGGGACCTCCAGGAGTTAGTGTAGGACACAAACATCAGAGTCGTCTTTCCTAAGGCATGAGAATCTGGGGTGTTTATCCACCACCTACTAACAATGACTGGTTGAGTTCTGCTTCTGGGACACTGATCTTCTGGCTTGCCTTGCCACAGGCTGTGTGCTCCCAGGGCCGTATAAAAATCTGTTGGGCAGAGATTTACAGATGTCACAACAGCAGCCTTTGTCTTACAGAGGTAAATTCTGAGGGGACAGGATGGGACACTGATAACTATAAAACTCTAGTTTTCTTTGGGATTCATTATCCTTCTCCATGACTGTGCTTTTTAACTTGGTGTATGGAGCAAAAGATAGGCTGATTCTTTTATAGCAAGCAGAAGATGGCATAATCAGGAACCCATGAGAAAGGAAGAGTGTGTTATAGAAGATTCTTGCTGTCATGTTTCAGAAGAAACCTGTCTGGCAGAATCCTAAAGGGGACCTATTCAACAGCCCGCACAAGCGTCCCAGGGTCTGAGTATCTAAAAACCCCCATTCCAGTGCCATATCCTAAGCAGTCTGTTTATTTTCGAAGGTGGCCCAACGAGTCAACTGGGCCCTAAGACACTGATTAAATTGGCTAAAAGCTGAATGCTTCCTGTTGCTTCATAAAGTCCTTGACGTTACTCTCTTTTGCACTTGAAATTGGATATATATTAATTTTTTTTAATAAAAAGGGAGAGGAGGAGGTCGTTTTTACCTGAGCTGGTGGAAAAGAAAAATTTGACTAGCGCGAAATACATGTAAATATTACATGAAAATCTTCCTAGTGTGTAGATATCTTATTAAGATTTTTATTGTAATTCCAATATTGTTAACATATAGTGTTACATTAGTTTTAGGTGTACAATATAGTGACTCAACAATTCTGTACATCACTCAATGCTCATCGTAAGTGGTCTTTAATCCCCATCACATGTTTCACCCATTCTCCTCCCTCACCTCCTCTCGAGTAACCACCAGTTTGTTTTCTATAGTTAAGAGTTTCTCTTTTTTTTCTTTGTTTGTTTTGTTTCTCAAATTCCACATATGAGTGAACTTACACAGTATTTGTCTTTCTCTGACTGGCTTATTTCACTTAACATTATACCCTCTATCTTCTTCCATGTTGTTACAAATGGCAAAATTTCATTCGTTTTTATGGTTGAATAATATTCCTGTGTGTGTGTGTGTGTGTGTGTGTGTGTGTGTGTGTGTGTGTGTTTGATTCTTAGTATTCTTGTATTCTTTGGGTAAATGCACAGTAGTGCAATTGCTGGATCATAGGGGTGGTTCTATTTTTAACTTTTTGAGGAACCCCCATACTGTTTCCCACAATGGCTGCACCAGTTTGCATTCCCACCAACAGTGCCGGAGGCTTCCTTTTCCTCCACGTCCTCGCCAACACTTTTTGTTTCTTCTCTTTTTGGTTTTAGCCATTCTGATGGGTATGAGGTGATACCTCTTTGTAGTCTTGATTTGCATGTCCCCCTAGTGTGTAGACTTTTAAATCAGTCGGGGGCATTAAAGATGAGGTAGCAATCTGGTTTTTTGGAATAATTGTCTTCATGCCAAAAGAAATGCTCCACCAAAGCTTTTTTTTTTAATACGAAAGGAAAAATTCTTAGAAAAAGTCTCTTTCCCTGAAAATATCGCCTTTCCTCTTTTCCTTCATTCCTATTTCTGACATCAGCTCATCTAGCAGCTTCCTTTCACCATGAGTCAGCTCATAAGCATAGGCCTCTTTCACGACAACTATCCAGAGTGAGAAGCAACGTGACAGCTTTCAATCTCTTCCTACCTAAATCTGAAACACCAATTCTTGCTTTACACACTTTTTCATGGATGCTATTCCAGCACTCCATAAATGACTAACTCATTTTGTAGTTATCTACATATCTTTTCCTAGTCTACATCATTGTACTACACTTAATAGCCCCCAAGGAAGACTCTTAACTATCTTATCCATCTAGAACAGTGGCACATGCCACCGGCATGGCTGCCATGTTTCACAGCTCCAGAGGGCACCATTTATGTAGAATACTGCAGAAAGCCTGGAATTGTGAACTTATTGGTGCTGGTCAGCATCAACCCAAGATTACTGCTCAACGGTGACCATGGCAATGAAGTCACTTCTCCATAGCAATTATGACAAATCCACTTATGACAAAGAAAGAATATGGTTTTTCAGGTGAGATAAAACCTAAATAGAAGATGGAAATTCGGAGTTCAACTAGTAAAGCCCTCTCATTTGACCCCACACTGTCCAACATCCAAATGGCTAACCCAGCTTGGAAATGTTGAGCTGGTTTCAGAATATTCTACACTATGTCCTCTGCCACATCACCCTTCATCCCTCACACCCCTACCTTCTCCTCCACTTCTCTCCCCTACCACACACCTTACCATTACTCACAGAGAAATCTGTATCAAAGGTATCAGACTCAAATGGCTGACAGGCTAGGCAGAGGATATAAATTCATAAAATGGACCAAATGGGGATTGTGGTGACCAGGAAGGGTTCTCCCCACCTGAGAGAGGAGCCACTACTCAGCCAATAGCACTATACAAGTGATGTTCTTCAGGAGAAACCCAAAATCTAGATTATAGGAAATTTCCTGGATTTTAAATGTAGTAAATTAACTTCGATTATTTGTAAGCACCATATACCAAGCAAGTCACATCTGGCCCAGAGTTTTCAGTATCTGCCTCTGATGATGGAGCCCATGAAGGAATCAACATCTCTTCACCACTCACAGCTAGGTGATCTGTTATGCATCAGTGTCTCTGAGCCTTGGTTTCCGCATCCATAAAAATGAGAGATTGACTCCTTCACAGGATTTTGTAAGAACTAAGCTTATATAAGAGGTAAAGAACATAGCACATGTGGCTGGCACAGTCAATGCTCAATGAAAGATGGCTGTTCACTTCCCTTTGCAGCAGAGACCTCTCTGCATGTGGGTATCGGTAGAATTCACCACAGCTTTCCACCTGTTCCTTTCTCTGCTATTAAGGAAAAATGCCCACTACTGAAGGCATTGGGGAGTGGGGTGGTCTTCAATTAGTCATCTTCACCCCAAAACAGAGTTTTTACAAATCAACAAATTTGATTTTGCGTGCTTTCTAACCTAAGGACAGTAAGAACAAACCAGTAATAAAAATAAAAGAATATAAGCTAACACATTGCATTTAAAGAGAAAACATAATCGTTATAAAGGTAGGGTGTTCACTTCAGGGCATATTTGCTGAAGGTCACACCATATCATGTGTGCTCGGATCCAATTTGCCAGGTCCTGCTGGGTGGCCAAGGGCAGAAGTCAGTTGGCAGCTAAGAATACAGTAATGTCTTCTCTCAAAAGGTGAGTGGGTCACTGCCTTTAAAAGAACTGAGCTGGGTTGCATTTAACTGTTGACAACGTAATAGCAGGAAGTGGGGCTAAGGCTTAGGGTCAGGGCAGAGGCCACTGGAACTGGGTAAGTCCCTGGAGCACCAGGCTGGTCCACTCCCTTTCTATCTCCCTCCTCACAGTGATGAAGGATATCTGAGGGCAGTAAGATGTTTGAGCTCAGACTCAATGCCTGAATTACTAGTTGGACTTCCTGTGTTTCACTCCTATTCCTATTTGGTGATGATTTTCTTTTTTTTAAGTTTTTTTTTAATTTATTTTGAGAGAAAGAAGCGGGAGAAGCAGAGAGAGAGGGAGAGAGCGAGAATTCCAAGCAGGCTCCGCAGAGCCCAACGTGGGGCTCAAACTCAAGAATTGTGAGATCATGACCTGAGCTGAAATCAAGATCCAGACGCTCAACTGACTGAGCCACCCAGACAGCCTTTTGGTGATGATTTTCATACCTGGATCACAATAGGTAGAAAATATGCAAAAATATTTTGCAAATATGCAAAAAAATATGCAAAAATGCAAAATATGCATTTCCTCAAGGCAGCACAGATTCTGGAGCAAAGTTGCTACAGAGCCAGACAACCATGACATCTCAATTCCTGCCAGGCCAAAAGATCCTCTAATTTAAAATCAATTAAGAAACACAGAGAGTTGGTGATCGTATATACCCAACAGCCCCTTGCACCAGGCCTTCACACAATAAATACTGGTTATTGAATAAAATCAACTCGTGGCAGAGTAAATAATAACCCATGAAGTACACTCAACAGAATGAAGGCTGATACTCTCCAAATGCATGGGTTTACTCCTTCATTTTATTTCTTATTAACAGTATTTCTCCACTGGCATATTCATTCATTCATTCATTCATTCATTCATTCAATAAATATTTATTGAGCACCTCCTGTGCTTCAAGCACACTTAAAAGTTAAATTCTGAGGACAAAAAGATGATCTTCAATTAGAACCTAAGGTTATGTCTACTCTATGAAAAACCACATGGCCCTTAGAACCATAATTGCACCAGATCACCCGTTGTGGATACCAATCTGCAAGGCCCGTGTGTCTAAGTCAACATATGTGTTAAGAACTGTTTTGCCCCTAAGCTTCCTCTGTGCTGCACTAACAGCATGTATTTCACTTGGTTTGGCCAAATTGAAAAGCAGCTTAAAAGAGGAAGGGGATATTTGCTTATGAATTTATCATTCTTTTGGATTAAAAGTTTATTTCATGTTTGAGCTGATGACTCTCAAACCAAAAGCCTTCAGTTGAAATATACCAAGACTGTCCTAGATCAGTCTGTTATCAAAGAGCTGATCAGAGGGGTAGATGTGACAAGAACTAGGAACTTTCTGGTGGCCTATAAACATCATTTAACTACAATTTGCATGAAGAGAATTGTAAGAGGTGGTAATTGAAAGAGCAAATCAGGCTTGCTGCTCATCGAGATCCTTTAACACATATTGATTACTGTGTGCCATCTACTGTGCTCAATGTTTTAGCTAATCTTCTAGAATCCTCACAATAATTCTGTTTTTATCTTTTCCATTTTAGAGCAGAGGAAACTCAGGTCTTTTCGAGGACTTAAACACCTGCCCGAGGTTACAAAGTTAAGAAAAGAGGGAGCCAGGAATCCAACACAAATAATGAGTCCAGAGCCCCAGCTCTGAACTACACAATTTCTGCAGCTCTGTCATATACATCACTTGTGTGTCACCACCAACCGGTGGCAGCCAGACAGCCTCTATTCTCCATTTGACAGATGGCAGACTATACCTCAAAACCCACAGCTCTGATGGGTTACAAGAGAACAGAGCACAGATACACCACCTATGGCTGGCAGAGACTCGAGGAATTTGGAAGGACCGTAGCTCCTACATTGGCATGTTCTAAGATACTACACCGAGACTGGGGTCTAGTCACCCTCTCTCAGCTCAAATGAATGCTTTGGCTGATGCCAGGAGACTTGAGAAATGAAAGCCCAGTGCCAGCCTGAATGTGCCCTATACCCTCCCAGAAACCAGATTCAAAAGAGAGGAACAAATATCCATGCACATTGTAAATACATTTACCTCTTGACTCGATGATCTCCCTTCTAGAAATGTGTTCTCTGATATTCCTGCACTCGTGAAAAGATTATTCTTTGCCATACCATCTGTAACAAGAGTGGAAACAACTCAAGCATCCATCAGGAGGGAACTGGTTAAATTAATTATGGTAAAGCCTTTTAATGGAATACTACATAGTTGTGAAAAAGAGTGAAGTTTTCCATGTACTGATACAGAAAGGGGTCTAAGATTTATTGTTAAATAATATAAAATTCAGAAAAGCATTTTAGTATGCTATTTTTTGTGTAAGAAATGATGTACATATGCAATCATACATTTATATATTTATATATTCAATAAATTTGTTTAGATACATTTAAATGACCTCTAAAAGAACACACAAGAAGCTAATAAAGATGGCACTCCCTTTGCATGTTACGGGAGGACAGTAAATAGTGTGGATGGGGCAGAGATGAGAGTGAGTTCTATGTATCTTTTCATAACATTTGCTTCTTAAATTGTGCAAAAAGGATGACCAGGGGCATCTAAGTGACTCAGTTGGTTAAGCATCCAGCTCTTGATTTCAGCTCAGGTCATGATCTCACAGCTCATGAGATCGAGCTCCGCATAGGGCTCATGCTAACAGGGTGGAGATTGCTTGGGATTCTCTCTCTCTCTCTCTCTCTCTCTCTCTCTCCTGCCCGTCCCCCACTCGCACTCTTTCTCTCTCAAAATAAATAAATAAACTTTAAAAAGTTTTGACAATAAAAAAAGTACGACCATCTTGAGCCCAACTAAAGATCATTTGCACCTCTATGGAGACTAGGCTGCTGAGTCTGGGCATGAACAAGTGTGTGTTGTAATATGTATACACAGACTTGGGAACGTCTTCTCTACCCTGCCACTCCATGGGCTCATACTTGGAGTACTCTGTATCATTCAGTGTAGACCAAGCTGCTGTGAGAAATAGATCCAAACATATAATGGTCTGACACGGTAAAAGTTGACTCCTTGCTCACGTACCTGGGAAGGGGTTCGAGTCGGCAGGCGACTCCCCTCCACCACCATCTAGTGTCACCCGTCTCATTCTCTAGGGCCTCGATATCACATATATCCAGCTGGCAGAAGAGGAACAGGTGCAGGAGGACACATATGCTCATATGCTCCTTTTATTAAAAGCCTTGGCCCAAAACTGACACATCGCACTTCCTCTCACATTCCATTGGTGAGAACAACTCACGTGACTACAGCCAAATACAAGGCAGGCTAGGAACGCAGTCGCTAGCTGGGCAACCTCTTTCCATCTCACCATTTGCCATGGAACGGGAGAGTAGACAGTTACCCATCTCTGACACCACCTCTATCCCCATTACTGAAGGAATTCTGGAAGGAATACTAGGGATCATTCATCTAGCAAACCCTTCCAAGGAACCCGTGTGTCAGTCCCTGCTGATATAAAGAATACTGTGATGTGGTTTGTGGTTTGTGGAAATGAAGAAGCTTAGCTCCCACTGGAATGATGAAAAGGGGGCCACAGGAACCAGTTGAAGACCTCAGTTACCCTGAGCCCCCACATGGCCCAGCACAGGGATCAGAATCACTATCTTTTCCCAATACCCATCACTGATTCTCTCATCAACGTTTCCTTGTTCCCTTGTACACTTTCTCTGTTCAGTTATCATCTATGGCAAGAGGACCTTTCAATGACCAATAGTGCGTTCTCTTCTTGACCCACCTGACTCCAATTCTAGCATTCATTTCCACAGGCATGGCTTCTTTATTTATTCCTGGGAGATCACTCTCCTAACCGTGTCTGCCCAGGGCCTTCACAGGTGCTTATACTTGTGTGCCCATATGTGCACACACGTGCATGCCTGTGTGCACACACTGAGGCTGTGATGTAGCCCCAAAGGAAGCACAAGAAGAAAAGTGCGAGCCCCAAACCTTCCCCCAGCCTTGTAGGAAGGAAGAGAGAGACACATGGACAAGTATCCAAGGGGCAAACAATTAGGGATCGATTTTGAGCTGAAATACCTCTGCCAAGGGCCTAGCAACACAGACGTGATCTCGTCCACAGGATACAGCAGGTGAAAGCAACAGATGCGGATTCCGAAAGCTGCTGCGTTAAACTAGAGCATACAAAGGCAAAATTCATCCAGACCATGTAACTCCAGGAATTACTTTTTTACCACCAAGGGCCTGTTTTAATTATTTATATACATCACGTGGGCTTGTGCTTGCAAAGATTTTTCCTCCTAGAGAAATTACACTTATTAGATAGCAAGGTCTCATTTCCCCTGTGTCTTATTAAGCAAAGACACGTGCCACTACCATGCAGGGTTTCTGATCATTCATTTGTTCACTCGACAAACATTTACCGAACCTCTACCATGTGCCAAGCGCTGGGGACACAGTGGAGAATGCAGCAGACAAGGTCCCTGCCCTCCTGTTCTCTCTGCAGATCATCAAAAGATTATAAATACATAAGTATAAATTAGAAAGGAGAATAAAGGAAGCCATGAGAGAGCATGAGGTGAGATTTGCATAAGAAGGAGCTTCAAAGAAACGGCATCTCTGCCTTAAGGACCATCCCAGTGGGGGCCAGCTTCTCAAGAGGTGTGACCACCCAAACTTCAGGAATTCCCCCTAGAAGAGATGAAAACACTCAAAAAGGAAGCTGATAAAGTCTACCTGTCTTCTCTGTGCCAGAGACAGGGCTGGGCCATTTCTCAGCACTGTTTCTTCTCCCGCCCTGCCCGGGGCTCCCCTTCCCAGGTGGGTGACCTGTTCTTCAACTTTCACGGATTAAGAACCAAGGTTCCAAAAGTTTCAGTAGACCGATTGCACCTTCCGCTTAGTAAAAGGCAGACCAGAGAGTCAAACCTGGATCCAAAGCCCAAACGAGCCAGTACCAGAAGGTAGCGATGCTTAGGGGGCACACTGTTTCAGCACTGGAAGGAAAGTCACCGAGAGGCAGCACCTGCACCTGCTGTGAAGGATGGATGGGTGCACCCAGGTGACACTCAGGTGCTTATTCCCCCACAGATAGCGAGTCAGAGACCACAACCACACAGGCCCCTTCATCCCTTGGACCACCACATCTGCTGCCCGGGGCCTTGCAAACAGGTGGCCCATGGGAGCAGCCCAGCCAATGAGAGAGTTGTCCTTCTGTACAGATTTCTATAAATGAAATCTGGGCTTTCACAGATTCTGACCTCTCATGCTGAGTCCTTTGCAGGTCCCATCATCATTCCTGGCAGGACTCCCAACCTCCCATAAAAAGGAATGTGTGACCTATTTTAAAATTCCTCCAGGGAAAGAGTCAGCATGTTGCCTTGGCAACTGATGGAACCCTTCTAGGAGTCCTGCTTGGTTCTTCCTTTAGTCTAATGTACTTCCGCCCCGGTGCAATTCAAAGCCTGTGCTGGCCTCCCAGGGGTGCAAGAGAAGACAGAAGTGATTCCCTGTGACCATACCCTCCCACTGTCCCCTGCCCCGTGAGAGTTTCGGGGACAGAGAAAGGGAAGCAGAAGAGGAAGCAATATGGAAAGAGAGGACAGGAGGACAATAGAAGACCCTCTACCCAGACGTGGAGGCTTGGCTTGAAAGGCCTGGGCAGTCTCTAGTCTCAAAAACGTGAACGAGTTCTGTCACAGGGTTGCTGACATATCCCTCTGCCTTCTCCTCCACTGACCACTCTAACTTCCTGACCCAGCACTTTAAGAAGCCTGCCTCTCTACCAGCCTCACGGCCCTCCATGAGCCCCCACACCTCTGACCGACCAGATCCCCCATCAGGGTGTGCCCTTGGACCTTTAGCTTTGCCCATACATGCATCCTGTCACCCCTGCTCTAAACCAAAGTTCCTGGGGTGAAGAGCCCGTGCTGATGTTTCATTTCAGCCACCACATCAGTGCGCTGCAATACTCATTTCTACTGACTCCAGAGAGAGTCACAGACTTCTGTCCCTCTCACCGTGCTGTGGAGCACATGCCAACTTTCCCACCAACCCCTCTCCCTGTGGATGAGAAACACCTGCACCCGCAGGCACCTAGACCTTGATGGGACCACCACAGAGCAAAGTCCTTCTGCCCTGGCCCTGGCCGGAAGGTGGGAGGCAGAGTTTTAAAAAAAGGAGTTTGGGATTAACCTGCCTTCCAGGACTATTTTGGCTACAAAAAGTCCAAGTCAAATTAGCCTAAACAAAACCAAAGGAGAAAAGAACCTATGGGCTCATTTCACTGAAAACCAGACTGGATCTGGTAGCTCCAACAATTTGATCTCCCTCCCTTGCCTTTATTCGGTTTTGACTTCATTCTCAGCAGGTTTTTGCCCACATGGTGACAAAGATGGCCACCAGCAGAACCAGGCACCTGCCCTTCCAGAATTACAATTCCAGCAGGAAAAAATGTCATCTTTCCCAGAGTTCCAACCAAGTCCCAAAGCTGAGCCTCCTGGGTCGTGTGTCCAGCCCTAAATCGTTCCCCCTGGCAGGGCCTGAGTCGTGTGTCTGCTCCCTGGCGCTGGGGGAGTCGCCCCCACAAACCCTGTGACCTTGAATAGGGGAGAGGCGATACCCCAGTGCAAAATCAAAGTGCTGTTAGCAGAAGACATGGAGGCTGGACTGACCGCACAACAGATGTCCCCCACCATCTGCGGCCTTGTCTCTTCCCTTCTCTTATTCAGAATAGTAAGACGTGGAGTTAGAAGTGTCTCCCCCTTGAGAAACATCTTTAGCTCTGAAGGATTGGGCAGGGCCTGAGAAGAACCAAGTTGGGGGGAAGAAAAGTGAGTCGCCTAAAATTGGCTCTGACCCTAAGTTTACAGAGACAGGAGTGAATGGGGGTCGTATTTATTCGTTTTCTCATTGAAATCCCCAGCTCTGTTCCACCTTCAGGCCTTTCTCATTGGCTGTTCATTGCCAGTGGGACTTTGCAGACCTCAGAACAGTTTCCTTAATTATATGTCTGTGTTTAAAAAAAATAAATAGTGGCGCTTATCACTCTGCCTGCACATGGGGACCTGGATGAGCCCACTGACGCAAAGCAGTTTCTAAGCAACTTGTGGAGTTGGTGCCTAATGCAACAGCCACGAGATTTGGAGGAAAAAAAAAATAAAGCCCGTGGACTCTCAATGTGGAGCCAATTGTGATTGGTTCATAGAGGCTGCACGGGGTCCTTTGGGAGGTTAATTCCATCTCAGGCTGACAGAAAGGGGCTTGTTTCTGGAGAGTCGGGATCTCTCTGGTGTGGGATGCTTGATAAGTGGGCTTCTGGAGGATTCCAACAAGCGCTCTGTCCCAGGGAGACCTGATGCTGATGATGTGTGATAACAGATCACTGACGTTCAGAACTGAGACAGGCTCTGAGCCATGTGAGCAAGTCCAGGGAAGAAGGTTGGAGGGGGAGAGGGCAGGGCCAAGCTTCCTTGTGTCCCCCACCCCAGCCCTCGGCCCTCAGCCCTCAGCCCAGTGTGGCACTACTGGTCAGAGGGCGGGGCGGGGGCGGGGGGAGTGACGTTCTGACTGAGGAGGAGAGACTCAAAGCCACAGGACCGACCTTACGGCGCACAGAGAGAGTGAACCACGGCCAGCAAACTGGCGTCATGAATAAATGATACCAGCATTTGTATCTGGCTGCAATGCTCACACCTGTATAACCCTCGGAGAAGCATTTAAGCTCTCTTTGCCAAAGGTTTCTGGTTTTTAAAGTGGAAATTATAACAGGATCGTAATAAAGATTAAGTGATTTGTGGAACACACAGCATTTTTCTCTGCCATAAAGGGTCATACCGGGCCTCCGTGGCCACTGCACTAAGATTCTGGAGAGTCTATTGGTCATTTCCATAATGGACTATATCCGTTAACATTTTTTTTTTAAAGATTTTATTTTCATAGGCCGTTTTAGGTTCACAGTAAAACTGAGAGGGAGGTACAGGGTCCCCACACACAGCCTGCCCCCACACAACCTATGCTGACGCATCATAACCACCCAAAGTCCTCGTCTTACTTTAGGGTTCACTCTTGGTGGTGTACATTCTGTGGGTTTTATGTGGTAACTTTTGCCATGTGATGAATCCCCCAAAACTTAGTGACTTGAAACAACAACATATTTAGCTCCTGAGTCTGTGGGTTAACAATTTGAGCCGGGCTCAGATGGCTGGTTCTTCGGACCTCAACTCACTCATGCCTCCGCAGTCAGCTGCCAGGCCATCTGGGAACCGATTGATCTAGGACGGCCTCAGCCAAGATGACCTATCTCTACTCAACATGGCCTCCATCCTCTATCTTGCTAGTCTGAATATGTCACGGGATGGCTGGTTATGCTCTGGGCAGGCATACAATGTCCCTTCTACCACATTCTCTAGGTCAGATTAAGCTACACGACCCTCTCGGACTCAGAGAGTAAGGAAACAGACTACATCTTCCTGAGAGGAGCTGCAAGGTCACATTGTAAAGGGACATAACTGCAGGGAAGGGAATAATCGTGGCCATGTTTGCCATCCACCATAGCTCTGTTCAGAGACCTTTTTTTAAAAAAAAGTTTTTAATGTTTATTTATTTTTGAGAGAGACAGAGACAGAGCTTGAGTGGGGGAGGGGCAGAGAGAGAGGGAGACACAGAATCCAAATTAGGCTCCAGGCTCTGAGCTGTCAGCACAGAGCCCCATGCGGGGCTTGAAGCCACGAACCGCGAGATCATGACCCTGAGCCCAAGTCGGACGCCCAACCGACTGAGCCACCCAGGCGCCCCTGTTAAGAAACCTTTGAGGGAAAAAACATTGGTTTGCATCCATCTCTAGACCGTCTTGGGAATAGTTCTTAGTCAAGTTGCTGACCAAGGACACCTTTCCACTAGAAAAGGCCGTGGAACTGCCCCCACAATCCCTGATATCCAAATCCAGTATCTATCTATAATCAGCTAAATCATAGGTGTGAATATAAACCAAGGGGAACTTAGGGATGACAAAATAAGGTATAATTTATAGATAAATTTGCTAACAATAAAAATCATGACTCTCAGAAGAGAATTGGCCTTAGAAGTAATTTGATCTACCAGTTTTTCAACTTGTGTGACATGGAACCATGGAGGTTTCAAGAAGGTAAGTCATGGGCTCACTGAAGAGAAAGTCAGATACCAAACAGCAATGCAGAGAAGAACTCTGGGCCCCTCACCCCTACTTCAACCAAGGTGTCCACAACTTTTTATAACAAATCATTAGACACTTTATTGCAAAGATTCTTCAACTCCCAGTACAAATGTTCTAGGATTTCCCTGTGGTTACTTGGCTTCATTTGATTTTTACTACCCAACATCTTTCAGGGAACTAATATATGTTGAGGGCCTACAACACATAAATCATTGTGTTGGGTACTTCAGTATTGAGTCTGATTCTCTCTTGCATGTGGGTCTTAGGGTCTTTCAAATGTCTTCTTCAAGTCTGCCTTTATTCCGGGCAGCCACTAGTCAATTCGCCTCTTGTGTTCCAGCAAATTCTCAGTTTCTATCACTGCCCCCAGTTCAAGAGTTCTTTCCAGTTGTAGGAAACATCAACTTGGTTTTTAAATCCAAACACCACCAGCTCTATTCTGCTTCCATCAGCTCCAGCCCACCCAGGTGTCCAAGAGCAATCCCAGTATAAGTGGCAGGAAATCGTCAGTAAATCCCCCATACTCCCACTTTCCACCTACAGCCAAGACCCTTCATTGCTAACACCTGCCCCAAGCCAAACTGGTATTAACAACACATATCTAGCCAGGAATCAGGGCCATTTCTCCTCAAGCCTGGTCCTCTTTGACTCACATGGCATCATCTCATTTCTGAAAATACATTGCTAGATGATAAATAATAAAAATATTAGTAAGAAATGACTGAAATCTTTATTCTGAAACAAAAATCCCACAATGCAACATGAGGACAGTTGCTGTGAGAGAAATTTGCACCATCTGATCATAACTAAAATTTTATTCTTGGCCTTGCCATCAATTTAGCAAGAAGCATTAAGTGAGTCACTTTATCTCACTGGGACTTTTATTCCTCGTTTCCCTGGTCTGCTCACCATGTCTTATGGAAGAGGGCCACCAGCTGCCTCCAACTTCTCTAGATTTCCAGCTCCCAGGCCAAAGAGCCAGAAGTGCTGGTGAACCAGGATGCTAAGGGTTAATAGGAATGTCCCCATCTCAAGAGAGTGCTGGGACTGACTAATTCTAAGATGACTGACTGACATTCCTTATCTGTTGAGACTCCATGAAGGTCAGAAATTAGTACTCAGCCCTGATTAGCACGTGATGGGGTAACACGTCTAGCTGGTCAATCCAGTGGGAGTTTCCTATGTGCATTAATATCTACCTCCTAAATGATGTGACCGCTAGGGAAAACAGTATGGAAGTTCCTCCAAAAATGGAATTAGAACTACTATATGATCAATGATCTCACTTCTGTGTATTTATCCAAGAGAATTGAAACCCAGATCTTGAGAAGATATTTGCACTCCTATGTTCACTGCAGCATTATTTACAATAGCCAAGAGGTGGAAACAACCTAAATGTCCATCAGTGGATGAATAGACGAGAAAAATGTGGTGTATGCATACATTGGAATATTACTCATCCATAAACAAGAAGGAAATCTTGTCACATGCCACAACATGGATGAACCTCAAAGACGTTATGCGAAGTGAATTAATCCAGTTACAAAAGGACATGTACTGCATGTTTCCAATTATATGATGTATCTAAAGTAGTCGAAGTCGTAGAAACAGAGAGCAGAATGGTGGTTGCCAGGGCCAAGGAGACGCAAATCAGAGGGCTGTTCAATGGACACGGAGTTCCGGTTATGCAAGACAAAAAAGTTTTAGAGCCCTTCTGTACAACATTGTACCAAGAGTTAACAATAGTGGTCTGTATACTTCAAATTTTGTGAAGAGCGTATACTTCATGTTATATGTTTTCTACTGCAATAAAAAAGGATAATAACAATAACTATTTCCTACCTTCCCATGTTTGGGTGTTAGAGATATTTCATGTGAAAATGGTTTGGAAGCAGGCCAAGTACTATGCAAATGTAATGGATTATTACTTTGATTATTATAGTACCTCACCCATTTTTTTTTCCTGTTTCAGAATGCAAGATTATCCTATAATTATATCTAAATCAGAAGAAGAGGCTACACTTTACACTAAATCCTCCAGTAGTTTTCTGGTGCCACAGACCACACAGGGCAGCGGCACAAGTGAGCCCACACAGGCAAGACCCCTTAACCACAGACAGAGAGGAACTAATGGGCAAAGCTGAGAAAACACTGTTTTGTAGAGCTGTCTCCAGCTTGTATATGATACCCAAAGGCAGAGCTGTGCTCTTCAGCGAGAAAATCAAAGATATTTTTCACACCCTGGCCAGAGATGTTTCAAAGGAGGAGTCAGAGACAGGAGCATTAAAAAAATGCCATTGCATATCCACCTTAAAAGAAAATAAAATTCATCTCCAGAAACTAGTACAATTCCCAGTACATGGCATTCACTAGCCAATGTATACAGAAAATATTGGTTGCATGGAGCATGGGTGGATGGATGGATGGAAGGAAGGAAGGAAGAAAGGGAGTAAAAATGAGTGAATGAACATAAAAATGCTCCTATGTTGGGCTTCTATCTTTAGGATTCTGTCTGGTCACCAAAATGATCAGAAGCTGCTAGTTCAACAAGTACCAAGGCAGGCTTTCATCATGAACAGCTTTTCATGACCCAATGTTAGCCACAAGGCCACTGTTAGCTTGAAGGAGAACTCTCCACAATATTACGAAAATGATCCCCTCTTGGAGGGTGATTAAGAAAAGCACCTGCTCTGGGCTGGCACCACCAGAACCCACACATTTCATTGCCTGTTCATTGCCTCTGTGAGGTACTTCTGTGCAGTGCACAAGATGAACATCAGGACTAAGTGGCTCTGATTAGTTGTATGAGGAAGCAAAAGCTAACAACTTGGGAGGAGACAGACTGTGGCTCAGTGGTTTGCAGACTCTTTTCTCCAGTCCCCTTTTAGGCTAGAATTGGGGTTTGCTAGCCAGTGGCCCTAGGTGAGCACACATAGAGGTGTTCTGGCAAAGAGACAGAGAAAAGAAATCCCATGTAATCTTTACCCAGATCAAGATAAACAATACTTCCATTACCCACAGAGACTTCTCTCCTGCCCCTTTCCAATCAACATCCCCAACTCTAGCTTCTTTGGCAATCACTCCTAAGACCTCTATCACATAGATCAGTTTTGTCTGTTCTTTCATAAAAATGGAATCATATAGTATGTTCTCTTTTGTGTCTGGCTTCTTTAACTCATGATAATGTGTTTCAAATTAGTCCATTATTGTGAGTAGCAGTAACTCATTCCTTTCGTGCTGAGAAGTACATTCAAATGGCCAAATCACACACAAAAAGATGTTCAAAGTCATTAGCCATCAAGGAAATACAAAGACAATGAGATCCCTCTACACCTTCAAAGGACCAGCTGAAAATAAAGACTGACCATACCAAGCGTTGGTGAGGATATGTAGAATCTGGAACTCTTGGATACCACTTGTAGGAGAGTGCACTGGTAAAAATCACTATGGAGAACTGGTTGGCTTTCTAATAAACTTCAACATACACCTCTTCTCTTCTATGACCCAGAAATTCTACCTCTAGGTATTTACTCAAGAGAAATGAAAACAGAGAGGGAGGCAAACCATAAGAGACCCTTAAATACGGAGAAAACTGAAGGCTGCTGGAGGGGAGGTGGGTGAGGAATGAGCTAAATGGGTGATGGGCACGAAGGAGGGCACTTGTTGGGTGTTACATGGAAGGGGTGAATCCCTGGGTTCTACTCGTGAAACCAAAATACTACACTGTATGTTAACTAATTTGAATTTAAATAAATACATTGTTTAAAAAGAGAGAAATGAAAACATAAAACCACAAAACGACCTTTACAAGAATGTTCACAACGGCTTTGTTTATAAAAGCCCCAAGTGGAAACAGCCGAGAGGTCCATCACTAAGAGAATGGATAAATAAACCGTGATATGTCCACACAACGGACATGTGACTCTTAACTCTCTGGGGCTTCAGTTTAGGGGAAGAATGATTTTAGGCCACACACAGAATCATTAGAGGAATAACGTGGAAAGTGGCTTACAAATACAGGATTTATTTTTGGCTTTATTGCGACATAAGTAAGAAAAAGACAAAGAAAAGGTAAGTGAAAAAAAAAAGCCACAAACCAACATGCTCTTGGCCGCCAATTCCCAAACCTACTTATCCCTCTGGATCCACCTGCCATTTTCTATCTGCAAGCAAGAAATAGTCCTGAAATGAAACCATTTTTGCCAAAACAAAAGCAACGTGACCAGAAGGGTTGGTCTTAGAGCCTCAACCTTTAAGAAACTGCCAAATTTCCGGCACATGGTTAATCTACTCGCTTAGAAATCTCAAAGCATCCGCTGCTGCATCCTTCCCATAATATTTATTTTGTTTTATTATTTTAAAAAAAAAATTTTTTTTTAACGTTTATTTATTTTTGGGACAGAGAGAGACAGAGCATGAACGGGGGAGGGGCAGAGAGAGAGGGAGACACAGAATCGGAAGCAGGCTCCAGGCTCTGAGCCGTCAGCCCAGAGCCCGACGCAGGGCTCGAACTCACGAACCGTGAGATCGTGACCTGAGCTGAAGTCGGACGCTCAACCGACTGAGCCACCCAGGTGCCCCTGATTTTGTTTTATTATTAACTGCCTCATCTTTTATTCTGTTTTAATCTGCAAACCACCTTAAAACTCTGGAAACAGGCGGGAAAATAATCAGGTGCACACACACGTGCACTCACACACACACGTGCATGTGCGATGCCTTCCCCACCTGCGTGCACATGGAGGCCTTCACGTTTTCTACATCTGTGTACAATCAGCAGAGTATAAACCAATGAGTCACTTGAGAGCAAACATGGCAGAACATATACATCTCAGCGAGGTCCCCAAAGTGGAGAGTTTCTATCCTTCTTCCCACGATGCTGTTCTCGCTCAAAACATTTTTGGATCTTTGGAAACGATGTTCTATAAAGAATTGTGAAAATAGCAGAGCCTATTAACCTGGGAGGAGAAAAGCCCGCCCTTCAATATTTGAAGAGCCATTGTGCAAAAGAAGAAATACATGCTTTGTAGCCATTTTCCACTTGAGGAAACGGAAGTTACGTCACTTGCCTGCGGTCACGCAGCCAATGAGCGGCGCTGGCTTGATTTGAGCGCAGGCAGTCTGCCCCTGAGCTGGCCTCATAGAACAGAATGAGACAGACTAATGATGAAGAATGATATTGTATGTCAGGTGTTCTGGTGGAAGACTACCGGGGGACAGTGGGTGCTTCAAGGGGAGTGCTCAGTCAGCCCCAGGGACTGGGGGGATGGTGGTAGGTGCCGGGAAGGACCTCACGGAAGAGCTGCTATTCACAAGGAAAGGGCTGATAAAACCTGATTCATCTCTTTGCAGACTGGTGGGTTCTTACATTCTCACCTTTTCCCAAGGATGTTTCAGAGAAAGCCAGGTAGGACTTGTAACATCCCTCACCTCGTCCCTATCCTTATGCTTGTCTGGTCCTCAAAGGGCACTTAAACTCTCTCCTGCAGATCGGGATCTTGTGACAGCTTTGGAAAATGGGGTCACTACAAGGATATAAGTGACCTGCCAATGCCTTCTCCTGTCTGCCTCCCAGACTCTGGAAATCCGCCATCAGATCTTTCTTCAGCAGTCAGGTGGTGGTCCAAGGAGTGTGTGTGTGTGTGTGTGTGTGTGTGTGTGTGTGTGTGTGTTGAAAGGGAGGCAGGGAGGGGGGCTGCCTCTCCCTCAGCCCCAGAGCATCCAGCCTCTGCACACACAAAGCCGAAGCTGCCTGGCCCTTTGATCGGGACCCCATGCTGTGCCTTGTTCAGGGAATTTTTAAATTCTCTTTCATTTTATTGAGCGGCTTTGCTTCCCACCTCCCATGCCTGAGTCAGTTCTCAGGATTATTGGGTCCTTCTCTTCATTGATTTGTTTTTCTGACCTTTGTAGTAGATACCAAAATATATGGATGGAACAAGAAAGGAAGGAGGAAAGGGAAGGGGAGGGAGCCCAGGTAGCCTCTGAAAGGGAGGGCCGATGGTGAGGATCTTGGGTCTGGCCACATGTCACAGAAAAGAGAGAAGTCAGGTGGCAGACACCTAGTGCTCCGGAAGAGGAAGTCCCTGGCTTGCGGGGGTTGACCACTGAAGACCAGGCTGAGGCCACTAGGCTGAGTCCCCACACGCACTGGAGACTGATGCTGGACCTCTTCATCTCTATGCATTTGCTTTCTGTTGGAAAAACTCCTGTGTCAGCCCCGTCTTTCATTCTTTCAGAGAATACTCACTTGACTCAAGGCCCTGCCCTAAGAACGCACGCATACCCTTCTTTCCCCGTGTCAGGGAGCCCGTTTTGTATTAAACCCCACGTCCTTAGAACACCCACACTTGGGGCGCCTGGGTGGCGCAGTCGGTTAAGCGTCCGACTTCAGCCAGGTCACGATCTCGCGGTCCGTGAGTTTGAGCCCCGCGTCGGGCTCTGGGCTGATGGCTCAGAGCCTGGAGCCTGTTTCCGATTCTGTGTCTCCCTCTCTCTCTGCCCCTCCCCCGTTCATGCTCTGTCTCTCTCTGTCCCAAAAGTAAATAAATGTTAAAAAAAAAAAAAAAAAAGAACACCCACACTGGTTGGTGCATGTTCCATCACGGACACTGAGAAGGAGGAAATGAATGCCTGCGGAGTACCCACCGCCTGTCACTGTGAGGTGTTTCATTTGCATTACGGGTTACTAGGCGACACTTTGCCTGCCATTCCGGAACCGAAGCTAGACTCACAGCAGAGCCACCAACTGGAAGGCGGTGCTGGATCTAAGAAGTACGCTTCCTCCCGGTGGGTGTGAACGCTGTTCCCATCTCAAAGCCAAGTGAGAAGGCTTCGAGAGTCAGTGGTAAAGATCTGGGATTCCTGCAAGATGGGGAGTTTGGCCCCAGGGAGGCACAGGGCAGAAGGGGAGAGCCTAGAATAGCCCGTACCTCAGTATTTGGTGAGGCTGATGACATGAGTCCCCTAAAGGTCAAGAACGTGGCTGGACTTGACTTGTTTTTCCTATACTCGGCTCAGGTGGGCTGCCCGCTAGGCACAGGGAGGCAGGAGCAGGAGGCCGTATGGTAGACCTTACAGTGAAAGTCGAGTAGGGGGTGGGAAAGGGCGGCCTCCATCAGGGACTTACCACGGGGCCCTTCAAAGACCCTGACGCACACCCTGCAAGAAAGCCTAGCCTTTGGACTCATGTCACAAAGAGTATCGACGACAGGTCAGTGTTGGCCCAAGAAACACCAGCATCCACCAAAGGGAGCACCAGAGGTGGGCACAATTATGTAAAGAGAGGCTTGTCCTTTTCCTCTTCCTTTGACCAGAGAGGCCATTCTGGAAGAGCTAGACTCTGAAGGATAGATGCTCCAAGCTACCTAGAAGGAGGGAGGTCATGGAGATGAGATTTAAATGGAGTGTGAGAGTTACGAGGCCCTGCAAACACCCCTATCCGCATACCCTCATCTTTACCTTTGGGTTCACACAGGCCTGACCTCCGGCTGCCAGAATCTGCATCTCTTTGCCTACAGCCTTTCTCTGGCCACTGAAGCCCTCTCTGCTCACAAACAAGGGCTGGGGAATTGACACCCCTGGAAGCAGCCCTCACCCACTGACAGGTGGGTTTCCATGTATAAATACCCCAGCTCCTTCATTTGGATAGAATAACTCTGAGTCACTTGTCCTACACTGTATTAGTTATCAATCGCTGTCTAACAGCTTATCCCCCAAACCTAGCAGCTTAAACAACAACAAATATGTATTACCTCACAATTTCTGCTGGTCAGGAATTCAGAGGAAGCTTGAATCGGTGCTTCTGGCTCCAGGTTGCTCATGATTTTGCAGTCAAGATGTCAGCCAGGGTTGCAATCAGTTGAAGGCCTGACCGGGGCTGAATGGTCTGTTTCCAAGCTGGCTCCTTGACATTGATGGCTGCTGGCAGGCCTCAGACTGCCACCACTTACACTTCTTCGTGATCTGTGGCTGGAATCCAAGAGAATGAGGGACCAAAGTGAGAACAGCAAAGTCTTTTATGACCCAACCTTAAAAGTCGGATACTGTGTTAATTGTCTATGGCTGTCTGACAAATTACCCCGAGACTTAGCAGTTTTCAGAAATGTATTAACTCACCGTGCCTATTGGTCAGGAATCTGGCACACCTTAGCTGGGTGCCCCTTGGTGCCTCTGACTCAGGATTCCTCACCAGCCTCTTCCCCACGCGGGCCTCTCCATAGCATAGCTCACAACATGGGGGCTGTTTTCTTTTTTCTCAGAGCTAGTGAAGAAAAGAGCAAGAGAACATAAGCCAGGCAGAAGCCAGAATCTTTTTCTGACCTAATCTCAGAAATGACATCCATCACTTTTGTCATATTCTATGGTTAGAACTGAGTCACTTCTTATGTGGTTATAAATGGCCTACACTCAAGGGGGTGGATTGTGCGAGGTCACGAATACCAGCAGGTAGAGAGAACTGGGGCCCTCTCAGAGGCTGCTCTCCATGGTAGAGCATCACTCCTGCCATATTCTACTGGACACACGGGCCACACGCATAGTTCAGTGTGGGAGGGAATTACACAGAGGCACAAATACCAGGAGGTGAGGATCACTCGAGCCGACCTGAAGGCTAACCCCCACAAAAACTGTTTCCAGAGTTCCCCACTAAAGTTACGCATCTGTTGATAACGTACTTTTGAATGCCTTCCTTCCTTCCCTGGCTCACTTCCCCACTCCCCTACGGGTCTTTCCTGACATTGCCTCCCAAATAAACCACTTGCACATGAATCCTTATTCCAGGGCCTATTCTGGGACAAACCCAACTAAGACAAAGAGTGATACATTAAATTAGACTTTGATAGGGGCACCTGGGTGGCTCAGTTGGTCGGGCGTCCAACTTTGGCTCAGGTCACGATCTCGTGTTTTGTGGGTTCAAGCCCCGTGTCGGGCTCTGTGCTGACAGCTCAGAGCCTGGAGCCTGCTTCCAACTGTGTGTCTCCCTCTCTGCCCCTCCCCCACTTGCGCTCTGTCTCTCAACAATAAATGAACACTAAGAAAATGTTCTTAATTTTTTATAAAAGTGTGTGCCTGTGTGTGAGCGTGTGTTAGGGACTAATGCAAAAGTTATTTCTTGCTGTGAGACACAGCAAAAATTTTGAAAGCTATTGTAGTTAGCATCACAGAATTTCAGGGCACAAGTGGTTCATTTAACCCTGATGATATCTAGAAAGACTAGACCTTAGAGAATTCAGTGGAGGTAGAGAGAAGACAAAGAAACATGAAAAACTGGAAAGTGCATGGTGCATCCAGAAACAATGACGTGTGAAACTAGGGTTGTTACTTCCTGAGTTAATTCCCCGTTTTCTGTTGGAGTTTTATTTCTATCTTCTCATCACCTTATTTCAAGGGGGGCCTTGTGTCATGATGCCCATATCCTGTCTGAGCTCCAGCCAGGCCTCATGCCTAGCAAATAGCCCATACTTTCATGAAGGAGAATTGCTCTAACCAAATTGTCGAGGCGAAATGTGAGAAAACTTCATAGCACTTGCGGGGGGAGGAGTGGAGCTCCCAGGAGTGAGCTAAGTCACTTGAAACAACTGTACATTTTCATACACTTTTCAAAACTCACTTTGAGACTGACTTTAGATAGATAGGTACCAAATGACTCTTGACCTCTAAGTACCCCCAAAATGCCCGGGAGAAATCAAGGCATTCCAAAGCACTCAGTTGTGGGCCTATCAAGGGCTGGCTAGAGGAGCTTAAATCCAAATTAATTACCCAGATATCTCTAGTTCAGAAGTTGGGCCACAGACAAACTCATCAGCATGCAACAACAGCACCAGTCCCACGGTGAGAAGAAAAGGAAGCAGGATAATGAGGACAGTAGATAAAAGGGAGACCATGGAGGAGGATCTTAATTGTATCTTAATTGAGTCACACACTTTCTCCTTCATGCAGATCCCAGCCCTCAAGTCAGAGCAAGAGTGGCCTCTCTGCTTGGGTGCTTCCTGTGTCCCAGCCATGACTGGTGTCCAAGGTCAACATACTGTGGCTTTCCATTAGGAAATAAGTGTATCGGTTAACGGTTGCTGCAGTCATGCTATACAGTAAACCACCCCGAATCTTAGTAGTCGTCACTCGTGTCACTCATGCACCTGCAGGTCTGTGGGTCTGCACGTCAGCCGGACGCTGGTTGGTTCAGGCTCCGTCTCAAGCTTTGGGCGTAGCTTATCTTGGCCCTCGCTGAGGCTTGGCTCATCTCTGCCCCCCAAGTATAAACCTCAGTGCCCAGAGACCTAGAAGGTCTTCTCTGACACACAGGGAAAAAGCAGAAAATCCAAGGGCTTTCAAGACTTGAGCTTGGAACTGGCAACCCCTCACTTCCATCCATGTATCACTGGCCCAAGGATGTCACATGGCAGAACCCAGAGTCAAGGGGTTACACTCCACCCACAGCGAGGCCGTGGCAAGGGTGAGGACAGAAGGCAGACCATCCACCAGGGTCCGGGCCCTGCTTCCAAACTCAAAGTGAAGCCATGAGACTTGATAGAGACTCTGGAATTCTGATCCATTGGTTATATTTCTGATAATGAGGAGGCATGAAGGTGAGGGTGACACGCTCACACACCAGGCCACCGTGAAAACCAGCGGACGCCGATGGGGCACACACCCATTCCATCTGCACTTTGGAACTAGTCGGGGTAGACCCCCGCGCTCACGGGCCCACATCGTCAGAACTTGTCATTGCTTGCCGTCCAGAGAGGCGTGGCGTTTCCTCTGACGTCACACTGTGAGGGGAAAGAAGCAGCTCTTTCTTCAAAGACACATGTGCTGCTCTGCAATCAGGAACGTTCCATAATCATCTCATTTCTTTCACGTTGACTCTGGCCTATGTGGTTGGCTGGGAAGGCTGCTTCTGGGAAGGAAAAAATATATATTTCTTTCCTGAAGGTAGAGTCCAGACGAATCCAGCTTTTTGACCTGGATGGTCAAAACCAAGAAACTACCCCAGACGGCTCCCACCTGAAGAGCTTGGAGCTGGTGGTAACAAAATGCACTCCCAGGCCTTGTGAGTCACTCCTTGAGAGGGTGCAGGGTCACAGCACCTAGACCTGCAGCTTGACCCTGCACCAAATTGCCCGCCCAGGGAGCGGGTGGGGGCTGAATTCCATACTGTCTTCCACTTGCCAAGCCAAGCACCCAGACCGGGGGCTGCATTATCCCAAAGCAACTTTGATAACTCATCCGCCCGCAAGGGGCACATTTTGGTAATTCACAGAGAGATGACTTAGCACCTCCTTGGCCGTCAGATGTTCGGTTCTCCTGGATCTCCCAAAGCTACCCAAAGCACGGGGCCTGGCAGTGTGTGAAACTGGATTCCTCTTTCCAGCTCTTCGCTACTCCCCCCCACCCCGCTTAGCACTGACATCCACACCCTTTGCATGTGACTCTGCACTGCCCTCCATTGGAAGAGGCAGGATGTACATCTCCATCCCACCCACAGTGGACTTGACCATGGACCTGCTTTGCCCAGTAGCATGTGAATGGATGTGAAGTGAGCAGAGAGACTTTCAAAGCGCTTGCTTCGTCTAGCTTGGCCTCCTGAGTCTCAGCCATCTACTATGAGAAGGGCATGCTCCTTCTGGTACCAGAGCGAGGAATCCCACGGTGACGCACAGTCTGAAACAGAGCCACCTTCACTGCCCCACAGATCGATAAGCAAAAACAACAGATGCGTGTTGTTTATCATGCAATAAAACCTGACTGATACACATGGCGATTCATGGAAGAGGACAAACTCTCCTCTCAAAGCAAGAAGCCTCAGTCATCCAGTTAAGAGGAGGCATCCAGGGGTGAGCAGAAAATGTGAACGCCCTATTGATATCCCACCAGAGAACTGATCAGAGACACAGACCCTGGCTGGAAAGGAAATTTGAGGACACCAGATGAGATCAAATGCGCTCAGAGAAAGGTCAGAAGTCATGCCTCACCAGACTCTGGAGCTGAGCTTCCAGGACTTTCCATGGCATGCCCGAGGCTTCCATTGTGAGGGAGAAGGGGCTGCCGGGAGTTCTGAGTGTGCCCAGGTACCGTGATGTCCATCTAGGTGGCCCCAAACCCAGTGCCACCCGACCGCTGCAGCAAAGGCCACCATGCTGGGCGGCCTGTCTGCTCCAGCACCCACACCTAGGTTTCCTTGTGGAGAGCTACGACACATGCCCAGCTCACCCCTCCAAGGATGGCAGACGTTTTGTCTGCGGGAACCTTTCCACTGAGTCGGCCAGGTTTTAAGGAGGGCTGTGCACCAGATAGTGCGGCCACCTCGACACGTTTATCAGACCTTGATCGCAGCTCTACCCAACTGCAGTCTATTTGGCTTTTGCAAATGCAGATGCATTTCTCACCACTCGTGGTAATCAGCTGAAGAACATTCAGGTTCAGTAGCATGTGGGAAGAGATTTTGGGAAGGAGAAAGGAAGGGAATTCCTTTACTCGCTGCCTACAGCCCCCAAACAAAGACCAAAGTCAAATGCTTAATCCTCAAGGGTCAGTTTGGAAAACAAGCCCTCGCCCAACATGCACCGTGCTTGGACAGAAAGAGGCAGGAGACGGCCACCTTCCGAGTGACCCCCTTACCAGGTGTGACGGTGCCAGACCCCAGGAGAACAGTGGCATCTGGGTTCACCCTCCTTTAAATCCGTTTAGAACCGTACCCAGGAGAAACATCTTTGCTAAGAACTTTTTGAATAACAAAGGAACCTGTTAAGGATAAGAGGACCAGTCCCACTTCGGCTCAGGTCATGATGTCACAGTTCGTGGGTTCGAGCCCCACGTGGGGCTCTGTGCTGACAGCTCGGAGCCTGGAGCCTGCTTTGGATTCTGTGTCTCCCCCTCTCTCCGCCCCTCCCCTGCTGGCACTCTGTCTCTCTCTCTCTGTCTTTCTCTAAAATAAGTAAACATTAAAAAAATTTTTTAAAGAATAAGCAGATCAGCACCACATAAAGAAAATTAAAGTTTAGCCAAAAAATGCATATTGAAAACCCACGATGGGGCTTTTGCATGAATCATTGCGAATCCCTCAACAACTCTTTAGGGCAAGTGGTTTGACACAGGCAGGAGGGGAGGTCCGAGAGACGATGTGATTAACCCGCAGTCACCCAGCAACTCAGTGATAGGACCCGAATTCAAATCCAGTGCTAGTCTGACTCCAGAATTTATATTCTTCCCATCATATAGACTAACATAAGTTAACCTTAATATTTTATATAAAGCAGATATAGAATCTCAGTCTACAAACACAGGTGTCTAACAAATATAACTTTCTTTAGTTCTCTATTATTCAACTTAATTTCTCTTTCAAGCTCATTCCAGCAGCGGGGAGGTAACTTAAACTCAAGCCAACTTCTTGCCCTGTCCTTCCCAGGGTCGTGCAGCAGGCCCTCGGATGCTCTGCACCATGTCCCCCTGGGCAGTCATTGGGGACAGCTCCACATAAGTCCACGCACACTGACAGTACCCAAGTCAGGCACGGGCCACCGTGCCTCTCTTCTCTGCTGCCTCAGTGGGGAGGTAACAAGCCTCTTCGCCCTGTTAAAAGAAAACCACGGGCCCAAAATGGCGTCACTTAGGCCACGTCATGAAACCAGGGCTTAATCCCTAATCTAATTACGGTCCCAACCTCCCCCAGAGATGTTAAGTCCTAACCACTCAGGAATTTTCTGACTGGCGCCAATGAGGTCCTTTGTCACACGGGCCCTCTCCATCCCCCAAAGGAAGATGAGGTGATCTGTAGGATCAGATCCCCTGCCCTTCCCCCTAAGGGAAAGTGACCTTGCCTGGAAAAATCTTTCTCTTTTGCTAATAACTTTCTTGCCCCACCCTCCTTCTTATAAAAATCTTCCATTTTGTACAATTCCTTGGACCCCCCCCCCCCCCAGTTGCTAGATGGGATGCCACCCAATTCATGGATCAATGAATAAAGTCAGTTAGATCTGTAGATTTACTCGGTTAAATTTTGTTTTTTAATAGTCCTCTGGGAAGACAATTTTGAGGCCTGTTCTTCAGAGGGTCCCCTGAGACACAGAGCCCCAGCTGCTTGCAGCATAACCTGATCATTGATGCCCCCTTTATCGGCTGCTCCTCCTTCCCTGACTCATTCCTCCCACTCACTCACTTCTGCTTCCTGGGATCTCCTTCCAAATAAACTACTTGCACATGAATCCTTGTCTCAGGCTCTGCTCTCGGGGAACTCAAACTAACATGCAACAAGCCCAAGTTCCTGGGAACTTCCACAGGGCCACGGCATAGCAAGGGCAGAGCGGGATGGAACAAGGAATCAGTAAGTCACCTGCCCCTTCAGAATCAGCTAAGCCATCCCCTGGCCACCATCTTACCATCCCTGGCCACCAGGCTACACAGATTGCTGCTCAGTTGTCCCTTGTTCCCATCATCTGGCTGCCTCAGGCCCAGCTTTTCTCTTCCCTATTTCTATGCCACACCATGTGGGGGTGACAGAATCCCTCTGCTGGACTGTCCCTTGGCCATTCCCACCTCCCCAGGGCTCTACCCAAGAAACAGAACATAGCATGCATTCTTGGGTCTCATCTGCCCGTGTTGGCTTTGGCTGCTTCCCAGGTGCTCCCCTGAGGCACCAGAACGACCATCCCTCTTTCTAGGACCATCAGAACCTGTGCTCCCATCTCTTTCCCTCTGACTCCCTTCCTCCCCAAGCCTGGGAGAAGCCTTCTCTCAACACTCTGCTCTCCCTTGTGCTGTGTTCCCTGAGTGTTCTGTCTATGCCGAGCCCCCTCCATCCCCTGAGGGCTCTAGGGCTCTGGGGGGTTCTCTCAGGATGGTACCCCAGCTCCTTGAAAGATGGGAAGTGGGGGAGGAGGGAACCACTGTGGCAAAAAGGAGGTAACTGAAACTATAAACCTCAGTTGACATTTTTTTCAATATCATTCTTCCACATTTGTGAGACACATGACAAATAATCCATAGTACAGTGCAGTCCCGGTAGGGAACCCCCGCGTTTCTTCACCAAACCCCCCTCGTTTCCTCCAGATCTTTCCCACGTCCGCTACCATCCTGGGTTGGCTTCTTCATTTCCTGATGTTGGGGTATCTGTACTATGAGAAGGGGCCCATCCTGTTCATACTCTGGCTTCGGGGGTAACCGACTACAATCTTTTTAAAAAAATATCTATTTATTTATTTATTTACTTACTGAGAGAAAGAGAGAGAGCATGGGAGGGGCAGAGAGAGAAGGAGCGAGAGAGAATCCCAAGCAGGCTCCACGGGGTCAGCACAGCACCCGATACAGGGCTGAACTCCCGAACCGTGAGATCATGACCTGAGCCAAAGTCAAGAGTCTGACACTTAACCAAATGAGCCACGCAGGCGCCCCACAACCAGCAGCCTTTCTGTGAAATGACTGTGATGACGGCCACTTGCCCCAGAACCATCTCCTGTCCCTCGGGGGGTGGGCACTGTGGTGGGAAGGGTACCTTGGGCTCCGGTGGCAGCTGTCCCCGAGCCCAGGGGAGCACACAACTGGTCCCCGAACACATTCACTCTTCACGCTTGTGTCCAGACCAAGAAGATAACAATTCCGTCCCTTCTCGAGAGAAAACTGAGGCACAGTTCCTACTGAAAATGGTTTCCAAATTCACGGAATCACTGACTACCTGAGGCCCATGCCTTCGACTGCCTTGGAAAGCAGAATCCCTGGTCAAGAGGAAACATTGCCTCTGCCGCTTCCAGTGCCCTGACCTTGCAGCCCAGTTAAGGCTCGTGGCTGGTTTGTGGCTGCTGCTTTTAAGTACAGCTCAAACTCTCCTCCTTTCAGAACCTTTCCCTCACTCTGGTTTGGGGGCTGAGGAAAGATCGCCGCTTGTAAAGAGCATCACGAGCCAGGCTCTTATGGTATAATTGCCAGCCTCGATTTGGAAACCTGGGGTAAGCCACGGCCAATGCTATAGTAACAGAGTCCCTAAGGGCTGCTGCACCCGGTGTTACAGTCCCCAGGGCTTCCAGGAATACTTCGGTGCCCTCTGCTGAGGGAATGTCCCCACCAAGTTGGCCCTCCCTTTGTCTCTTCTCTTGAGGCTCCTCAGGAGGAAAAATCTCTCAGCTTTCATGCTCATTCCCGTCTACCCTCTCAATGACCAGGTCCTTGGAACAGGGTCCCTCTGCTCCAGGCGATGCTCTTTGTGCCCACCTAGAGTGACAGCCCTTTGAGGTAATCTGTTTCAGATGGCCTGGACCGGAAGGATGAAAACACTGGCCAGTCCCAGCGATGAGAGTCTTATGTTGGGCTAAAACGCCCTTCTTGGGACCGTCGCTACCCCTCCCCCTCCTGCTCTCCACGAGAGGAGGTCTCTCCTCCACTCACTGCCCTCCCAGCTCTTTCACTCCCCGCAGAGAGGGGGAGGTGCTTGGTCAGAGCCAGGGTTGTAGACTGGGCACCATTGCTAGGTCTTGCACTCCGCTGGCTCCCATTCATTCTCCCACTGTCTCTCACGCTGTCATTCTCAATCCCAAGTGGCTGGGGGAATAAGAGAACCAGGGTCCTAGAGAGCCTGTCTCTCCACAGGCATGCTCAAGCACATGGGCACCACCATTTACATTCAGGGACATCAAGAAATCCCAGAAGTCATGGGTTGAATGGCGTCTCCTCAAAAGATACATCCACTTGAAACCTGTCACTGTGAGCTTATTTAAAAAAAGGAAGGGTCTTTGCAGGGGTGCCTGGGTGGCTCAGTCAGTTGAGCTTCCAATTTCGGCTCAGGTCATGATCTCACAGTTCGTGGGTTCAAGCCCCGCATCGGGCTCTGTGCTGACAGCTCAGAGCCTGGAGCCTGCTTCGGATTCTGTGTCTCCCTCTCTCTCTGCTCCTCCCCTGTTCGCACTTTGTCTCTATCTCTCAAAAATCAACAGACATTAAAAAATTATAATCAAAAAGGGTCTCTGCAGCTGTAAGTCAGTTAGGAATAGCCAGATGAGATCATCCAGGGTTACCCACGGGAGCCCTAAGTCCAATGGCAGGTCTCCTTATAAGAGTCAGAAGAGGAGGAGACCCAGAAACAGAGAAGAAAGACATGTGAAGACACAGAGGAAAAGACCATGTGGAAATGGAGGCAGAGACGGGAGGGATGTGGCCGCAAGTCTAGGAGCTCCTGGAGCCACTTGAAGCTGGAAGATGCCAGGAAGGGGCTCCCTCAGAGCCTCCAGAGGGAGTGTGGCCTTGCCCGTACCTTACCTTACATTTAAGTGTTAAGAAAGTCCAGTCCAACTCAATGGCAAAACTTTAAAGTTTCTCCCCTTTCCCCAACTTGAGCCTGGCTTAGGGCCAGAAACCTATAAACCTCCAAAGTGGAGTAGGAGAGAGAAGTTAAGGAACAAAGTCCAGTTTGAGAGTGCTCCATGATGTGGCATCCCAGCTTAATGGAGGGGTACAGGACTTTGATGGGGAGGAGTCCAGGACAGGACCCCCCATAGTAGAAGAGCCTTGCAGGGGGCTCAGGTCTGGTGGGAAACTGTAAAAATGTAATGCTCCAGAGATGGTGTGGACGAGCCGTGAGCTAACCCCCAATCTGCCTTGACTTATCCCTGCCAGGTATATCTAGTTCTAGGGTCAGTGAAGAAAAGTCAGATAGGAATTTCAGGGTTGGGACAACGCATGGAGATCTTTCAGTCCCCTCCCTCCTTTGATTTTACAGATGGGAAACAGGGACCCAGAAAAGTTCAATGTATCCAAGTTCACATAGTAAGTTCATTCCTAAGTTCCCTGCTCCCCCACCCCTGTTGGTATGCTTTTGTTGTTTAGTTTTGTCACGCTGCTTTGGGGTACATATTCCCAGCAGATTCTGCCCCAAATACTCAGTGGGGTATGCACGGAATTGAGATGTCAAGCCTTTGCCCTGGCACAGAACACCTGTGTGCTCTGTTCCCACCCCAGCTGCGTTTGGGCAGAGAACTCTCTGAGGACAAATTAGCCCAGGGCTGGAAGCCTTAGGCTCCATTTGGGGTCATGCCAACAGAGCACAGGCAACCTTCCAAGGGCCTTGCCTCCTTCCCCGGGCCGATCAGCAAGGACCTCTATTCCCTGCCTCCTATCAGCTTCCCAGCAATGGGAGGCCTTCACCTTCTCTGATCCTTGACATCTGCTAGCCCTCTTCCTACTGCTGCCCAGTGCTGCGTGTTTTAGATTGGGCTCCCTCGAAACCAATCCCTGAAACAGAGACCAGGGTATGGGTAGTTTATTTGGGAGGGGAGCCCCAGAAAGTAAGGGTGAGAGGAAAATGGGAAGGCAACACGGGGAAAGGAGAAAAGCCAATGAAGGGTGCACTCGTGAGCAGTACTGGGGTTCAATCATGCTGGGGACCCTCTGGGATACGAAAGATGTGCCTCAGAATCATCCCACTGGAAAAGTGAAAGACTGGGGCATTTATACCGACTCCTGTCCCCATTGGTCACGGGCATCTGGAGGGCATGGCTCCCTCTTGGCAGGGTGAGATTCCCTGCAGGCACGTTCCGCCCTCCATGCCAGGCTCCCTCTGAGGTTGATGTTCAGCCTTATGGAAACTACACCTCCACAGCCATCAGAAAGGTACAATAATAAAGAAATGTCTTCCATTTTGGAAGGCCTTCCTCTTTCCAAAGCCCTTTCCCACATGCCATTCTCTGTAGTCTTCACAGCAAGCCAAGGAAGAAGGTATCACAATCCCAATTCTACAGAAGAGGCAACGGAGGCTTGGCGGGGGGGGGGGGGGGGGGGGGGGGCCGGGGGTGCTGCTTGCCAGACAGCATGATTACAATAGAAATATCAGAGCTGTTCTTGCCAACCCATATGGCAACACGCAATCCCTCTGCCATTTTCTTCCTCCCCTGGTGAAAGAGATGTGCCCATCAGTAGCTAAGACTTTGTTTTTCCCCTTGCCATTCAGTTGACTCTGGGAAAGCTGCCAAGCCCTCCTAGAGGGGGCTAATTTGGGTAAGAAGAAGGCCAACCAGAAGATGCCTGAAAACAGTGGCCTTGCAACTACTGGGAATCACACGGGATCAAAATCGCTGTGCACCAGGGGCTAACTCGGCCACGCTAGGCAAGTCGGCTCATCTCTCTGGGCATCCCATCCCCCTCCCCTAAGCAGAAGGCTTGGTGGGAAGGAGGTGGGCCCAACAGGCCAGTCCCTGGGGGCAGGGGGAGGCAGGAATCTCAGATTTATAAGCCTGAGAGCAAAGGGTAACAGGGGGAGGAATGTGCTGAGCTTGACAGCAAATGAGTTGAAGATGCACCAGAGACCAGGTTGGGAGCTTCAAGGTGGGATCAAAGGGGGCTGGAGGAAAAGGGACTCGAGAATGTATCCTTAAAGCACAGAATCAGAGCATAGGGATGGAGGTCTCTGCCGTTTTCATCTTCTCCACGATTGGTGTCTTACAGCCCAGGGTGCCTCAGTCGGGTTCCCTGGACCATTTAAAGAAGTCCCAACACGGGGCGCCTGGGTGGCTCGGTCGGTTAAGCGTCCGAGTTCGGCTCAGGTCACGATCTCGCGGTCCGTGATTTCGAGCCCGCGTCGGGCTCTGTGCTGACCACTCAGAGCCTGGAGCCTGTTTCAGATTCTGTGTCTCCCTCTCTCTCTCTGCCCCTCCCCCGCTCATGCTCTGTCTCTCTCTGTCTCAAAAATAAATAAACGTTAAAAAAAATTAAAATAAAAGAAGCCCCAACACAGGACAACAAGGGGCCCCATCTCTTCCTTTGCTCATTGAAAAGGGATGTACCAGACCAGTTGTTTATAAACAGCCCCGGCTGAGTCTACAGGAGCCTGGGGCTGTCGGAGGTGAGCAAAGGAGGATGTGGGTATGACCTGATCCCAAGGGACGGCCTGGGTCCCCCACCAAATCCCACTGGCAGAGCACTCTGCTTTCATTTGACAAAGCGTTTGAGCATCATTCTCTTTACAGAAAGGGTTTCAGAGGCTACATATGCTCGAAGCCAATGAACTATGCAACCTTAAGAATCTCTCTGACTCTAAATTCCGGGCTGTTTTTGCAAAACACACAACGCAGTCTTGCTACCATGGGATCAAAGGGTTTGCTTCTCTCCCGATGGAAAGGGTTTGCCTGGGAAACATTTTGTTCCTATTCTTGCTGCCATCTTGGTGCCACGTGGGTTGGTCTGAATTTGACTTTGGCATTTGTAGAGACCAACACGAGTGACTTCAGGGACTGGGGGTGATTTGGTGATCTCAGGCAGGCTGTGAAGGAGGCAAACTGGGTTCCTTCCCAGAGGGTCAGATGTTAGGCCATAAGAGTAGTCACCCACGTGCAGAGCTCTGAAGCCTTTTTTCCAAAACTAGAAATCCGATTCAATCCACAAAGCTATCCTGAGAGGTAGGTACTACCAACCCCATTTTTCCAGATGGGGACAGTAAAGCTCCAAAAGCTTGAATGACTGAACTCAGTCAAGGTCACCAACCAGTAGGAACAGAACTAGGAATAGATTGTCTTTTTCGGGTACCACATCCATGTCAATTGCACTTTCTAAAAAAATTTTTGTGAATGTTTTATTTATTTTCAAGACAGACAGAGACAGAGCATGAACAGGGGAGGGTCAGAGAGAGGGAGACACAGAATCTGAAACAGGCTCCAGGCTCCGAGCTGTCAGCACAGAGCCCGATGCGGGGCTCGAACCCACGGACCGCGAGATCATGACCTGAGCCGAAGTCGGACGCTCAACTGGCTGAGCCACCCAGGAGCCCCTCAAATGCACTTTTTAAAAAAATTTTTGTGAATGTTTTATTTATTTGAGAGAGAGAGAGAGAGAGAGAGAGAGAGAGAGAGAGAGAGAGAGACACAGAATCTGAAGCAGGTTCCAGGCTCTGAGCTGTCAGCACAGAGCCCAACATAAGGCTTGAACCCACAAACTGTGAGATCACGACCTGAGCCGAAGTCGGACCCTGAACCAACTGAGCCACCCAGGCACCCCTCAATTGCACTTTTTGAGTATGAAGATTAGTCTAGAAATTCTGACCTCCAGTTGGGTAGCAACCTACTCTTGGTACCCCAATCACATCCCCTTGCCCTTCCTATTTCAGCACACACCTGCCTAACTTCTAGCATTTCTGCCTGAGATCTGCTTTCTTCGGCCACTACAACCTGCCCGCCCAGTGAGGCAGACCAGAAGCGCAGGGGAATTTAACAACCCCCCCCCCCCCGCCTTCACACAAACAACCGGTCAGTCACCAGTGGCTGCCAGAAGTTAGTGTATAAATACACCCCTTCTCCTACCGACGTCCCCTGTGATCACCCCCCAGATAAACCACCCACACAGAAATCCTGGAATGAGGGTCTGCCTTGGGGAACCCAAACCAAGATACAGGCTCCTCTATGGTCAGAAGTAGGGCTTACGAGAAATCAACTGTCTGCCCGTTCCCAGGAGCTGTTGCAGATCTCTGAGACACAATTCTTAAAGCCGGAGGAAAGAAAGGTGCCTGATTAGGAGCAGACACCAGCTTTATCCAAAACCCATAAAACGTTCTGTATCCCATACGAAATGTACTCCGCAGCCATTTTAAAAAATGAGGAAGATTTCAATATGTTGATAGGAAACCATAGCCAAGATATATTGCATCGTGAAGAAAGCAAGTGACAGAACGGTGTATTTAGGATGCCACCATTTGTGGGTCTTAAAGGGATTTATACACATATGTATGCAAGAATATCTCTGGAAAGAAACATAAAAAAACAAAAATGTAGGAGTCCCTGTAGAGGGAGCCTGGGGACCAGGGACTATTCCTCCTTTTCATTGTTTGAACCAGCCTCACCCTATCTCTATATTACTTTTAAAAGGGGGGGGGGGAGGATTAAATTTAACAAACAGGCTCAGGAGAAGTATCCTATGTGCATCATATCTACCTGAAGAACTTATTGAAAAGGCCGCTCCAACTGGCCAGGAGATTCTAGAACGTGCATTTCTAATCAGTCCCCAGGTGATTCTCACGTCGGTGGACTGTGCCCTGAGAAAGCCTGCCAACAAATGCTAGTGCCTCACCCACTACAGCACAGGCTGCGGAGCCCCCAGAGGATCTGCTGGGCTGGAGACAGTGCGGGAGATATCTGTGCACCGCTGAGGGCTGTCCCTCGGAGGGCAGCACCTGTGCTCGCTGTGGCGTGACACTTGATAATAAAGGAAGGTACGAGCCACGGCCTTTCCCTGGCTCACCTCTCAAGTCCAAGGCGACCATCTCCCTCGATGGCACTCTTGGCAGGAGGTGACTTTGCTGTCTCCTCTCCCTTTGTAGAGGATGCCCCCCTAATCCGAACGGTGAGCAAAGTCAGATGCAGCTTAATTGGAAAGGAAAGGGGAGGATGAAAATCACAAGCAGCATGAAAATAAACTTGAACCCAATAGACCTTTGTAGCCATCTACAAAACACTCAGACAGAGACTGCCAGAGAAGGCAACGGCAAACGACCTCCAAAACTATTTGAAATAAACTGGATATCTGGTCATAAAGTGAGAGTCCCAGACACCCAAACTTGAGGTGATGGTGGACTTTTAATAAATCTCGGGGCTTCGTAAAATTGCAATGACCACTAGGAAATAAAGAAATCCCCATTAAATGGTGGCCATGATGCATTATGTGGTCCATTAGATTGGTTTCCTGGGACAGGGGAGGTCTGAGAAGCGGGTGTAGAAGAAAAGTAGAGGAACTGATTGTGTGCAAGCCCATCTGAATTTTAACTCACACAGGCCCCAGATACCCGGGCCAACACAGTTCTCAGGTGCTGTGACGTGTGTCACAAACTGTAGAGGGACCAACTATGGGACACGTAGTAGGCAAAGGCACCTGGAGCCCTGCCCAGCCCCAGCTTCCTGCATCTGTCCCCCCCCCCACCCCCACCCTGGGAAAAGCAGGGAAGGAGGATGCGGTAACCAAATAAAAGATGCATGCTGGGAGTCATGATCCAGCTTGGCGCTGGGGACCCTGCCGGACCCTAGGCCCGCAGCAGAAAAGAGAGCAAAAGCCAACTTTGCCACAACGTGATAATGAGCCAGCCTCATTATAAGATTAGCTGCCGGGATGAACAACACTCTCTTAATAATGCGCGCATCGCTATGACAACCACCCACTTTGCTACCTAAAGATAACTTCATTGTGTGGCCATGTTTCCTTGTTTGAAAAGAAAAGCTGTTTGCTGTGAGCTCCACCATTTCTACTCCTCCCTGGTGCCTTTAGCTTTGTGAGTGTGTGCGTGCACATGTGTGTGCAAGCGGGCCCGTGTGCATGTGAGCGTGTGGCAGGGGGAGGCAAGGAGCCCCCCACCCCGCCGCGGCCGTCCTGGCTGCAAGGATATCGTCCGGTGCTCAAGGTTGGTAACATTTCTGCCGGGCCCAGGCACCCAAGCGTGTTGACATAATTATTCAGGAAGACAGGCTTGGCCAGGATTAATACTGTGATTAATTATGGTGGGAGCCTCAACAAGCAAGTGCATGCTCGGGAGGGCCGGGGAGGGACGTGACAGAGCCTGGCTCCGGCAGGACGGCCGAGGAGGCTGTTGAGTGGGGAGCCGCATGGGCCTGACTGTAATGAGAAATGAGCAAAGCGCTGAAAAATTGATGGCGCCTGCAGATTGCACAGGCTGGCGCACAGCGGGGGCCCCGCAGCCGGCGCGCCGAGTGCGCTATGCTAATGTGGGCGCCCGGCCCGGGGAAAGGGAGGAAGAAAAGCCTGCACAAAGGAGAGAAATGCAAATGACAGGCACGGAGATCAGTGCCGAGAATCCCGGATTAACTGCTGGAGCTGGTGCTCGCCTGAGTTTAACCCCTTCTGGACTGTGTCACGGCTGCGGAGGGGGGGCGCGGTTGCCGCTGGGAACTCCGGGGCCTGGATCCGGGCCCAGGCCGAGGTGGGGATGCCGGAAAATGGAGTTGGGAAGAACCAAGAAGCTGGAGGCAAGAGGCTGGTTCCTCCAGGGCGAAGGACTTCTTTGGAAACGGTTGTGGGGAGGGCGGGGTGTCGAGGAAGCGATGTCCGGGGTAGGAAATGCAGTGCCCGCAGGGCTAAGTGATTCCTGGTACCGATGGCCCACGAGAGCTTCTACAATGTGGGCAGAGGGAAAGGAGGCCGGAAGAGAAAGCACCTGGGCGCCGGAGCGGCCAGGACCCTGATCTGGGCGGCGAGCAGAGCGACGATTACACCATTTAAGTGATATTGTAAGTATCAGGTCGGGGCACCTAGCAACACCTCCGCTATGTTCCCATCACAAGTGAAAGCAGGAAGAAAAGAAAATGAGGCTGGTGCAGAGGAACAGGGACCTGGTTCAAAGCTGCACAGACTGGCCTTCTCTGAGAAACAAGGGAGGAAGTGCTTCATCAAGAGCGGGGATCCAAAAACACAGATCAGCGCCTTGGTGCTTTGGGCCCCGCCCCCCGCCTGCACTGGGGCAGGTACTGTCTCAGAATGTCACTGCGGTTTGCGCTCATGGAGAGAAAAAGGTGCTAAAACACAGATACACCAGTCCTCAGTCCTCCTTCCTGGGAAAGCGTGGAGGGAAAGATGTCGGCAGAAGCCCCACGGGGAGTCGCAGCAGGTGTGTGATGTGAGGTCCTCAGACCAGCCGGGAGTAGGAAAGAGGAGCCAAAATTCCAGACCCCAGAAGTCCACGCAAAGATGGGCAGGCGCTGGCAGATGCTATGATGCAGGGTTACCCAGACAGGAGGGAAAACAAATAAGATGTGTTGCCAGAGAGAGAACAGAATCAAAGAGATTCCATTTACGTCATAAACTTGAAGTTCTTCACATATTTTAATATTCACTTTCTAAGTCTGTTCAAAACAAGACCAACAGGCCCAAAATGAAATCCCTTCTGCTAAGCCTCATGTCACCCAAAGCAAGACGTCACTTAATTACAGTTTGGGTCTCCCAGAAATGGGATCTTAACCCAGTCAAGCAGGAGTCACCTGATCAGCGATAGACCCTTGCCCTCCCTAAAGGAAAGCGACCTTGCAATAACCGACCTTTCTGCCTAGTATAACTTCCTTGTTCCGGCTCCCTTTTGCCTATAAAAGGCTTTCGTTTTGCACAGCTCCTCGGAGCTGCTTTCTGTCTGCTAGATTGGATGCTGCCGATTCATGAATCATTGAATAAAGCCAATAAGATCTTTAAACTTTACTCAGTTGAATTTTGTTGTTTAACAAGTCTGAGCACCTGTATACCCAGCCATTAACAGAAGTTCCCAACACGGGATGGGAGGATTTGAACTTTCTCTTTCGTGGTTTTTTTTTTTTTTTTGCCATATTCAAGTATTAAGGAAAATGCATACACACACACACACACACACACACACACGCGCGCGCGCGCACACACACACACACACACACATATATAGTCGTTTTGAAAGCAAAAAATGGCAAAGTAATTGAAAGTCATGTGAATCACGAGCTCTGCCTTTCTGGTGACCTCGTTCCCTAAGATAAGCAGGAAAGCCTTCCACTATGAATCCCATTTACACGTGGAGGCATAGACCGCAGATCTAGGAGAGGTTTACCTTGTCCGGGGCAGGGCTGGTGTGGAGGGGACCTTTATCCACTACCTGTTCCATGCCCACACTGTGCAGGACACTTCGTAAACAGGACTTCTGCTCGGTTCTGACTTGCCATTTTCCTGATTGGGAAACTTTGTGAGCCGTTAGGACTTGCCTCCAGAAACTGTCCCAGGAGTGTGTGGAAAAGGCGCTCTACGGCGGAATGTGGCCACACCATCTGTGTCCCATCTCCACAGCCCCCGGGGCCCAGCGCAAACTCCAGAACAGCAGTGGAGAGCCCACACCTGTGCTGAGAAGGGAACGAACTCTACAGCCAAGGAGGAGTAGGTGAATGTGTAGATAGGCGCACACAGGGCAGGAAAGGAACAGGGAAGGGGCGCGGTGGGGGGGGGGGGGGGGTGCGTTGTGGTTTTTTTCCCCCGGGACAAACAAAACAAGGCAGATTGTCTGTGCTAGAGTTCCTTTGAACCAGAAATTACAATCTTTGCTCCAAGAGACAAGAGGATTACAAAACATTTTAAATGTCCTCCTTTTCTCCTTTTGTGGCAAAGCTCCAATGAACTCCAAACCCAGGGGTATTCACTGTAACACAACAGATTAAGCAAATAGGACTGGAGAGTCATTTGGGATTTTTTTCCTTTCCACATGCCCCCCTGAGAGGGCAGGGCTTGCTGGGAGAGTGGGGAGAAGGCCCCCTTTGCTAAGGCAGGCAAGGCTTCACTAGGCACAGCAATTACTCTAAAAACATCTGGAGCATGAAATTTTAAAACGCCGGAATTACAGTGGGTCGAGCTGGTGCCTAGTATATTCTTTGCACGGTACCATAGGAGAGGCCAAGGCGCTTTCCCAGGAGTTAAGATTTATCCTCTTTCTCTACCTGTCCTGAAGCAAAGGATTGGGACTTGAATCCATTTGGTGCGGAACTCCCCTGTCCTTCTGATTCCCAAACAGGAAGAAATCCAGAAATCACAGTGGATCACTTATGGATCAATCCCATAGAAAGGCAACCCGATTTTTTTTGCTTTCTGTTTCACAGATGCATTCAATGGACATTAAAAAAGAGAGAGGTGGGGCGCCTGGGTGGCTCGGTTGGTTAGGTGTGTCCGAGTCTTGATTTCAGCACAGGTCACCATCTCATGGTTCATGAGGTGAAGCCCTGAATTGGGCTTGCTTGGGATTCTCTCTCTCCCTGTCTCTCTGCCCCCCACCCCTGCTTGCACACTATCTCTCTCTCTCTCTCTCTCAAAATAAATAAATAAATGAAATTTTTAAGAAGAGAGAGAGAGGGGGAAGAACTAAGCAATTCTCTGCTTTTTAGGACTAACAGTTTACAACTAGTTGGTGAACAAAAATTAAAATCTCCCTTATACAAGAATGCCAACTAATAGATGTGGCAGGAATGAAGAAAACTGGAAAGTCTACCAGTTTGCAGCCCAGACTGAAGTAAATGATTCAGACAAGGATTACCAATGAGAGTTAAAGCCATTAGGAATTAGGGTAGAATAAAGTCATTTTTAGTTGTGGAAATGAGCAAAATTAGCTCCCATGTGTCCTTCCTTAGGAATTCAATAGGATGTGAGCCCCCACCTCCCCCAATAAGACATGGTGTCCAGGAGACAGGAGGGCCCACAGAGAGGGTGTGGGGCAGAAGGCGTGCAGAGATGGGCACCCCAGCCCAACAGGAACAGGATGGAAGGCTGGGGCCTGAGGCAAGATTTGGGAGATCTTCTGCTTTCCATGAGAATTTGAAGTGAAGGAGGCGATGAAAGCAGCCAATGGAAAAATCAAAGGAAAGATCTTTTTTGACCCCGGGGAAAATGAAAACAAACCTGTGCGGGGAAGGTACCATCCTCACTACACACCGTTTAGTTTAGCTCTGGCGTGAGCCCTGTTTACGTAGCCATGACAACGCAATTGCTGTTAATGACTTCCCACTTCTAAAATTTACCTAAAACCAAACCAGGAGACTTCGGGATAAAAGAACACAATAAAAACATCCTCCGCCTTGACAATGTGGACATTGGAGTACCGACGATGGAGTGGAAAGGGGTAGGAGATCTGTAGGGATGTAAACCTCGCCTTACGAGATGAAGAGGAGGAAGTCGCTATTATTGGCCTAAAAAGAAATAAGGTCCAAGCAGATCTCCAAAAGTGACAAATGTAACACAGAGAAAAAAACAGCGACATTATTATCCCGGGCCATGGGGGAGAGATGGAGAAGCCGTGGAGGGGAATTAAGTCTTCATCTGTCATGGCAGGAGGTCAAGAATTAATGTCCAAAATTGATCAGTCTATAAATTGCAGCAAAACCTACTGAAAAATACAGAGGCAACTTTCCAAAGAAAGAGCTAAATGTGTTTACAAGGGCTGTCTCCGAAGAGTGGGGCCCAGGCTCGGAAGGATGAAGCAAGAAATGGTTGTTTCTCTTTATAAATCTTTTTGCACAATTTGATTTTTCAACCAAGAACATGTGTCACCTCAATTAAAAGACCTAGCTTTAGAGGTATAGTTAAGAGGAATGCACGGAACCATTAATTTGGGGATGATTGTCATCCCACGTGTATGTATTATCTAGATTTCACAAAGCACTGACATAGAATTAATAGAATTGCACCTCAACAATTAATATGGGAATGATTGACACCCATAAGTGAGGGGTCTTCCCACTCTCGGGGAAGGTGCACCTCTTAAATTATTCATGCCTTCTTTTACGTGTCTCCCTAAGAATGTTGTTGTCTGTCTACATATTGTTTCTGTAGATCTCTTGTCCGCTAAGACTTTTACATTTGTATTCCTGTTTTGAATTAAGATTTTCAAAGAAAGATTTATAGGTGATCATTGCTAACATAGAAAAACTATTGATTTTGCTATTTTAAAATACAACCCTCGTACTGTAATCTTCTATTACTATAAATAGTTGGGCAGTTGTATGTCTTGGGGTATTTTTAGTTAATAATAATATCACCTATGAGTGATGATCAGCCCAGCCTTAATTCTCCTTATTCCTTTGCTCGGTTTATTCTTCAAGTTGTTAAGGGACAGCTGCACCAGCCAGCATCACTTCCTCCCTGATGTCAATGGGGGCACATTGCATGCTCCACACAGGCAAGGTTTTGAGCCAGCTGCTGTCAGAAGGTGACAGTACACGGTGGTCAAGAGCCTGGGCTTTTAGATCAGACTGCCCGGTCCTGAGTTAGACCTGGATCTCCCATTTTCCTAGCGGCATGATCTTGACCAATTACTTAGCCTCTACACTTCAGTTCCCTTGTCTATAAAATGGGATAACAGTGTTCACTAAACGAGGTTGTATGCGCCAAACACGTATGCAATCCACGGGCATGACTAGTGCACATTACTTTTAAGATTCTGACTTTCCGTATCGTCTGGTGAGATCTGGCCTTTTATTAGTCCCTGAAGGCACTTTTGGGCCTGTCTCTGTCATTCATTTTCATGGCTTCCATTAGTTCAGCCAAGCCCTGTTGATTCCCTGGGGTTCGGGTAGAACTCGGCGGTGCTGTGTGCATTCTACCCAAGGAACCCTAAGTGTCACTCCAGATCCCTGTGGATCTTCGCCTCTCTCTTCTTTGTATCTTATTAGGAGAGGAAGATCAGACGGTTCGCCTGGGTGGCTGAGTCGGTTAAGGGTCTGGCTTCAGACCAGGTCATGAGCTCACGGTTTGCAGGTTTGAATGTCCCAGTTGGACTCCACGCTGGCAGCACATAGCCTGCTTGGGATTCTCTTGGTCACTCTCTGCCCCTCCCCCACTCACACTTTCCACCCCCACCCCCGAGAAATAAATAAATAAACTTAAAAAAAAAATAGAAGGGAAGATCAGACAGCCCTGGGGTGAGGTCACAGCTCTAGCTCTCAATGTGTGGTCTTGGGCAAGGCCTTAGCTTCTCTTGGCGTCCAGCTCTTGTCTCTAAGCGAGAATGAGAGCATCTGCCTCTGGGGCTGTTTTAAACATAAAAGAGGTGAACAAATGTGCACATCTACCCTGGCGTCTGTACCTCACCCTCTTCATTTCTTTCCGCTTCTTCATCCAGGACCCCTTGTCCAAAATCAGAAGTGGTGAGGGGTGAAACCCTCACTAGGTGAGGAAGGTGGGAAGAAGCCAAGCTTCTTGGGGTTAAGCCCAGCTCCACTTTAGGTGGGTGTCATTTGATCTTTCTAGGCTCAGCTTCCCTGGGAGTCAGAGGCTCCCAGTCCTGATACCACAGCTGAGCCGCCCCAGGAGATGCTATAACCTCTGAAAAAGCAGTCCCCTCACCATCAACAGCTCTGAAATCCTCAGCTGAGGGACTTGATGTGTGACACAGGGATATAGCTTCCTCCCCTGCAGAGATCAATTCTTCCTCAGCCAGAGCCTGTTCAAAGCCCTTAGACCTTCCAGAAGGGCGCCTACAGCTCTATGCAAAGTATTTTTATTAATATTTGGACAAGACAAAAGAATGCATTACCAAGCGGCCACATCTGTAAGCGGCAGAGACATTCAAATCGCTCTGAGTCACCCCAAGCAAATGCCACAAAAACAGACAAAAGCCCCCCTGCTGACCGTCTTGGTTGATAGAATACCAATTATCAGCATCTGTGGACCCGTCCACTTGGCGCACGTGTGTGCGGTTTTGCTTTGTCCTGCTTGCCAAGCCGTCCTCACCTAGGACACAGAGAGGAGTGCAGAGACGCAGATCGGCAGGGGTGCTCCAGCCTCAAATGTGCATTTTCATGAAAGCCTCCTTGGGCATTTTCCCGAGTGGCATCTGGAGCCATTAGACCCCCGTTGGGTGCGCAAGGAACTTTCGTGGGTTCTTCCTCCTACCGTCCCCATCTGTCTGAAAGGCCCCAAGCCCTCGCTCAAGCCAGAGATCTGATGGCATCCTCGGATCCCTCTGTGCATCGATCGCCAAGTCCTGTCGATCAGATTTCCTGAATCACACCCAAGGGTGTTCATTTCTTTTTCCCCCACCCCCTCTCCGATGCTTCCTGAATTCCCACAAATGCCTCCTACTTATCCTGGTGCTCTAGTCTGCCTGTCTACAAGGCAGCTAATGTAATTGTGGGTTTCCATGCCACCACCAAGGGCTTGGACTCCAGATGAATTCAAGACCCTGTGTGATCTGCCACCAGCCGCCTCTCCTTGCCCTCCTGTGCCCAGGGTCACACTCCACCAGGCTGAAGGCGGTCCAGTTCGATGGCACTAATCATCTTCTCCCTGACTGTCCCCACTGTCTCTAACCACCTCCCCCTGGCTCATTCCCATTCACCCTCAGATTCCGCTCAAGTGTCATGTCTGGGGACAGCTTTCTTGGTCCCACCCACACTGAGTGCCAGAGCCACTGTCATGAGAACCATCTTCCTCTCCGATGCCCACCTTCCTCTGGACCATTGCACAGGAGTGCGAGGTGACATATTTCCTGATAGTTTAAGCCACATAGAGACATACTCAGATATTCCCTGCAGGAAACATTCCAATAGATGTAATTCCTTTGCCAATTAAAGGGTGGGGAAAGACTCTACGGGAATATCATGGAACCCCAAAGGTGAGAGAAGCATAAGAAAACCCAAGAATCTTGGGAGGCAGTGGTTTAGGCCATGAACTAAAAGTGTATTCAGATCCCAGCTATGACATGCTTCACGAGTTTTGCTACTGGGAGTGTTACTTAACCTTTTGAAATTTCAACTGTCTCATCTGTGAAATTGGGGTAGGAAGTCCTACCCCAACCAACCCATAGTTTGGTTGCAAAGATTAAATGAGATAATGCAGGAAAGGAACTTTGCACAGTGCCTGGGGCACAGCAGCAGGAGTTGCTAACATCAAGTAACGGCAGTAGGACGATAGTGATGGTATTTAGTAGCAATAATTATTCCATGCACATCAAGTCCCCCGAAAGGCTTTCCAAGTCATCCTATGCACTGTTCTTCCCTAGACGGGCTGATGGAATTTCCATCAGACTCGGAGTTTTGAGCTTATTGCATCGAACGGTTGAAACTTCAGCTGTTTGCAAATAGGTATTAATCGCCAATGAAATATTGGAGAGCTTTAATTAAGGCGATCCGGCTGATTAATGATTCCCTCTGGGCAAGTGCTGAGGCACCCACAAGTGGAGCAAGGACTTTCTGAAACACAGGCACAGCGATCCATTCACCAGTTTGCAAACGATGCCGGCTCTTCCCTGGCCGTTGGCTCTCAAGGCTGTACCCCACATCCAGGGCGCCCGTGCCTACTTTTACAGTCATAAACACAACCGCCTATCAAAAGGAGGACTGGGTCACCGAACCGTGGTGATTTCTTTATTTTAACTCTTAGTCCTTCCTCTGCAAGAACTGAGTAAATAAACCAGGACTACAGGTGGTTGCAGGGTTTTGGGGTTAGGAACTCCAAATACGTACTCTGTTCCACCATAAATTTGAATTCAATAAAGCCCGGGGACTCAGGGTTCAACTTCCCATGAACCCTCTGGAAGGTAGACCCTCCCCAGATCTTATTTTGCCCTCAGCAGCAATCTCCTCATCTTCCAGATGGGAAAAAAAGCAAAATGGATGTTTATTCAGGACCAACACCCCAAGCCAGATCTTTTGCTGGCTATTGGGACTCCAAGAAGGAGTGAGGGCTTTGGAGTCAGGATCTGAATCAAAGAGTTGTTTTAAGGATTAAATAAATTAATTCATGTGCTTAGATCATTGTTTCTCACACTGTAATATGCATGCAAATTATCTGGGGAAAAGCTTGTTACAATGCAGATTCTGTTTTAGCAGGTCTGGGGTGGGGCCCGAGAAACCATCTGCCTTACAAACTTGGACCATGCCAGTGGTGCTGGTCTAAGGACCACACTTTGAGTGGTTGACAGCTTAGCAAATGTTGTATGTGATAGATATATGCATTCAAAGACTGTCTGAGGAGCAGAACTGAGCTGAAGGGCAGCTGGGTGGCTCAGTCGGTTAAGCGTCAGACTTTGGCTCAGGTCATGATCTCGTAGTCCGTGGGTTCAAGCCCCGCGTGGGGCCCTGTGCTGACAGCTTGGAGCCTGGAGCCTGCTTTGATTTCTATGTCTCCCTCTCTCTCTCTCTCTCTGCCTCTCCCCTGCTCATGTTCTCTCTCTCTGTCAAAAATAAATACACATTAAAATAAAACCCCTCACAGAAAGGGTAGGAGGGCTTCTGGGTTGGAGAGTAAGTGGGGGTGACAGGAGAATGGTATGGAAGTGGAAAGAAGCTTTCCCCAGGCCCTGCCCTATGCATCTCTTCCATCTGGCTGTTCCTGAGTTCTATCCTTTTAAATAAATGAACCAGTGACCTAGGAAGCCCACTGTCTTCCTGAGTTCCGTGAGCCACCCCAGCAAATTATTGAACCCAAGAAGGGGGTTATAGGAACCTCTAATTTATAGTTGGTTGGTCAGAAGCCCAAGTAACAGCCTGGGTTTGTGGTTGGCATCTGAAGTGTCTCGGTCAGGGAGCAGTCTTGTGGGACTGATTCCTTAACCTGTGGGCTCTGACGTTATCTCCGGGTAGATAGTGTCCAAATTGAGTTAAATTGTAGGACACCCCACTGGTGTTGGAGAGTTGCTTGGTATGGGGGAAAACCTCACAGCTTTGGTGACCAGAAATGAAGTATTGGGGGCACTAAGAGTACAGAGAAATGGAAGAAGAGTTTTTCCCATACAGGTGTTTCTACTGACTTTCTCAGTAAATTTTATATATATATATACATATATATATATATATATATATATATATATATACATATATATATATATATATATATACACACTATATATATATATAGTGAGTCCAGAATCACAGGAATTCCATCAGGGGGCATTATTTCAGCCTGGAGAGGATCTCCATTTGTTGAGCCTACGTTAAATTAAAAATTCTCAGCTCGGGGGAGCCTGGGTAGCTCAGTTGGTTAAGTATTGGACTTCAGCTCAGGTCATGATCTCATGGTGTGTGAGTTCAAGCCCCACTTCAGATGAGCCCTGCTTCTCCTCTCTCTCTCCCTCTTGCCCCTCGTGGGATTTTCTCTCTCCCTCTCTTTCTGCCCCTCACTCACCTGCACCCTCTCTATCTCAAAAGAAAAGAAACTCTCAGTTTGTTTATTTCAACCTTGCAAATAATGGCGTTCAAGCACCAACCCCACCCAAGGGCCAGCCCAGGTCCACAGATTCACAGAGGATACTTTTCCCCTCCACTCGGAATCAAGACTCACCTGGGACAGACAAGTTTCCTTGCATTATTCCTTTGCAAGGAGGGTTTTTCCTGGTTTATGTTTTTACTAGGAGTGTAGACCTTTGTGGATCATAGCTTCACATGGAGTAGAAAGAGGAGTGTCTTGCCTCTGTTCACGTCTGTGGTTAAAGGTGCCTCCAGACGGCCAGAAACATCAGTGCTCACTCACATTCCTGAATTCCCTCTACCTCTTCGTCCCTAGTGTCTAATGACCTCCTTCATTTTCTTGTAAGGTCATCTTGCATTTAAAATCATGTTTCAGGGCGCCTGGGTAGCTCAGTCGGTTGAGCGTCCAACTCTTAATTTTGGCTCATGTCACGATCTCAGGGTTGGTGGGTTCAAGCCCCACATTGGGCTCCTTGATGATGGTGCGGAGCCTGCTTGGGACTCTCTCTCTCCCTCTCTCTCTCTCTCTCTGCCCCTTCAGCACTCACTCACTCTCTCTCAAAATAAATAAACTTTAAAATAAAGTAAAATTATGTTTCTAATGTTCTATCTAGCATTGTTAGTGGTTTATAATGGAAGGGTTTTAGATTTTCTAGTCTCCCGTTTTGCTAGAACAGAAATCTCATCTTTTTCTAAACTCACAGTGCTCAGTAAAGATGATAAAGTGTGACACACACCATGCAGCAGGCAAACCACCAAGATTGTTTGCCTTTCTAAAGGGAATAAGAGATTGGATATTATCCACATTAAGGTGTCTTGGGGATAATATTGCTCTGGGGGCTTTACCAGTAAACACTTAGAGGAAAATGGCATCATCGGGAAAGGTTCCATACAGTACATTCCTGGGAGAATTTTCCTCTTAGAACAGTGATAAGAACTTGCATGCACCTGTCAGAGGGTAGTTTCTGTCCATTTGAGACAAACAAAAACACTCCATTGAAGATCAATGTAATGATAATTGTTGCAACAGCTTAAAGTTGCATAAAGGGCATTGTTTACAAAGTCCTTCTCTTGTATTTATTTGGGGCCCCTTTTGACATATGTCCTCCAAGGACCCCCGGGTTAAGGAGCTATACCTGGGAGTACTAGGGTACCTCCTCTAGGGTCAGAAGCCCCCACACAACAACAAGGCAATGAAGCCTTCTTTAAGAAGGCTTTAAAATTTTTTTTTAATGTTTATTTTTGAGAGAGACAGAGCATAAACAGGGGAGGGGAGAGAGAGAAGGAGACACAGAATCCGAAGCAGGCTCCAGGCTCTAAGCTGTCAGCAGAGAGCCAGGTGCAAGGCTTGAACTCAGGAACCATGAGATCATGACATGCCAAAGTCGGACGCCTAACTGACTGAGCCACCTAGGCACCCCAAGAAGGTTTTTAATAAGCCACCTGGAATCCAAGATCCTCTGTTTTGTTTTGGGTTTTTTTTCTTCTCTGAATTTAGCTTCATCACACATGCTGAGTTCTATGGGGAAACTCGGACTCTTTGAGGATCACTGGCATTCACCAAACTCAGAATTCTCATCCAGTACATTTTGCCATAGATTCAACCCAAGCCCTTCAGAGTTCATGTCCAGCACCCTTTCATTCTCAGTAACGGCCCATCCAATAGGGTCTTAATGCAGAAGTGTTTATTGGGAGACACCATCCAACAGGGAATGCTGTGAAACTCTCTCCGTTGCCCCACAATCCTACCGCCCAACACAGGACTTCTCCAACAGCAGGCTCTCCCCAGCCTCAGGTCACCTCTGGTACAGGGACGATGGCCTGGTTGGATGACACTCTAGCTCTCAGCAGACTGATCCTAGGTACCTGGCCATCAGTAGCCCCCACTGTTGCTCTTTTTTTAAGTTTCATTTATTTAGGTAATCTCTATACCCCATGTGGGGCTTGAACTCACACCCCCTAGATCAAGAGCCGACCGGGCTCCCCCCAGTGTTGCCCTTTTTGAGCAGGGCAAACATAGAGAGCAGGTCTAGGTTAGACGGGTATTTCGGGGACTGTCAGGAATGACCTATTGCCATGCTGTATGCTCCACACAGCATGGGATCTTTATTCTTTCAATGCTCTGATTCCTGATACCAAAGGTAAGAAACATTCATTTATCTTTCCTTATCTAAAATCTTCAGTTCCTCTCAATCTTGCCCAATATAAAACCTTATGAGATGTTGGCCTTTTTCTTAACACCCTGACATGACCCAGAACGTTCCAAGGCACAGTTATAAATAATCACCTAACATTTCAATGTGGATGGTCAGTTCTTACTCACCTTCAAAATGTATCACAATTCTGGGGTACCTGGGTGGCTCAATCAGTTAAGCGTCCAACCTCAGCTCAGGTCATGATCTTGCAGTTCTTGGGTTCGAGTCCCACATTGGGCTCTGTACTGACAGCTGTCTGGAGCTTGCTTAGATTCTGTGTCTCCCTCTCTCTCTCTCTGTCCCTCCCCCGCTTGCTCTCTCTCTCTCTCTCTCAGAAATAAACATTAAAAAAAAACTTTGAAAACATATCACAATTCTAATTTCAAGCAGAACACAAATATTACAATAAACTGAGGCATATACAAAAAGTAAGAAAACCAAGATCACCTAACACATATGAGGAAACTAAGGCTCAGAGCAGGTAAGTAATTTAGTCCAGATCCCAGGCCCAGGACACAAACTCAGGCCACCTGTACCCAAATATGTTAGCTTTGCTGGTATGCCAGGTTGCTGTCTCACATTGGGTAGCTCACTTCTTTAACATAACTCCACCTTATGAGGAAAGATGGCCCTGATATAAACCTCACAGATAGTATGGAAAGGCCAAGATTTTCCATGATGCCATAGCTGGAATCAGCACCAAGTTTATCAAAACAACAGAGAGATTAAAGAGAAAGAGACAGAGACAGAGAAGAGACTCTTTGTGAAGTGATTACCGTCTTTGATTCGTTTTTTACTTTTCAGACCTCCTATTAATCTGATTTAGGGGACACACACACACACACACCTGAATAACCTAAGAGAAATGTGACGTAAGAAGGCCGGAGAAGTCTCTCTAAACGGAGACGCAGCGTCTCCAGGGGTGCGGTGCTCTGTCCTGAAGGGAGTGCAGGAGAGACACAAGACAGAAGACAGCCAGGTGAGGACTCTGTCCAGATAAACCCATGGCCCAGATAAGCAGAGGTCAGATAAACAAGCCTGTCCTGATCAGCTGCCTCCCCTGAGCAAGTTGGCCAGGGGCCAAAGAACAAAATACATACCTGTCCCCAGGGCACGTTTGTTTCTCCAATCATTCAGGCAATGGTTTATCAAGAATCTGGCCCTTTATTATTTTTTTAAAGTTTATTTATTTATTTTGAGAGATTTATTATTTAAATTTATTTATTTATTTTGTGGGGTAGGGGTGGAGAGAGAGAGAGAGAGAGAGAGAGAATTCCATGAAGGCTCTGCACTCAGAGCCTGATGCGGGGCTTGAACTGACAAACTGGGGGATCATGACCTGAGCTGAAGTCAGACACTTAACCGACTAAGCGACCCAGGTGCCTCAAGAAGCTGACCCTTTAGTTAGACTGAACCACGACCAATTCAGCTCTCAGCCCCACCCTGCCACTGACTCACGGACCCTCATGGAAGGCAGAAGTGGCTGCCCGTCAGCTTTCCTTGGTGTCGCAACCATACGTATGGTAAAAACAAAAGCAACAACAACTAGCATTTATGAAGACTTAGTAGGTGCCATGTGCTTCATATACACGATCTTGACCTGCCCACAACTCTGAGGTAGTTATTGCTGTCATCGTATACTATGGAAACTAAGGGTCAGGGCATGAGATGACCTACCTCTAGTCACATGGCTGGTAAACCTCTAGTCACGTGGCTTGGACTCGAACCAAGGAGTGGCCAGCTCAGGCGCCTCCGTGTCACGGCGGCTCACTTTGGCTGTCACCTTCTTTGTGCCGGCTTCTTTTCCCGAAGAAGAGCAGTGGCTCCACTGGGAGACTGGCATTACCACTTTCTTCTTCCTTCTCTCTCCTGCCGCCATTCACCCCCCTGCACACTTGGCTTTTGCCGGTGGAATCCAGGGAGTGAGACCCAAATTTGGAGAGTCAAGCCCATCAGTCTCTCATTCACCCATTGTGGGTTTAGGACACCAGGTGATTATTTACTTTTCAGATGATGCCCCTGTTCTCGGCAGAAGCACAGACTGAAAAGGGTTCCTAAGAAGATTCTCAGAGTGTGTGTTTGTTATGCATTTTGTTGTTTCCACAGCATGCAGAATTTATGAGCATTGAAGAAATCAGCCCCCGCTGCAGGGTTCCTTCAGTTCTTCCAGCTGCCAGTTCCTCGTGATGCAGAGGTGTCTCTGCCAAATCAAAGGATATTTAGAACAAACACTCCATGGAATATTTGTGAAATAATGTGATAGGAAGACGAAAATCCCAGCCTCAACTGCTGTGAAAACACCAGAGTTTAGATTGTCTGGCACACCAACAGGGTGACATCCCCTCTCACTTCCTCTCCTTTTCCAAGTCTGGCTACTGAGATCTTTCTTACATGCTCTCAGGGATCCTCAAGGGCGAGTCAAGGTCTATATGTCAGTGATGCCATTTGTACAAAACTTGGCATCTCTAGGACACACAGAATCTTCCACTGCTGAGTCCCAAATTGAGTGTAAATTCTGCTAGATTAAATGAGACAAAATGGCTCAAAATATTCTTGTGTCTACATCATCCCCATTCCTAGGTTTGGCCTGAAACAAACCAGTCCCAGAGCCCAGAACAGTTTCCCAGAATACATGGTGCTTAGGGAAGGTCTAAATCTTGGGGGGGGGGGGGGGGGGGGGGGTGCATAACCACAAACACTCTCTAAAGGTTGTGGCAGGTGAGGAGACTTCTTTTCACCCCTTCACCACCCCTATAACCCACCATTGCAGGAGAAAAACCTAGAGCTTACAGAACACTTATCTGGAGCTGGGACCCTTCAATGTCAATTAATACCAGAAATCTTTATGGTGCAACTTAGAATCAGAAGGGAATTGAACCCTAAGAATAAAGTTATGATCGACAAGGAGTAAAGTCAGAATTTTGTGTATGTAGGGAATAGTCATCTTTTTTTATAACATTGAAGGAAATAAATTCTCATAGTGGTGAGATATATTTAATTTTGTTAGTTTAGAAGAAAACAAGCAACAACCCAGGTTGGAAACCCTTCCCCTGCCAACATTCTGTATCAGGGTTCTCCATAGAAACAGAGCCAACAGAATGTGTGTGTGTGTGTGTGTGTGTGTGTGTGTGTGTGTGTGTGTGTGTGTTTGTCTCATAGGTATGTATGTAAACAGAGAGAGAGAGAGAGAGAGAGAGAGAGAGAGAGAGAGACTTTAAGGAATTGGTTCACACAATTGTGGAGGCTTGGCAAGTCCAAAATCTGCAGGGTTAGGCCAGCAGGCTGGGGACCCAGGGAAGAGTTGCAATTCAAGTCTATATGTGACTTCCCAGAATTCCCCCTTCTCCTGGGAAGCTCAGTCTTTTCTCTATTAAGGCCAACATTGCTACTTACATTTCTCACTTCCACCACATCATTCAGGAAGAACCAGAGTACATTCTCATCTTTGACAGAGCTGAAGGACCTACCCTTACTGATACTGAGCCTATGCCCAAAACTAGAGTGCAGAAAACGTGGTAAAGGGAAGGGGGAAGAAATCGGCATTAGAAAGGTCCTATTAGAGGAACAATAGGATGTATGGGTGTCAGTAGGACACAGGCCCCAACCCTGAACCTGTTGTTCAGGTGAGGGCTTATGCCATGAGCTAGACATGCTGGACAAGAAGCATGCCATCCAATGCATACTAAGCTTTATGTATATCAGATCACATTTTCCAATGGCTCTGTAACTGTATCTAGATCAGCTGATAGCTAACCAAACCCCAGACATGTGAATGAGCCCAGCTAACATTGTAGAGCCTACTTGCCAACCACCGCACAATAGCAATCACAATAAATGCTCAGCGTCATATGTCACCGCCATTTTGTGATTGTTATGCAGCATTTCTGTGGCAATAGCTAACTGATACACTGACTCTCCAAGTCAAAGAATAGGCTGACAAATTCAAATGTTGACAGGGAAAGGCAGGTAATATAATCCTGCAAAGAGGTAAAGTGGAATCTCTATTAAACTGGAAGATAAATGCCCATCCGAAGAGGACAGCTGGTACTCAGTTCAATCAGTCATGCCACGCAGAAATGTCTATTCAGTGCTATTGCATTAATGTTTCAAGAGAGATGGAGACTCAGGTGTTTGTATGAAATGTATTATCTTATATGTTTTCAATACATTTTCTTTTCCTCACAAAACCAGGCAAGAGTAACAAAAATGCAAATTAAACCTCAACTGAGATGCAATTTCTCTTTCCATCCAAAAGATTAGCAAAAATCTGGAAGTTCAACAATATACTCTGTTGGGGAAGCTTTGGGAAAACAGGCACTTTCATATATTGCTAGAAGGAAAGCAAAGCGCTCTAACCCCTATGGAGGAGAATTTGGAGATATTTAGTAAAATTACATATCCATTTACCCTTTGATCCAATAATCATACTTCTCCGGAATTTATCCCAAACATATACTGCCAAAACTACAAAAGAGATGTATGCATGAGGCCGCTAATTGTGGCACCACTTATAATAGCTAAGGCAGAAAACAACCAAATGCCACAATCAGGGACTGGTTGAATAAATCATGATACATCCATATGACAGAATAGTCTATAACTATAATAAGGAATGAGAAATATCTCCATCTTCTACTATGGAGTAAGTTCCAAGTTACATTGCTAAAATGATTTTTTAAAAAAACAAGGTGCAGAAAAATGCTCATCTTATTCTATTTCTTTTTTTAATGTTTACTTATTTATTCTGAGAGAGAATCCCAAGCAGGCTGTGAGCTGTCAGCACAAAGACTGACATAGGGCTCGATGTCACGAACCGTGAGATCATGACCTGAGCTGAGATCAAGAGTCGGATGCTTACTTGACTGAGCCACCTACGTGCCCCCATATTCTATTTCTGTAAAAAAGGAGATATATACAAAAATATATATACATATTGATTCAATTTTTCAATGGAAGAGTAAGCCATACAAACATTTTAAACGGGATTTTATAGGGGAAAGGAAAGTATAGGGTAGGTGAGGCAGAAATAGAAGCTAGACTAATTTGAATATATTTTGGTTCTTAGATATATCTTTAATGCTATGTATTTTTATAAATAATTTTAAGACACAATTACATTTTAAAATATTAATCCCCAAATATGAAAAAACTAAAATGAAATAAGTGAACCTAACAGTGCACCCACTGTGGTGGCAAAGCAACACAGAAGTGGGGCACCTGGGTGGCTCAGTCGGTCAAGCATCCAACTTCAGCTCAGGTCATGATCTCACTGTTCATGGGCTTGAGCCCCACATCGGGCTCTGTGCTGTCAGCTCGGAGCCTGGAGCCTGCTTTGGATTTTGTGTCTCCCTCTCTCTGCCCCTCCCCTGCTGGTTCTCTCCCAAAAATAAATAAATATTTAAAAATAAACACAGAAGCTACAGCAGTTTGTACACTCTGAGTGGAATATTTACTAAGCACAAACAGAATTGTGAAAACAACAACTACAAAAAGTAACTGTTCGATAATAATATTAGTGGTGGTTGTGCGTGCGTTTGGAATTGTAAGACCACTCTACGGGTAAAGTGGGATAAAAGTGCAGAATAATTACATGATATTCCAATTCTGTTATCCATGCTGTTTTGGAGAACAAGGATTGTGGGTGTGGAAAGAAAGAAATGAGGATATTAGAAAAGTTTAAGCAAAAAAACCACACGATCCTGAAACTGAAAAAGAACATTGGTTCAAATTCATAATGTATTTTATGATGATAGAAAGAAAGAAAGAAAGAAAGAAAGAAAAGATAGATGATATTGAGGATAGATAGATAGATAGATAGATAGATAGACACTACCCATACTTCCTAGTTCCATTGCCAAGGCCAATAGCAATGAGTTCTCTTAGAGCTCATATTGCAATTTCTAGATAGCATTTCTCACTAAAAGGGACCAAATCTGCTTAGAGAAATAGCTAATCTCAGGTCTGCTCAGGAAATAAATGAAGAGCCTGAAACAACCAACTGTATCAGAAAACAAGAAAATTATCAAAGACTTATGGTGTTATCTCAACTTGCCAAAGTTCCCACTGGCCAAAGATGGGGCAATCTGAGCATCAATAATAATAATGATAATCTTGGGGTGCATGGGTGGCTCAGTCAGTTAAGCACCCGACCTTGGCCCAGGTCATGATCTCATGGTTCGTGGGTTCGAGCCTTGTGTCAGGCTCTGTGCTGACAGCTCAGAGCCTGGAACCTTGCTTTGGATTCCGTATCTCCCTCTCTCCCTGTCCCTCCCCTGCTTGCATTCTGTCTCTCTCTCTCTCAAAAATAAATAAATTTTTAAAAATTGAAAATAATAATCTTTAAAAATAATAATAAAATTAATGCTAATAATCATTGCAGTAAATTAAAACATCAAATATGTTTAAATTCATGGGTTCATTTTTTTAAATAAGACAATTGGAAGAATGCAAACGTTGACTAGATGTTCAATAATATTCAAGAACTTATGGGTAATAATGGTAATGGACGTTATGTTTTTAAGAGTCCTTATGTTTTAGAGGTATATACTGTCAGTCCTAATGATCCACTGTTTCTATATTTGTGGATTCCCCTCCTCACTAAAATTTATGTGTAACCCCCAGACCAACACTCTCAGCTTTTTTGCAGTCACTCATGGGGATGGACAGAGTGGCAAAAAATTTGAGCCACCCTGACGTGCACCTTCCCGGCTCAGGTTGGACAAGGGTGTGCTCTGCCTTCTTGTTTCAGTTCTCCTACTGTAAGCACGTATTCTTTCTGTGGTCTATTTAATGTCACATTTTTGTGATTTTGTTGTTGTTGTTGTTAATCTCACTGTTTAAAATGGTTAAGTGCTGAAAAACAATCCAGTGTTCCCAAGGGCAAAAAGGCTGTGATGTGCCTCATGGAGAAAATACAACTGTTAGAACAGCCTCATCCAGGCTTGAGGTATAGTGCTGTGGGCCGTGAGTTCAATGTCAGTGAATCAACAATGTACATTAAATAAAGTGTCTTTAAACAAAAATGCATGTAAAACAAGGTTATGTATCTATTGGTTGATGACATGTGGCCAGAGGCTCGCAGGAACCTCTTTTCACCGTAATAGTTCAGTATTTGCTAATTCAGTGTTCACAGAGACTTTATAGAACATAAAGACACAATGTTTATGATGTAGAACATGAAGAAACAACAAATAACAAGAATCAACCTACTGAAATAGTTGGAGATTATCTAAGACAAAAATACTGTGCAAAGAGAATGAGATATACCTGCCGGACTGAAGTGGATTTACCGGGCCGTTTTAGCCTCTTGTCTATTTCATTCTCCTTTACTACCACACAGAACAGAATCTTTTCCATTTCAATCATTGCCCTATTGACAGACGTTTGAGTTGATTCCAGGTTTTCACTGCCAGGATCAGTGCTGCAGTAAACATCTGCACAGGTGTAAAAGTTTTTCTCGAGGAGACGTGGAGAAGTGTAATTGCTGAATCACCCGGGAGGCACATTTTACACTTTAATAGGTGCCGCCGACTTGCCTTCAAAGTGGCTGTACCAACTGATACTCCCACCAACAGTGTGCACAAGTCTGGGTTTCCCAAACTCTTGCCAACACTTAATTCCACAAGTATTTTTGGAATCTGGATCCTGCGTGAGGCACTAATGAGGTTATGGGGGGTGCAGAGGAAGCAACGTGGAATATTCGCTACAGGAGACGCGGTATCACAGCCCCAAAGACAAAATGCTTATCCTCTCCAGAGAGTCACAGAACAGGGTGATGGAAACAGAAAGCAAGGCAAGGATGTTCAAATCTCATCCAGTGGCTCACAAAAACTACTTAATTAGCTTTGGAGTGCTAATTTGGGCCAAGATATGACAGATCGGTCTGGCCCAAGACTGTATCGAGGGCAAATCCTGTTTGCTTAATTTTACAAATAAATTGCTTTTTTCCTTATTACAGATGGATATATATTTGGCTGCATGCATCCAAAAAATAAATAAGTAGACAACCCTTAAAATGTGCATGCTATTTAACCAAGCAATTATTTTCTGCATATATCTTAGGGAAATTAATCTGAAAGATTTACAAAAATGCAAGTACAAGAATATTCACTCACAGCATTAATGTCCCCAGAAAATGGAAAACTACCCGACTATTCAAAAATAAGGAATTAAATAACAACGATTTTGAACAGTCAATTCAATAGAATGTTAAATAAATTAAATGATTAGGAAGTATTATGCAACCATCAGAAATGATATATCTGTCATCATGGAAAGCCATTTGGAAAGTAGTGGGTATAGTGTTAAAAAAAAAAAAAAAAAGGCAGGGTGCCTGAGTGGCGCAGTTGGTTAAGCAAACGACTCTTGATTTGGGCTCAGGTCATGATCTCACGGTTTATGAGATCAAACCCCACATCAGGCTCTGTGCTGACGGTGCAGACCCTGCTTGGGATTCTCTCTCTCCCTCTCCCTCTCTCTGCCCCTCCCCTGCTTGCACACAAGCGCGCGCTCTCTCTCTCTCTCTCTCTCTCTCTCTCTCTCAAAATAAACTTAAAAGAAAAAAAAAAGACCACCACCAAATATGTGCCGCACACCCACTGTGCGCCAGGCACTGTGCAGAGAAAGTCCTAACAGCAGCAGGCAGTTTCCTTGCTTTCCGAGCTGAGCTGTTTTCAGCTTCTCTTGCCTGTCTTGTGGACGACACAGACAGGTTTCTCCAGCCTGGATCTGAGCAAACCGCTCACTGTTTGCTACCAAGCTCCCTGTGACTTCACAAACACTGCTGGATTGCTTCTAATTCTTACACCGTGTACGCCCATGCCCCACTTGGTTAAAGTTTCTGCTTTCCAACCTCATAGGACGTTGTAGACCAGTGCAAAGAGAGTCCATCTTACCCACAGAACCAGCAGAGCTCTCTCTCCCAAAACCATTCTCTGAGGGAAGGCTTCTAGAACGCAGCCCAGGAATGTAATGGGGCTGACTCAGCGTCCCTGTTTTGCTTTTTCCGCACCTGACTTAACATCATCTGGCTTCGGTGCGCCCACCGGCAAGATGAACACCACAGCTTTGATGTGAAGTGAATCACAGCCATGCAGATGATGCCTGGCGCATAGTAACCACCTCCAGATATTAGTTCCTTCCCCCTCTTCTATTTTCGTGTCAAAGATCAGTTTCCTGGGGCGTCTGGATAGCTCAGTCGGTTAAACGTCCAACTTCAGCTCAGGTCACGATCTCTCAGTTCGTGAGTTCGAGCCCCGCATCGGGCTCTGTGCTGACAGCTCAGAGCCTAGAGCCTGCTTTGGATTCTGTGTCTCCCTCTCTCTGCCCCTCCCCCGTTCATACTCTGCCTCTCTCTCTCTCTGTCTCTCTCCCTCCCTCCCTCTCTCTCTCAAAAATAAACAAACATTAAAAAAAAAAATCCGTTTCTTTGCAGAAGTCATTAGTATGAAAAGTAGACATGTGGTACTTTAGCTGGGATGTTCATTTTCTTTTTATCTCCTAACTTTGAGGAAGAGTGGTCTGGCCTACCCAGAGATTCTCTGAAAATGTTCACCAATACGATCTGATGGTTAGCAGGTGATCAGATTCTAGAAGTACAGATAAATCAAGGCTCCTTGCTTCTTACAAACAAACAGACACCAGCACATGCACAAGGGCAAGGGTCTGCCTTACCTACTGCTGAAACTCAAAGCCCTCGTCTCTGCTCCTGGTCTCTCCAGCGTGGGCAGTGGAGTGGGTGGGAGACATAGGAAGGGGGGCACAGAAGAGAACCTGAAGGAAACCACAGGCATGTGACTCAGGACTGGTCAATCAGACCCTTCCATCCACCTGGCCTCAGTGATGACTCAGAGAGTAGGCAAGTCAGGCCAGTGGTTTGCCATTCTATGACTTTCTTGGAACGATTCGCAAAAATAAGTTCTCTTCTTTCTGCTCAGGTAGTTCAGGTGGGAGAATATTAGCCTACATGTGTTGGGAGCCACTGTGTTGAGAAATTCTGCCTGGGGAGAAAGTCTAGCCGAGTGATGGGAAGAGAGAGACCACGTCCTAATGCTATTGTATGAGTCTACTGGGTCTAACTTTACCTGAAGCCAAATCCATGTCTGGACTCCAGTTCTATGAGGCTAAATGAATATCTACAGCGCCCCCCCCCTTCCTCTTTCAGTGGAGGCTCCCCCTAAAGAAGGCCCTGAAATAAGCATTCATCTGCAATAAAAATTTATCTGAGAAGCAAGCCCAGAAAACACCAGCAGGGGAATGGGGAAAGAAGACAGGGGAGAGAAGGCACATTATTGAGCAGATAGCAGCTAAAGGCCAACCTGGGCTCAGTCCGACTCAGGAACTCCCAGACACTTTGTGGAGCACACGTTCCAGAGTCATCCTGCCCAAGGGGCAAGGGGGCTGGGGTATTGACCCACCTGTCCTGCCTAGGGCCATGTCAGGCTACTCCCTTGAGGAGTTGACAACCTTTCCCTTCCAGTCTGTCCCGAGGATGAACAAAGCAGCCCCCACCCCGGAGGCAGCCACAGGGGGCTGGCAGTCTGCAAACCGTCATTCACTGCACCAAGGGGCAACGAAAGGGATACAGTTCTCTTGTATCTTTTTATTTTCTTTTTTTGCTGGGGTTACCAGGGTCAGGGGGAGGTTAAGCGAGGCTTCCTGCCGTGTGCAAAGGAAAAACATCCTGACTAATATATGTGTTACTTCCACCCAAGGCAGAAGGTTATCCTAGAAAGTTCCTGGGATGGAGTAGTCCTGGATTCCGTCCTTGACCTAACCCCATCCCAGACGTGACGCCATCCTTGGTTACGGGAGGAACTCTCACCAGCGATGACATTTACAACCTGCACCCACACTGACATGGCCACTGAGACACCGCGGAGTGGCAGACGTGGTCAACCCTGAAGGTTTCCAGAGTCAGCAGGCACAGCGGCCCCTTGGCAGCTGCCCAGAGCAGCCGTCATGAGCTTATGTCTTCAGTGTGCCTCCCACCCAGAGAGTCAGGGAAACTCCGGCCCCCAGCCCTCCCATGGCAGAGTCTGAAGGGTGGGGGCTCGGAATCCAAGCTACAGTCATCACAAGTCTCCCCCCCCAACCCAGAGGGATGCCTGGGACGGAGGGGGGAGAAGGCAGCCCATATGTCTTCTATCAGTTTGCTTCAAGGTGATAAATACCTTTTGTTTCTATTGTGAACGAGATCTTTCTTTTCCATTATTTTTTCTAAGCAGTTACTGTTGGAAATAGGAAAGCTATTGATTTTTGTACATTTATTTTGTGACTGGCTGCCTTACTGAACTCTCATTATTTCTAATAGTTTCTCAGTTCAATTCTCCCAAAGGGAGGTTGGGGGGGGGTGGAAAAAGTAGGCGATGTGACAAAACTGACAAAAACATGTGAAATCGGCCACCATTCTATTTGTTCTGAGACGTGTGAAAAATCAAGACAGAGGCAAAATCCCACTCGTGTTGCATGAGTCCTGTGTTTCCAACCCACCCTCCCCCACCATTTCAGCGCCCTCTACCTCAACACCCCTGGGGAACGGCCACCCCCCATGTGGTGAAGATCGTCTTTGAAACTCAGACTCAGAAAAGTCCTTCGTTGGGGCAAACGGTCAGACCCCAAGCCTGCCTGGACTGTCGGCCAAGGGCAGATGTCCTGGTTGCCGGGAGAGGCCCGGGACAGGGCTGGCTCTCTTCAAAGCCTGACCCCAGGTTGTTGTCACTCACTCTGGCCCCTTGCCCGGCTCCCACTCAGCCCCCCTGCAAGTGGCCCTCAAAACTAACTGAGCAACTACTGGGGTGCCCTGTCTGGGAATGTCAGCACACACGAGGTTCGGTCACCTTCTCAGTTCTTCCAAGCATAGAACGTTCTGGCAGATGTGCCAATTTTGTTTTACCAGCTCATTCGCGGGTACTCTTGGATATACATTTTGTTATTGACTCAGATTTGCCCTTCTGGGATAAGGCCACACAACCAATGCCTTGCCAAGGTGCCCTGTGATCGCTTTTACGCTTGCTGTGCGGCCCTCCCTGGCTTCTGTGTGATCTTGCTTCTGGAGGACTGCCTTCAGGCGACCAGAGCTGCTTTGCCCACACCTGCAGAGACTGGAAATGCCCGGGACTTGACATTGCCCCAAGGCAGCCCGTAGCCAGTGCTGACAGGTGTGGTGTCTCAGGCTCCCAGCTGCCCCCTGGGGCCAGGAGGAAGCCGCCCCTGGGGGGCTGCACCTGAGCTCTGCCCTGCCCCTCATGGACTCCCTGACGCCCTGACCACTGTGCCCTGCGGGGCTCGTCTTCAGAGCATCCCTTGCACACAGTCGTCCTCCCCGGTTTGTCCTGGGGGACCTGACCTAAGACACAGAATGAGCATCTAACCTCCCCGTGGCCTTAGTCTCCTCATCTGTCAGGTTGGCGTAATTAGAAAGTCCCCTGAGAAGATGATTGGAATCTTGTCATGGACTGAACTGTGCCCCCCCCACCCCCCCACCCCCGCCACCAAATTCCTACATTGAGGGTCACGTGGGTGACTCAGTCGGTCAAGCACCCGACTCTTGGTTTCAGCTCAGGTCACGATCTATCTCATGGTTTGGTGGGTTCGGGCTCTGTGCTGACAGTGCAGAGCCTGCTTGGGATTCTCTCTCTCTCTCCTTCTCTCTCTGCCCCTCCCGCGCTCATGCTTTCTCTCTCTCTCTCATAATAAATAAAAATAAATTTTAAAAAAATTTTAAAAAATTCTTATGTTGAATCCCAACCCCAATGTATTTGAGACAGAGCCTCTGAGGAGGTAATCAGCCTTAAACGAGGTCATATGAGTAGAGCCCTGATCCAATGGGATTAGTGTCCTTATTAAAAGAGACACCAGAGAGCTCACCCCCTCTCTGTCCGCCCTCCGTGCACTGAGGAAAGGCCATGTGAGGACACAGCAAGGTAGCAGCAAGCCAGGTGAGGAAGCCTCAGAATAAAACTGAATTTGCCAGCATCTTGATCATGGACTTTCAGCCTCCAGACCCGTGAGAAAATAAATACCTGCTGTTTACCTGTTGTTTAAGTCAGCCAGTCTATGGCATTTTGTTATGGTTTCCCAGGCTGACTAATACAGATTCCCTCACCTGCTGTCTGGCTGAGGTGCGGAACGGTCGCCTCTGCCTCATTCAAGTGACCCGTCACCGTGAAATACAATCACGATGGCTCTGGAAACAGTGCTGCCTCACTCCAGGGAAAATGAAATCATATTGAAGCCACAGACCAGAGGTTGGCACATTTTTCCTGCAAAGGGCTGGATAGTAAATACCTTCGGCTTCACAAGCGATGCGATCCCACAACTACTCACTTCTGCTGTGTCGGTGCAAAAGCAGCCACAGACAGGACGTAAATAATAGGTGTGGCTGTGTGCCAATAAAACTTTATTTAGAAAACAGACCACTGAGGGGCTGGTTGCTGCCAGCGGCTCTGTGAGCTGGGAGTTTAGCAAACCTCAGATCCAAGCCCGGTTTGCAAAGATGAGGACAGGAGTGCATGGGTGGCTCAGTCAGTTAAGCATCTGACTTCCACTCAAGTCATGATCTCCCAGTTCGTGGGTTCGAGCCCCGCGTCAGGCTCTGTGCTGACAGCTCAGAGCCTGGAGCCTGCTTCGGATTCTGTGTCTCCCTCGCTCTCTGCCCCTCCCCTACTTATGGTCTGTCTCTGTCTCTCAAAAACAAACGTTAAGAAATTAAAAAAAGGGGCGCCTGGGTGGCTCAGTTGGTTGAGCAGCCGACTTCAGCTCGGGTCATGATCTTGCGGTCCGTGAGTTCGAGCCCCGCGTCGGGCTCTGTGCTGACAGCTCAGAGCCTGGAGCCTGTTTCGGATTCTGTGTCTCCCTCTCTCTCTGACCCTCCCCCGTTCATGCTCTGTCTCTCTCTGTCTCAAAAATAAATAAATGTTAAAAAAAAAAATTAAAAAAAAAAAAAAAATTAAAAAAAAAAAAAAAAAAAGATGAGGACAAACGCAGAGGGCTGTCCAAGGACTTGCCCCAATCCCACAAGAAGTTAGTGGCAGAGATGCCCCACTCCTCATTTCCTTTCCATTCTTCAGAACTGAGGCTCGCATGGCCGGGCTGAATCCCAAAGGTTTCTGTGAATGTTGGGAATAGAGGGTAACATGACCCCCAGGAGGAGAAGGGAAGGGCATATGCCGGCAGAAAGCCAGGAGCAGAGGCAGGCGACAGCATTCCCGCCTGTAGATCAGCCTCTGCACCAGCCCCGTGAGGCACGGGGTCTCTGGACCAGTCTCTGGACCACTACAAGGCCACGAGGGTGATGCTGAGCCACGGGCTCCCTTTGTTCTTCAAAGGAAGAAGAAAGCCAGGCCCTCTCATTGCCAGGACTAGGTCCCACTGGCCGAGCACTGAACAGCAAGGGGTGAGGAGAAACTCTGGATTCACACCACCCTGACTGGAATGCTCACCTGCCCCCATGTCCCTGGCTTCCCCCTCTCCCAGGCCTTTGCAGCAGGCAGGAAGCCACGGACCTATTTTGAGACACCAGCTGCACCAACCCTGACCCATCACTTTACATTTCACAGGGACAGGGTAGGGTTGGAGCCTCTCGAATTCCGGGAGAAGGTAACAGAGACTTGGCAGTTACCAGGATCTGTGGTCTCTTCTCTCTCTTTCTCCCTGTCTCCCCCTCTGTCTCACCTTCATTGCCACAGACCACTGAGCTCAGATGAGAGCATCTCAGCAGATGCAGGGACGGGAGCCGCTGGATCACAGCAATGACCTTCCCAGAGCCGCGAGATTCCCTGCAGACCCCCAGGGGTTCCTCAGGGCCCACTCGGCAGCCTCCTACCTTAACAGCTCCAAGTCAAAGCTTCGAGTTTTAAAGAAAGAAAATTTCGGATTTGGAAACAGAAGGAAAAGGGGAGCATTTGGAGTCTCGCAGAGAACTGATCCTATTTGGGATTCTGTTCGCCCATCTCAACACCAAGGAAAAGTGAACCAAACATACCACTGGCACCCTAGAAACAGATTTTTTAGCATCTTCCTATCAACAAGATTTCGGTCTTCAATCATCTCAAATTAAATAAAACCTAAGCAGTAGGAGTTATTGTAGATACACAGGGTAAAGAAAGAAGGGAAGGGGGGGGGGGCGGGAAGAGCCTTGTATCACGTGACTTTTATGCAGCAGAAACTTAATGAGAAACACACCACATTTCCAGAACCCTCTTTCTAGTCAGGGCTCCCGCTGAGATAAAAGGTCACAAGAAGAGAAGGAGGGAGAGAGGGCGGCTCAAAGCCTTGGAGCAGGGAGGCACTTTTACTGGAAAGATGGGCCCAAATTTCATACAAGCTCCTATCAGGCCGGAGAGTCTAGACTGATGATTTTCTTTGAATGCCAGATGTGAAGCGCTTTCATAAAGGAATCTCAGACATCACCCATTTAAAAACAAATCGACCCAAGCTGCATTCACTGATGCAAAGGAGAACTTTCTATCCCAGACTGCAGGGAAAGCCAGCTGGCCCGCCAGGGAGAGGCCTGGCCTCCCCTTCGCGCCCCGCTGCTGCCCCCTGCAGGCCGTGAGCTGCAGCGCTCCCGGGACGCCAGCCAAGGCTGGGTCCCCGGGCTCAGCCGGGCCTCTGCCAGCCGGTGGGTGGAGGCTTTCTGTCCCTCTGGCCCAGGGTGGCAGGAGAACGGTCCTCTGCGACGTGCCAGATCACAGCTGGAAAGACTGAGCTGGCCTGGGCCTCAGCGTTACACACAACTGTCTCATTCAATCTTTAACCCTGCGAGGTGGAGACTTTGACCCTTGCTACAGATGAAAAATCACAGGTCCCAAGAGGCAGAGTGCTTTGCCCAGTGAATGCACCTGCTTGCTTCAGTATCAGTGTTTGATACCCAGCGCCCCTTCCCTGGCCCTGTGTGCTGTGGCCACCATTGCCACAATTCCTGTCTCGGGGAAGATGGAATAGTATTTCCAGAGCAGACCAGCAAGAAGGAAGGGCCTGTGAGCCGGCAGGGCCAAACTGGGGGTCTTCACATCCTGTGACCTCAGGCTGGGAGTGGCCAGGATGGTACAACTGCCCAGAGGCTGGAGGGACGCTCCCCGATTCCCACACCCCAGGCAGGGCTCGGGGCGGGTTTGCAGAGCAAGGAGTGTCCTGACGGCCCTGCATTCCGTCCCCTGTTGTAGCCGTCTTGGGCTGTGACCCCTTAAACGGGGACTGAGTGTGTAAAATCACTCTGAGATGACCCCTAACCAGAGACGTCTTGCTTGGCTGCCAGTACAAATCGTAATGCCAGGCGCTTGGGATCGGCGACCTTTAGAAGAGGCCAGGTGCGGCAAGGAGCCCCCAAGTGATTCATGTTTAATCTAGTGTGACAGGACCTCTGCCCCCACGGCTCAGGACAGCCCAGCCCCCTGGCCTGCCTGCTCCCTGCTGTCACAGGGAGCAGCCCGGTGCTCTGGGGAGCATTTGGTTCTCTGCACTTACGACCCTGTGGTGCACCCTTGGGCGTTCCTTCCTTTTCTGGACTCTTCTAAAGGGGCCCACACACCTCTCTGACCCGATCTCTCCTCAGGGCCCCTGCTGGACCCAGAGAACAGAGCACCCCCATCCTGCTTCTCCAGTTTCCCCCTCAGCCCTCCTCCCCTCTTCCAGTACATCCCAGGAGGGAGGAGTAGATGGGGAGTGAAGGACAGCCAAGCCCAAAGAGGAGCCCCAAGGCTGCAGGTGTGTCTAACAGAGGTGAGAACCACAGGGAAAGCACTTTTAAGCCTCCAGCTGGTAATAAATGAAAATATGGAAAATAACGCACATGGTTTTCCATTGCAGCAACGTGTCTTTGATCCAGACAGGCCACCTGGGGCCGTGGTGAGGGGGTAAGTTTTGAAGCCATAGCCTGGGTTTGAAGTTCCCCTCTGCCACTGACTAGCCTGGTGGGGATACAGAAGCATTGCCTTACGGGGCACAGGGAGATGTTCGAATGATGAAGCACTTTGAGCCTTGCCTGGCACGTGACAAATGCTAGCCAGGAGCAGGAAGAGGAGAAAATAGCAAACAAAAATACGGTGTTAGGAGTAGACAGCTACAGTAAGCATATATAGAGCACTTTACAGTTTGCAAAGCTCTCTTGGTTCTTTCACATGATGCTCACAGTGGCCCTAGGAGCTACAAGCCGTAATTATCCCCACATCACACGTGAGAAAACTGGGGTCTCAAAGTGTTCAAGAGGCTTGCTTGTCATCCACACAGATTTCCCAATGGATAACAAAACAGAACGCCACGGAATGGGTCTGATTGGGGCCGTTTGGAATTTCGCCATCAGAAGGATAGTCCTTGCTGATTTGCACCCAAGCACGTGTCGTACACACGTGGGGGAGTCCAGTTGTTCGGGGTTCCCATCGGTGAGCGCAGACAGGCCAAGGATGAGAGCCCACTGCGCCTACTGCCGGCCCCCCCGCTGGTTTCAGGGCATACAGACCTCGTGAGGTCTACAGGGACATTCAGCCCGGGGTTTGCGAATGAACTAAGGCAGATTTTGGCAAGCCAGCAAGGGGACGTTGTCACCCTGTGTGTGTGTCCAAGTCTCCCTGCCTCCTTCTGGTTTCTGTTAACAGACACCCGCACATTCACCTACCTAAGCTGCAAAACCCTCCAGTTTACGCCTGCATCCGAGCGCCACCTAGTGGCAGGTGTTGGGCATGGCGTCCAAGTGAGCATTTCCTTCCAAAGCCACCGTCTCACGTTTAGCCATTTAGCGTAAAATGGGCACTGTGCACTCAGCGCACTTGTGGCCCTCGTCCTCTGTGACCCTGTCCGCACAACCTGCTGTGTGCCAGTCCCTTCGATTTAACTATGCCAGGCAGCCAGAAGGCACGGATCGCCTATTATAAACCTGACCCAAGACAACTTGGAGCATCTTTCCTCTTGTTCTCAAAACCTACAAGGCTTGGGGCGCCTGGGTGGCGCAGTCGGTTAAGCGTCCGACTTCAGCCAGGTCACGATCTCGCGGTCCGTGAGTTCGAGCGCCGCGTCGGGCTCTGGGCTGATGGCTCAGAGCCTGGAGCCTGTTTCCGATTCTGTGTCTCCCTCTCTCTCTGCCCCTCCCCCATTCATGCTCTGTCTCTCTCTGTCCCAAAAATAAAATTAAAACGTTGAAAAAAAATTTAAAAAAAAAAAAAAAAAAAAAAAAAACCTACAAGGCTCTCTGCCGTCCCAAAGGCTTGGCCGGGGCTGAACTGACAACCACTTGGCCCAGCGGAAAGAATACAGGAGTGGGCGTCCAAGTACCTGAGTTCTAATTCCTCCAGCCTCGCTGGAGCTCTAGGTGGCGTCTAGGGGAGCACTAGACTTGAACAAGCGACCCGAGGGCGCCAGGTCCACCTGTTCCCCATCTATACAACTACGATCGGACCCATCGTGGATGTTGCATCGCGTCATGGTGAATGTGCCAAACAAACAAGTGATACTTCTCTGCAAGAATCCGGCAAATAAGCCGAGAGAATTTCTCCGCACTTCGAAGAAATGGGTAGCAATCCTCGTGCCATACAGTTCCCTGCCTCTGTAGATGCCGGTTTCTCTGCTGGCGTGTTCTTCCCCCCACCCCCGCCCCCCTGGCGACCTCCTCCTTCACACGCCCCCTCCCCTACTCCAGACAGCTCGCTCTCCTCCCACCCTGGGCTGACCTGGGGCCCCCACCTCTGGGCTCCCTCTGCTACGGCTCTCGTCACACTTTGTCGTTGTGCCTTTTCTCCTCCCCCTGACTCAACTGTGTTCTTTGAGGGCAGGGACTCGGTCTTTTCACTCTCGCATCCCTGCTGCCCAGCAGAGTCCAGGATACAGTGTGCTCCCAATCCTGCTTTGTGTTGCGTGACTAAGAACAAATGAACTAAATAAACAAATGCGACTCTAGGTCACAAGGGTGTTCTCCTCTGTATTCTCTCAGAGACCTTCTTCTGAAAGCCACCTGGATTGTTGTGTATGTGTGAGGTAGAGGTAAAGAGAGACGTTTTTCCCCCCAGATTCATATGTAGTTGACCCAACAGTTTTTTTTTTTTAATTTTTTTTTTCCAACGTTTATTTATTTTTGGGACAGAGAGAGACAGAGCATGAACAGGGGAGGGGCAGAGAGAGAGGGAGACACAGAATCGGAAACAGGCTCCAGGCTCCGAGCCATCAGCCCAGAGCCTGACGCGGGGCTCGAACTCCCGGACCGCGAGATCGTGACCTGGCTGAAGTCGGACGCTTAACCGACTGCGCCACCCAGGCGCCCCGACCCAACAGTTTTATTAAAAAGACCGTCCCTGGGGCACGGGGGTGACTCACAGTTGAGCTGCCGACTCTTGATTTCAGCTCAGGTCATGATATCACAGTTCATGGGTTCGAGCCCTATGTCAGGCTCTGTGCTGACAGTGTGGAGCCTGCTTGGGATTCTCTGCCTCTCTCTCTCTGCCCCTCCCCCAGCTTGTGCATGCTCTCTCTCAAAATAAATAAATAAGTTTTCAAAAAAAAAAAGTAAGTAAATAAATAAATAAATAAATAGATCATCCTGTCCTCACTACACCGCAGAGTTACCTTTGTCATAAATCAGGTGACTGTATATGCATGGGTCAGTTTCTTGACTCTCTATTCTGTTCCATTGGTCAATTCATCTTCCAGCTTCCTGAGCCAAAGACCCTGTTCCAGACTTTCTCTGTGCAAACAAAGAACCAAATTCAAGCCAGTGAGAACTTCAAACAGCGTCACACCCACTCGAGAGCCTGAGCAGTGAACAGGGCTGGAGGAAGTGGCCAGGCTGTGGGCTGAGGCTGCCATCGGGGAGCTGCAGGTGAGCGGGAATCCGGAACAGCCCTCTCAGGGAAGGGAAAGGCACAGCCAGCTCTGAGAGCCTGTGCATCTCGTGGGACCCAACAAGAGGTGGACTGTCCCTGTGACAAGCACAGAAGCAGAAAGTCAAGCCAGGGCACAAGTCAGGAGGAAGCCAGGCGCCGCCTAAAGTCCATGACAGGGACGAAGGGAATGTGGGCACCGCCCTGAGCTGAATTCACTGCTACCCACTGCTCTGGGGTCTGGCTCTTAGCCCTGCAGGCAACTCTTAGGGAAGCTTCCCTACCAAGCAGCTCGTGCATCCAGAGGCTTCTGACAGCTGGGGCTGGAAAGATGAGGAGAATCCAGGAGAAAGACATGTTGAGAAATGGCCCAGTTCCTCTTTGCCCTCAGTTAGGAAACTCAAAGGCCACCTCTGGGGACAGTAGGGATCTGACACATGGCCCTCCCAAAGGGGGACCCACCACCCAGCCACGTGCTGCCACAGGGGAAGTGGGGCCTGGGGTCTGCCAGCTCTTCTAGTTTTCCAGAAGCTGCAAATCCAAATTTGTATGCAAGATGTTTAAGTATTGGGGCGCCTGGGTGGCTCAGTTCAGTTGAGCATCCAACTTCGACTCAGGTCATGATCTCGTGGTTCGTGGGTTCAAGCCCCATGTCGGGCTCTGTGCTGACAGCTCAGAGCCTGGAGCCTGCTTCGGATTCTGTGTCTTCCTCTCTCTCTGCCCCTCCCCTGCTCATTCTCTGTCTCTCTCTCTCAAAAATGAATACACTTTAAAAAAATTTTTCTAAAGAGATGTTTAAGTATTGGTGGTTAATTTTTTTAAGTTATAAATAAGGTGAACCACATACAACACATCTACAGGCCACACCTGACCATATCTGATTGAGTATCTGATCGTTATCTGATTGGTATCTTTGGGGTCAATAGAGGAAGAAAGCAATTATTTTGCCCTGGAGTCCTGGGTATTGTTCAGATATTAGGAAGAGAGTGTGGAGGGGGGCATCCCCTATACACTGAGAAAATTTATTGTGAAAATGAGAAAATATAAACATGGCCCCCTGCTGGGTTACTTTTCCAAACCTAATTGCATTTTAATAATCTGGAGCTAATTCTGAAGGTAATAATTGTTTGGTTCTCACATCGGGTTTGTGTTGATTATTTTGGAAAATGTGTTGAAGCTTATTTTATTTTCCAATCTTGTACTACTTTAATGAAAATTCATTACCAACAGAGCTTTCTGAACTGGGAAGGAGGAAATTGAAAACACTCATCTGTATATAAATAAACAGGCATGCTAAATAAATTCTTCTTACATGAGATATCTGACCCATACTGATGAAATACAAATAAGGGAATATTTAAGGCTCAGAAATAGAGTAAAAAACCATGGAGCAGGTAAGTAAATGAAAAAATAGTATTTCAAGGATCATTTGGGACACCACAGTGGGGGTAGGGAGGAGCATTAGATTTAGAATCATAAGATCTGGCCTAAATCCAGATTTGTCTCTTTCAGGTAATTTAACCTGTGGATAATGAGATTATATATCCCTGCCCTCTGAGTCATTCCTTCGGTTGGAAAAAAACAGAGAAGTGTGAATGTGTTACAAAATGAACTTGTTCTAGCTTTGTCGAGCTTTCGGTGACAGGCAACACCCCAGGTGGCGGGCACTTTGTCACCCAGAGTTCTGTAATGAAAACAACCAGGGTACAGAGCAGAGTCACAGAGCAACCCGCCACGGACGTGCATATGAACAAGAAATAAGCCTTTATTGGGTGGCTGGGTGGCTCCGTCGGTTCAGCATCTGACTTTGGCTCAGGTCATGACCTCACAGTTCGTGGTTTGAGCCCCTCATCGGGCTCCACCACTGTCAGCGCACAGCCCCTTTTGGATCCTCTGTCCCCCTCTTTCTCTGCCCCTCCCTTGCTCGTGCTCTCTCTTTCAAAAATGAGTGACAGGAAACCATCAAAACCCTAGAGGAGAAAGCGGGAAAAAAACCTCTCTGACCTCAGCCGCAGCAATTTCTTACTTGACACATCCCCAAAGGCAAGGGAATTAAAGCAAAAATGAACTATTGGGACCTGATGAAGAGAAAAAGCTTCTGCACTGCAAAGAAAACAATCAACAAAACTAAAAGGCAACCAACAGAATGGGAAAAGATATTTGCAAGTGACATATAGAACAAAGGGCTAGTATCCAAAATCTATAAAGAATTCACCAAACTCCACACCTGAAAAACAAATAATCCAGTGCAGAAATGGGCAGGAGACATGAATAGACCCTTCTCTAAAGAAGACATCCAGATGGCCAACAGGCACATGAAAAGATGCTCAACGTCACTCCTCATCAGGGAAATACAAATCAAAACCACACTGAGATACCACCTCACGCCAGTCAGAGTGGCTAAAGTGAACAAATCAGGAGACTAGAGATGCTGGAGGGGATGTGGAGAAACGGGAACCCTCCTGTACTGCTGGTGGGAAGGCAAACTGGAATGCAAGCCGCTCTGGAAAAGAGTGTGAAGGTTCCTCAAAAAATTAACAATAGATCTACCCTATGACCCAGCAATAGCACTGCTAGGAATTTACCCAAGGGATACAGGAGTGCCGATGCATGGGGGCACTTGTACCCCAATGTTTATAGCAGCACTTTCAACAATAGCCAAATTATGGAAAGAGCCTAAATGTCCATCAACTGATGAGTGGATAAAGAAATTGTGGTTTATATACACAATGGAGTACTACATGGCAATGAGAAAGAATGAAATATGGCCTTTTGTAGCAACGTGGATGGAACTGGAGAGTGTTATCCTAAGTGAAATAAATCATACAGAGAAAGACAGATACCATATGTTTTCACTCTTATGTGGATCCTGAGAAACTTACAGAAAGACCATGGGGGAGGGGAAGGAAAAAAAAAAGTTAGAGAGGGAGGGAGCCAAACCATAAGAGACTCTTAAATACTGAGAACAAACTGAGGGTTGATGGGGGGGTGGGGAGGGGAAAGGGAATGATGGGCATTGAGGAGGGCACCTGTTGGGATGAGCCCTGGGTGTTGTATGGAAACAAATTTGACAACAAATTTCATATAAAAAAAAAAATGAGTAGATATTTTTTTTAAGTTTTTTAAAAAAAATTTTTTTAATGTTTATTTAGTTTTGAGAGAGAAACAGAGACAGAGTGTGAGCAGGGGAGGGGAGAGAGAGAGAGGGAGACACAGAATCCCAAGCAGGATCCAGGCTCTGAGCTGCCAGCACAGAGCCCAGCGTGGGGCTGGAACTCATGAATTGCGAGACCATGACCTGAGCCGAAGTCAGATGTTGAACCTACTGAGCCATCCAGGCGCCCCAATGAATAATTTTTTTTTTTTTAAGAGAAAGGCGGCTTTATTATTTTAAGCCACTGAAATATGGTGGGCTGCTTGTTTCTACAGCACAGCCTAGCCCATCTCAACTGATACCAGTCTGTAAGCCCAACTGCTTATCTTAAAATGAAATGTATGAGCACCTGCCTTAGAACATGTTGGTTCAGGTTGCCTCCCCAGCAACAAGTATACCGAATTACTCATTTTTCTACCTGTACCAGATAGATACCTCACATCCACTATTCCCCATTACATTTTATGCATAATTATATGTTGATGTTTTCATTATGAGTTTCCTGATGATAGGAACCCTGTCTTTTCATCTGTGTATCTCAGATAACAACAACAAATGGAGTCAACAAACAAGATGCATTTCTCTTGGAAGAAGAACAAAATTTGAATGCGGTGCTCCACTGGTTAAAACAGGTTTATTTGTCACTGGTCATCAACTAATACAAACTCAGACCACACGAAGGTGTAATTGCAAGCCCACTAGAATGCAAAGTCAAGGCCAGTGACACAAAATGTCGCCAAGGCTGTGGAGTAGGCAGGACTCACACCAGCTCGTGAGAGTGTCAGAGACACAACCGCTTGAAAACAGCGTGCAGTTTCTCCACAAGTTCAATGTTTCAATGTACACCCACTGTGTGATCTAGGCCTTCCACTTACAGATATGTAACCAAGAGAAATAAGGACATAACATAATAAGGACATGTTAGCTATCTATTGCTGTGTAATCCTAGCACAAACTTAGCAGCTCAAACAGCACTGAGTTACTATCTCACAGTTTCTGTGGGTCAGGAGTCCAGCCACAGCTGGGTCCTCTGCTTCAACATCTGGCACAAAACTATCATCAAGGTGTCTTCCAAGGGCCGGGGTCTCATGTAAGGCTTGACTGGGGAAAGACCCACTTGCGAGTTCATGTGGTTGCTGGCAGGATGCAGCTCCTTTCTTGCAGGCCCCCAGCCGAGGACCTCAATTTTCTTGCTGTTTATTGGCCAGAGGCTGCCCTCAGTTCTTTGCCATGCGGCCTCCTCATAGAGCACATACTTCATCAAAGCCAGCAAGAAAGTCAATCGAGTCTGCCGGCCAGATGGAAGATACAATCTTTTGAAAGGTAATCACAGAAGCAGCATCCCATCCCCTTTGCCACATTCTATGGGTTAGAAGCAAGTCGTAGGTTCTGCCCACACCCAAGGGGTGGAGCCTGTATAAGAGTGCGAACGCCGGGAGGTAGGGATCACTGGGAGCCAGCTTAGAGCCTACCACACTCTTGCAAAGACTCGTTCACAAATGTTCAGAGCAACTTTGTCCAAAATAGTCCCAACCACCCAACAACCCATCAACAGGAGAATGGAAAAACATTGTGTAAATATACAACAGACTACTACTATTCAGCCGTTAAAGAGAACGGGCGATAGATAACACACAATATGAATGAATCGCAGAGACACGCTAAGCACAAAAGCGAAAAAGAGAGACACAAAAGGACACATAATGCATTTACACAATGGTCAACAACAGGCAAAACTAATCTATGGTGACAGAAATCGGGACAGTGGCTACATCTGGGAGCCAGGAATTGACTGGAAGAGGACAGACAGGAGTAATCCAGCAGACGGAAATGTTCACGATCTTGTTTTGGTGGTGGTACATGGGTGTAGGTAACTGTCAAAACTAATCAAATGCTTAGAATATCTGCGTTTTATTGGGCACTAATTATATTTCAATAAAAGCTAGATTTAGTCTCTTACCAACATAAAATAGTATTTTTGTTTTTGTTTTTTAGCTTGAAGAACACTAACCCTGGTCATCAGCTGCAATTCTCAGTTTTAAATTTTCACTTCTACTGAGGGAAAAATGATACATGATAGCAAGTGGAAAAAAATGTTAGGAGAACAGAAAATTCACGAAGACATTTTGCAATGTAATCGATAAACCTTTTTGAATATTATTGCAAAATAATGGCCACCGGAGAGGGCTCTGCTCAAAGATGGCCCGAAAATTATGTGGCTTTTTCTATCGTTATTATTATTATTAAATACAGAGCACAGACAGCATTTCAAGTTGGCATGGGCTTTTGCACTCAAAGCAAAATATATCAGCCAAGGCACCGTAAAAGACATCCTAAGCTCATCCTCCTGCTACAGAAAGAGACAGCATTTGGCGGGGGCTGGAAAGAGTCCAATCGCTGAACAGCCCAACCGCAGTGCAGAACCACAGCCCAGCTTGCAGGGCCAGATGCGAAGGGTAGGCCAAAATGAAAGCTATCAACAGAATAAAAGAACACACGGGCAGGAAAACAGCAGGAGGGCAGCAGAAACAGAGGCAAGCACGGGGGAAATATATCAAGAACATGAAATGTGCTCTTACTGATTTGCATGTTGGATTGGGCTGATACACACCATTTTTGGAATAGGAAATTAAAATGGGCAAGAACCTGTTTTAATGAACAAGAAAAGACAGAATGTGGGCAGAGTCACGATAACCTGGGAGAAGAGACCAATCTCTTCTAGTCGACAAAAAAGAGGGGGTGGGTGTGTGAATGAGACTGATTTTAAACAAAGGGGGAACAAATGTATTTGGGGTTGAGAGATAGTGTGTCCTAAGGCAAGCTATAACATAAATAATAAAGCTATATTTAACAAAAACACACTTAAAGGGAATAAATCCTTTTTTTTGGGGGGGGGGTGCAGTAATAAATGCTTCTTATGGTATATGGTTTGGCAGCTGGAAATCCAAAAAATAAAAGACAGAAGGAGTAGAGAACAGGGTGTCTTGCTGTCCAAGGTCACAGATGTCATCACTCATTTACCCCCTATACATTTACCAAGCTCTCAGCCCCATAGCATTCCTGACCCAAACTGACCACAGGATTATATCATCCTCCTCCTCCCCTTTTCTGTGTGACCTTCCCTTCCCCAGCACCCCACCAGGGGTTCATAAATGCTTTCCTCCCACTCCATACCCCTCTGCCATAGGCAAGCTCCCAACCCCCCATATTCCAGATCTAGCCTGGACTGAACCCTCAACATTCCTGCCAGACAATCAGAAATTATGTCAGAGAATGTGTGCCCATTTCTTTTACACATGATAATGTAGGGTCCTTTGAAACTACTTGCCTTTTAGAGTTACCAACTGAGAGATTTATGAATGGGATCATATGATATCTTGAATTTGCTTCAAAATAACATTGGGAAATACTACACAGCAATTAAAAACAACTACCACTAGATGGATGAATCTCACAGACAATGTCAAGAAACTAGACCACACATGGTCACATAGTTCATGAGTTCAAGTCCCACATCAGGTCACCTGGAGCCTCACTTAGGGTGAGCTCAAGCCCTGCTTCTCTCTCTCTCTCTCTCTCTCTGCCCTCACTCACTTGTGCCCTCCTCTCTCTCTCAATAGAAAGAAAGAAAAGAGAAAAAAAGAAAAGAAAAGAAAAGAGAAAAGAATCCAGACCACTAAAGAATATATGCTATATGATGCCATTTGTATAAAGATCAAAAACAGACAAAATGAACATTTTGAGACACAGGTTAGAATAATGGATACTTTGCAGGGAAAAGTTGTGATAAAAATCAGAATAGTGGCTGCCTCTGGGTATTCACTGGGCAGGGACAGGAGGGAACTTTCTGGGATGACTGAAATGTTCTTTGTCTTGGATTAGCGATGGTACACAGATGTATACAATTGCCAAAACTCAGCAAATGCTTAAGATATGTGCATTTCATTGCATACAAATTATATTTCAATAAAAAACTAGGTTTCATCTCTTGCCATCACAATAGCTATTTTTTTTAGCCTGAGGAACATTTATTCTGGTCTTCAGTTTTCTTTATATGACTAATGCTATGGAGACTCCCCTTGTATGTAAATCTTTGTGCAAGCCCATAGGCATTAATTCTCCTTGCCAGTGAAGAAATGAATGAAAATAACTGTCCTGTTATTTAGCCGTGAGAATAATTCCAACCTCAAGCCACAGATACTTAGAAAAAACCAGCAGGACTTTGTCACTGACAAATCACCCAATTTGGGATCTTCTTTCTGAATCACCATTTTTGCATATGATGTATATCAAAGAGCCATACCACACATGACCAATGAATAATAAAACAAATGTTCTCATTAGAGAAGAGTAAATGCACTGTATGCAGTGAGCCAAAGAAAACCCAAGCCCAGCTGTCCCGGTGAGTGAGGGACCTCTCTGCCCTTCAATGCCAGGCACTGGAGGGATACAAATGTGGGTGTGATCAACATACATCCCTTACAGGTCTAAAGATTCTTCATGAAGAAATGAAACTTCTCCCTAGGAAAGAACCTCAGCCTTGGAAACTAAGCATATTTTCAAATAACCATTCAGTAAATCAACAGAGGGATAAAGGGTCCTGCCTGTCCCAAGAATAATGGCAGCTCATCTGGAGGGTCATCCTCGTCAAGGTGTCCCTGGCTCTGAGCAGCAGGAAAATCGCCACCTGAGGACTTAAGAGGTTTCGGTCTCGGCTAGAATTGATTCTTTCCTCCCCTGGTGTTGTTTACAGCTCTGTTTTAGCAATATCTGGCAGCTTTCACCTGATTGGCTTGTCAGTCTACTGAATAAATAGTCTGAAGTTTGCTTCAGAAATGGCATTCTGCAGCCATTTCACCTGCCAAGGATAATTTAGTAGAATTATAAAACTTGATTAAAGTCCTGTCTTATGCCCCACAGATTATACAGACAGGTATATATCATCTATATTTAAAAATCAGGGTGATGATTCAAGCAAGAATAGGTACAAGTTTGATAAGGAGCAGGATATTTATATAAGTCCAAAATATCTCCCACAAAAGTACTTATCAACTACAACAGGAAAAATAGTCTACTTTAACAGTGGAAAAATCCAATGGAAATCACCTTAACAAATGATTGATGTTTGTTTCATCAAAAATGAAATCAACCCGCATTACATGCCTCATGATAAGGTGCACTGAGAAGGACACAATATCCCTTCTGGGATATTCTGGCCAAAATGCATAATCTGAATCTAATAATGAGAAAACTTCAGAGAAAGCCAAGCTGTTAATGCCAAAGTCATGAAAGACAAAGAAAAGCTGAGGAATTGTTCCAAATTTTAAAACCCTAGGGCGATATGAAAACCAAATGCAATGTATGATCCTGGACTAGAAATAAAAATATCTGTAAACAACTCTAATGAAATAATTGGTGAGATTGGAATGTAGACAATAAGTTAGAAAATAGTATTGGCTCTATGTTTGGTTTCCTGAATTTGACAACTATGTTGAGGTTACATTAAGAAAATGTTCTAGGGGCGCCTGGGTGGCGCAGTCGGTTAAGCGTCCGACTTCAGCCAGGTCACGATCTCGCGGTCCGTGAGTTCAAGCCCCGCGTCAGGCTCTGGGCTGATGGCTCAGAGCCTGGAGCCTGCTTCCAATTCTGTGTCTCCCTCTCTCTCTGCCCCTCCCCCGTTCATGCTCTGTCTCTCTCTGTCCCAAAAATAAATAAACGTTGAAAAAAAAAAATTTAAAAAAAAAAAAAAAAAAAAAAAAGAAAGAAAATGTTCTTGGGGCACCTGGGTCACTCAGTCGGTTAAGCAGCCAACTTCAGGTCATTATCTCATGGCCCGTGAGTTCGAGCCCCGCGTCAGGCTCTGTGCTGACAGCTCAGAGCCTGGAGCCTGCTTCTGTTTCTGTGTCTCCCTCTCTCTCTGCCCCTCCCCCATTCACGCTCTGTCTCTCTCTGCCTTTCAAAAATGAATAAGTGTTAAAAAAAAAATTTTTTTTTAAAAGAATATGTTCTTGCTCTTGGATATATTCATGGAAGTATTTAGAGGTGAAGGGACATGATGTCTGCAACTTACCCTCAAATGGTTCAGGAAAAAAAAATACTGTGGGTGCACATATGTCTATCGAGGGAGAAAGAGAGAGAGAGAGAGAGAGAGAATAATAAACCACATATGGAAACTGTTAATAATTGGTGAATCTCTGTGGATCTTTTTTCAAGTAGAATAAAGATTAGAATGGAGATTTGAGCAGGACTCAATCCGCTCTCTAGATACTGGCATACCAGAAAAGTCAGACGACCTCTCAGTTGATCCTGACAACAACAAAATGAGACTATTTTCTGGTCTGTATGTGTCCAGCTGGATGAACTGAAATGACTCAAATCATCTTTGTTTTTTTGCCCTTTATTTCTAGAGCTAATGTCGTACTCACATGACAATACCTCTGAGTGCAGGTAAAATAAAGTTGCAAACAGTGCCCAATTTTACAGATGAACATAGCAGACGAGAAGGAAAAATAAGATAAAAACAGAGAAGGAGGTAAACCATAAGGGACCCTTAAATACAGAGAAAAAACTGAGAGTTGCTGGAGGTGGGTGGGAGGATGGGCTAGATGGGTGATGGGCATTAAGAAAAGTATTTATTGGGATGAGCACTGGGTCTTATATGTAAGTGATGAATCACTGGGTTCTACTCCTGAAACCAATACTATACTGTATGTTAACTAACTTGGATTAAAATAAAATTAAGAAGAAAAAACAATGCCTAACTTTGCCCATTTTCTCACTGATAAGAATAAACTGGCTGCTTCTCACATTATTCATTTTCCCTTTGTTAATGACATTTATCTACCAATATATATTTCCTTAATGTTTTAAGATAATTTTTGCTCTGTGCCCTTAAAGTAATCCTATAATGATGGAAATATTCCCTTTTGTTCAATTTATAAACAAAGTAGGCTCTGTAGATATCACTTATCTGTATTGTAATACGTAGTGAAGCCTGTTTTATAATTTATAGCTCATGAATCTCTGTATATTTACTGCTTAGTCTCCTGATGACATTAAGCTACAGCTTGAATTATGATGAAGGCAGTAACTATTTATACAATGATGCTTTAGTAATTTATTTATTCAAAAATTATTTATTGAAAGCCTTCAACACGTGAGGCACTCTGTCAGTCATTTGGAATAAGAGAATTGCATGAATTAGACATGTCAGCTACTCATAGACTGTTTACTCTTTTCTCATACCAAAAACAACAGTAACAACAACAAAACATCATGATGGCTGTAAGTTCAAATGAGAACCAATAGTCAATGCCTCTTGATCACCATCTTTCAGCACCAAGATCATAGAGATCTACTTATCAATCAGTTTGGGTTTCCACACAAAGAGAGAGTCTGAAAGCCAGATAAAAGTCCAACAGCCCCACACCCAGGAACTAGACTAAACATATCAAATGCCAACTTTGCACAATCCATGTTCAAGATAACACAAAACATCTGATTCCCAGCTCTTGGTTTCTAAATACCATTCCCAACACGAAGACTACTTGGGAAATAGTTGATTTCCAGGCTGGGGCTGGGAAGTAAGCATGGACATCATGTTGGGCCAGAAAGCACAAAAATGTTCAAAGACTAAGGGGGACATGGCCACAAGACACAGGAGCCAGGCTGAAAGGGCTCCCCGTGGCCAAATGGGGACAATTTAATAAGAAGAAGAAGGACTGAAATTGATTGTAACACACTGAGTAATACTTTTTTAAAGATGTGAGTCCACAGTGATAAAGTGGAAGGAGATAAAAAGATCTTTACCGGAGAATGCCAGAAAATAAATGCAGACGAAATGATAGAACTGGAAAAGAACTCTCTTGCAATCCCCAGTGATCAATTCAGGCAAAAGTCATTAATGGACACTAAAACCATTAGAACAAAAGGTTGTTGGAGAGTAAGAAATTAGCATGATGCTAAAGAATCATGCCATAAATTACAAAGTAACTCCAGAGAGAAAAATGTACCTTTACAATAAAAAAGATCTGACAGTCACCACCCTAACCAAATGATCAAACTTAGCATCATCTTGGCATTAAGTGCCTCCTGGAACACAGTATGAAACATAATAACAACACCATGAAGTGTTTTGTTTTTGTTTTTGTTGTTGTTGTTTTAAGTAAACTCCACACCATACATGGGGCTCAAGAGTCACATGCTGAACGCAGGTGCCCAACCATGAAATGTTTTTGCCAGAAATGTTACCAGAACCTGATCAAACCTCTAGACAAACTTCCAGGATACAGGAAATACAGAGAAGGAAGGAAAAGGTTAATACCCTGGGGAAGTAACCATGCAAATCAAGACTGGGGGACATTTTACAAGACAACGTTTTTGGGAAAGGGGGATTAACTACCCTTTTCTTAGTGTAAAACAACATCATTTCACAATGTATATAAAGTCATCATGCTGTATGCCTTAAACTTATAAAGTGATATATGTCAATTTTTTCTCAAAACTGGAAAAAATTAAGAAAAAAACAAAACACTAACACAGCACCCCAGAGCCCTAGAATAAATTAAGGCACACTGCAGGCAAGGGGTGATTTTCCCAGGCCCAGGTAGCGAGTCTGGGACCTATGTGCCCCAAATTCCCTGAGCAAACCCCCAAGGGAGCTGGACATAGATGGTTCTGGAGGGGTTTTCCCTTGGGATGAAAGATATGGAGTGTGACATGTGTCCTAGGAGGGACTCCTGCAGGCACAAGCATAGGCCACGCTGTTTGAAGATGTTAATTGTAAACCACGAAGAAAATAATTCCAAAAAATATAGTTTAAAAAAACAAAGAAATGTAAACAGTACACTAAAAAATATTTATATGACATAAAAGAAGACAGTAATGAGGGAACACAGGAACAAAAAACACATATGACATATGGGAAACAAATGACAAAGTTGCAATTGTAAATCCTACCCATATCAGTAATTACACTGAATGTAAACAAACACTCTAATCATAAGGCAGAGATTAGCAGAATGGATTTTTTTTTGAGGGAGAGAGAGCACTGTGCACAAGCGGGGAGGGGCAGAGGGAGAGACAGAATCTTAAGTAGCCCTCAGGCCAGGGCTCAGTCTCACAATTGTGAGATTTTGACTTAAGCCAAAATCAAGAGTCACTTAGCTGGTTGACTGACCCACCCAGACGCCCCAACTAAATGGATTTTTTAAATGACCAAACTATGTGCTGTTTAAAAAGCACAATTTAGATTCAATGACACAAAGGGACTGAAAGCAAAATGATTGTAAGAAGATATGCCATGCAAAAAGTAACCACACAGAGTTGAAGTAGCTCTCGAATGTCAGACAGAACAGACTTCTAGACAAAAAAAAAAAGTTACTTGTGACAAAAAGATATTTTATCATGATAAAAAGCTTAATTCAGCAGAGACATAACAATTATAAATATATATGTACCTAATAACAGAGTCCCAAAACTAAAACTGACAGAACTGAAAGAAAAAGATACAATTCAACCATAACCACTGGAAACTTCAATATTCCAGTCTCAATAATTGACAAAAAAACACACAAAAAATCAGCAAAGACATACAAGAACTGAACAACACTATGAACCAACTTGATCTAAAGATGTCTATCCAACAGTCCACTCAACAAAAGCATAAATCACACTTGTTTAAACATTCTCCATGATGGACCATATGGTTGGTCACAAAATAAGTCTTAATGGATTTAATGTCACTTAAATCATACCGAGTTTGTTCCCCAACCACAGTGGAGTTAAATTAGAAATCAACAATAAGACGGAATTTTGGAAAAGCAAAAATATCTTAAAATTAATGAACACTTTTCTAAATAACCCATGGGTTAAAGAAGAAATTAGGAAGTCTTTTGATCTGAATGAAAATAAAAACACAACATATGAAAATGTATGGGATGCAGTGAAAGTGGTGCTTAAAATGAAATAGTTTTACATGCCTATATTAGAAAAGAAAAAAGAGAATATCATTTTTTGAGGGGGCCAAGATGGCAAAACAGCATGGAAGTTCTCTGCCCCTCTTGTCCCTGAAATGCAGCTAGATCAGCACCAAACCATTTTGCACAGCTAGAAAATTGATCTGAGGACTAACACAACAATCTGTATAACTTGAGCCACAGAACTCAGCAGGTTTGCAGCACGGAGAGGTGAACTGGGGGAGAGAGAAACCACGGAGGGCAGGGAGCTATTTTTGTTTTCGGAGATAGGACAGAGACAGGGGGACAATACAGGACAAGTGCTCCCTGCGAAAGCAGCTGGAGAGAGAGAGAAAGAGTGGAAACACCTATAAGGGACTGAACAAGAAAGGGAGAAAGGAGAAAGGAGAAGGTTTTAATACCATTACGACTCTATCAACAAGAGAGCGTAGAGTCCGAAACACCACAGCCCAATACCTGGTGGAGCTCTGGTGGGAAGGGCGAATCCTCAGGAGTAGACGGCAAGGTCCCAGAGGTCCTCAGGCCACAAAGGGAGAGGCCGCTCCCCTGCCAGGAGGACATTTGGTAGAGGTGTGCAGCCGCCCCACAGGCAAAGGTCCCAGTGGACCCTGGAGAACAGCCATGTTTGCCGGTGTTGGAACAAGGACGCTGGAGTGCGGTGAAGCCTGGCACCAGGTGTGTGTTGCAATTTACCACAGTCCCTGAACCGCTGCTGCTACACAATTGCACGAAATTTTTCTGGGGTGGGCTGGCACCCGGCCACAGTCTCTGGGCCTCTGCAGCAGCATCGTGGCGTGAGGGTTCCTGGGGCAGGCTGGCACCTGGCTTTTGCTGGGCAAGACCCTCCCCCAGAAGGTCAGAACAGGTTCAAGCCGCAGGCCCCACAGAAGTGAGCGGTTTGGAAACACAGCCCCGTCTGAGATAAAATTCAGGAGGGAGGTGCTGCCCGGCAGGCTGAAGGCTGGCTCACAGACAGTGCAGAAGCAGGGAGCGAACGAGGCTGGAGACAAAGGAGGGGTGCTTAATTGCCGGTTGATGAGAGCACAGAGAATGATGCCAGAGACTCGGAAGCTGGTTGATGCCATTTTCATCTCTCCTGCTCCTGTGCATACACGTGTACCCGAGCCACAAGGATGGACCCCAGTAAGCTAAGCAATGCCACCTAGTGGAAAACAGAGCCATTACACCAAGCCCTGTCCAACTGTGCCAACCAAGCCCCAGAGGAGGACCATGAGCCTCTCCACTTGCTTATTGTATGGACTATAAAGTGCTTCATAGTTTGACTTCTAGGGGAAACTGGATGTAATTTCATTCAGATTTCATTCTGCTCACTGGTCCATCTTTTTTTTTTTTCTTTTCTTATTCGTGGATACAGAAAAGAAAAAAATTATTTTTATTTTCCATTTTTATAAAAACGATTTTTCTTTAATTTTTTTCTACTATATTTTTTATTATGTTTTTGGAAATTTTCTAGTCTACTTTCTTCATTTCATTTTATTCTATTTTATTGTATACTTTTTTTAAATTTTTAAACATTTTCTTACTTTTTTTTGGTTTTCTTTTCTATCCCTTTTTTCTCTATTCTATCAAGCTTCTTTCAATAACCAGACCAAAACACACACCCATTTGATTTTGTGTGTGTTTTTAATTTTTTTAATTTATTTTAAATTTTATTAATTCCTTCCCTTCCTCCAAAATGACAAAACGGAGGAATTCATCCCAAAAGAAAGAGCAGGAAGAAACAACAGCCAGGGACTCAATCAACACAGATATAAGCAAGATGTCTGAACTAGAATTTAGACTGACAATAAAAATACTAGCTGGGATTGAAAAAAAGGATAGAGGGGCGCCTGGGTGGCGCAGTCGGTTGAGCGTCCGACTTCAGCCAGGTCATGATCTCGCGGTCCGTGAGTTCGAGCCCCGCGTCGGGCTCTGGGCTGATGGCTCAGAGCCTGGAGCCTGTTTCCGATTCTGTGTCTCCCTCTCTCTCTGCCCCTCCCCCGTTCAAGCTCTGTCTCTCTCTGTCCCAAAAATAAATAAACGTTGAAAAAAAAATTTAAAAAAAAAAAAAAAAAGAAAAAAAGGATAGAATCCCTTTCTGCAGAGATAAAAGAAGTAAAATCTTTTCAGGATGAAATTAGGAATTATATAACTGAGATGCAATTTCCAGTGAATGCCACAGTGGCAAGCAGAGCAGTGAATCAGTGATATAAATGACAAACTTATGGAGAAAAATGAAGCAGAAAAAAAGAATGAAACTAAGGCAAAAGAGCACAATTTAAGAATTAGAGAAATCAGTGACTCATTAATAAGGAGTATCATCCAAATCATAGGCATCCCGAAAGATGAAGAGAGAGAAAAAGAGGTAGAAGGTTTATGTGAGCAAATCATAGCAGAAAACTTTCCTAACCTGGGGAAAGACACAGACATCAAAATCCAGGAAGCATGGAGAACTCCCATTAGATTCAACAAAAACCAACCATCAACAAGGCATATCATAGTCAAACTCACAAAATACACAGACAAGGAAAGAATTAGGAAAGCAGCAGGGGAAAAAAAGTCCTTAACATATAAGGGAAGACAGATCAGGTTCTCAGCAGACCTATCCACAGAAACTTGGCAGGCCAGAAAGGAGTGGCAGGATATATTCAATGTGCTGAATTGGAAAAATATGCATCCAAGAATTCTTTATCCAGCAAGGCAGTCATTCAAAATAGAAGGAGATATAAAGAGTTTCCCAGACAAACAAAAACTAAAGGAGTTTGTAATCACTAAACCAGCCCTACAAGATATTTTAAGGGGGACTCTCTGAGGGGAGAAAAGATGAAACAAAACAAAAAAGATCAAAAGCAGCAAAGACTAGAAAGGACCAGAGAACACCACCAGAAACTCCAACTCTATAGGCAACACAACGGCAATAAATGCAGATCTTTCAGTACTCACTCTAAATGTCAATGGACTAAATGCTCCAAACAAAACACACAGGGTAACAGAATGGATAAGAAAACAAGATCCATCTATATGCTGTTTACAAGAGACCCACTTTAGACCTAAAGACCCCTTCAGATTGAAAGTAAAGGAATGGAGAACCATCTATCATGGTAATGATTGCTAAAAGAAAGGCAGAGCGGTGATACTTGTATCAGACAATCTAGATTTTAAAATAAAGACTGTAATAAGAGATGAGGAAGGGCATTATATCATAAATAAGGGGTCTATCTACTTAGAAGAACAATTGTAAAAATTTATGCCACCAATGTGGAAACGCCCAAGTATATAAATCAATATATATATAAATCAACTTTAAAATAAAGACTCTAATAAGAAATGAAGAAGGGGTCATAATTAAGGGGTCTATCCACCAAGAAGACCTAACAATTGTAAACATTTATGTGCCAAATGTGAGAGCACCTAAATATATAAATCAATCACAAACATAAAATACTCATTGACAATAATACCATAATAGTAAGGAACTTCAACACCCCACTTACAGCAACAGACAGATCATCTAAGCAGAAAATCAACAGGGAAACAATGGCTTTGAATGACACACTGGACTGGATGGAATTAACACATATATTCAGAACATTTCATCCTAAAGCAGTGGAATGCACATTCTTCTCAAGTACACATGGAACATTACCCAGAACAGACCACTTACTGGGACACAAATCAGCCCTGAATAAGTACAAAAAGATCGAGATCATACCATGCATATTTTCAGATCACAACACTATGAAACTCAAAATCAACCACAAGAAAAAATTTGGAAAGACAACAAATACTTGGAGACTACAGAACATTCTACTAAGGAATGAATGGGTTAACCAAGAAGTTAAAGAAGAAATTAGAAAGTACACGGAAGCCAATGAAAATGATAACACCACAGCCCAAAACCTCTGGGACACAGCAAAGGCGGCCATAAGAGGGAAGTATGTAGCAATCCATGCCTTCCTAAAGAAGGAAGAAAGGTCTCAGATACACAACCTACCCTTACACCTTAAAGAGCTGGAAAAAGATCAGCAAATGAAACCCCAAGCCAGCAGAAGATGGGAATTAATATTAGAGCAGAAATCAAAGCTATTGGAAAAAAAAAAAAAAAGTAGAACAGATCAATGAAATCAGAAGCTGGTTCTTTGAAAGGATTAACAAAATTGACAAACCACTGGCCAGTTTGATCAAAAAGAAAAAGGAAAGGACCCAAATAAATAAAGTCAAGAATGAAAGAGGAGAGATCACAACCAACACCACAGAAATACAAACAATAATAAGAGAATAAATTGGGCAATCTGGAAGAAATGGAAAAATTCCTAGAAACATATACACTACCAAAATTGAAACAGGAAGAAATAGAAAATTTGAACAGACCCATAGCCAGTAAAGAAATCGAATTAGTAATCAAAAATCTGCCAAAAAACAAGAGTCCAGGGCCAGATGGCTTTCCAGGGGAATTCTACAAAACGTTTAAGGAAATGTTAACACCTATTCTTTTGAAACTGTTCTAAAAAATGGAAATGGAAGGAAAACTTCCAAACTCATTCTATGAGGCCAGCATTACCTTGATTCCAAAACCAGACAGAGACCCCACTAAAAAGGAGAACTACAGACCTGACTACATAGTTGTAAAAAACAAAACAAAACAAAAACAAAAAAAACTTAGTTCTAATAGAGAAGACTCAGTTAAAAAAAAATTAGTCTGGACTATACTAGACTTAAATAGACCAAAATAGTATAAAATCTGTCATAAATGCATAACTCTTCTTTTGTTTTTGTTTTTAAATGAAATCTACCCCTTTTTCCTTTCAGAGGTAAGTGTCTCTCCCAGAGTACACTGTGTGGGTTTTGAAATCATGGTCCTTCTGTGCACCCTTCATAATAGGCAATATGGCAGATTATTTTCTCTCCAATTAGGCTTATGACAGAATATGTCTTTAAAGATCACAGAACACCAGAAAACAGTATGGAAGTTCCTCAAAAAATTAAAAATAGAACTACCCTATAACCCAGCAATTGTACTACTAGGCAGTTATCCAAGGGATACAGGTGTGCTGTTTCGAAGGGGCACATGCACCCCCATGTTTATGGCAGCATTATCGACAATAACCAAAGTATGGAAAGAGCCCAAATGTCCATCGAAGGATGAATGGATAAAGAAGATGTGGTATATATATACAATGTAGTATTACTTGGCAATCAAAAAGAATGAAATCTTGCCATTTGCAACTACGTGAATGGAACTGGAGGGTATTATGCTAAGCGAAATTAGTCAGAGAAAGACAAATATCGTACGTCTTCATTCACATGTGAAATTTTTTTTTTAAACGTTTATTTATTTTTGGGACAGAGAGAGACAGAGCATGAACAGGGGAGGGGCAGAGAGAGAGGGAGACACAGAATCTGAAACAGGCTCCAGGCTCTGAGCTGTCAGCACAGAGCCTGACGTGGGGCTCGAACTCACGGACCGTGAGATCATGACCTGAGCCGAAGTCGGACGCTTAGCCGACCAAGCCACCCAGGCGCCCCTATTCGCATATGAAATTTAAGGTACAAAACAGATGAACATAGAGGAAGGGAAGCAAAAATAATATAAAAACAGGTAGGGGGGCAAAACATAAGAGACTCTTAAATATAGAGAACAAACTGAGAGTTGCTGGAGCAGTTGTGAGTGGGGGATGGCTAAATGGGTAGGGGACTTAAGAAAGACACTTGGGGCGCCTGGGTGGCGCAGTCGGTTAAGCATCCGACTTCAGCCAGGTCACGATCTCGCGGTCCGTGAGTTCGAGCCCCGCATCAGGCTCTGGGCTGATGGCTCAGAGCCTGGAGCCTGTTTCCGATTCTGTGTCTCCTCTCTCTCTGCCCCTCCCCCATTCATGCTCTGTCTCTCTCTGTCCCAAAAATAAATAAAAACGTTAAAAAAAAAATAAAAAAAAAAAAAAATTTAAAGAAAGACACTTGTTGGCATGAGCACTAGGTGTTATAATAGGGCATGAATCACTGGAATCTATTCCTGAAAACATTATTGCACTATATGCTAACTAAATTGGATGTAAATTTAAAAAGAAAAAGAAAAAAAGAAAATGCCTATATTAGAGAAGAAGATCTCAAATAAATGATCTAGTCTTTCATTTTAAAAATCTAGAAAAAGAGCAAATAGAAACTGAAGGTGAGCCTAAGGAAGAAAGTAATAAATATTAGAGCAGAACTAAATAGAAAACAAAAAAACAGAGAAAATTAATGAAACCAACATTGATTCTTTGAAAAGACCAACAAAATTGACAAATCCTTACTTGTCTTAAGAAAGTGAGATGATACAGATCACAAAAATTAGTAATGAAAGAAGGGACATTACCACTGACCCCTCAGAAGTTAAAGAGAATGCACAAACAACTTAATTCTTACAAATTAGATAACTTGGGAGAAATTTATCCAAATTCCTAAGAAATAACAAAATACAAAAACTGGTTCAAGAAAAATCAGAACATCTGAATAGACCTATAACAAGTGAATTAGCCATTCAAAATCTTTCTACACACACACAAAAATCCCAGATGACTTTCACTGATGACATTCATATCGATATTCCACAAATTCAGAAAACGAAGGATAAAGGAACACTTACTAATTCATTCTGTTGAGGCTAGGATCATTCTGATACCAAAATCAGACAAAGACATCACAAGAAAACTCTAAGCCACCATCCTTCATGAATATAGATGTAAAAATTCTCAAGAAAATATTAGCAAACTGAATCTAACAATGTATATGAAATTATATACATAACCAAGTGGGATTTATCCCATGAATTCAGGGTCAGTTTAACATCCAAACATCAATATTAATAACACCATAGTATATGTTTTATATTACTATATAACATAGTATACTATATTTATATTACTATATAACATAGTATATGTTATAATTAACACCATAGTAATAAAACAAAGGACGAATAACACAGCATCTCAATGGATACAGAAAAAAATACTTGACAAAATCAAACATCTATTCTTGATAAGAACTCTTAACAAACTAAGAAGGGAAGGGAGCTTCCTCAACCTGATAAAAAGCAGCCACACAAAACCTACAATGATTTTACTCAGATTACCTAAAAATGGACCACTGACTTAAATGTAAGAGCTAAAACAGTAAAACTTGTTGAAGAAAACCTAGGAGTAAATTTTCAAGGTTAGTAAAAAAATGGTTTAGGAAAAGATTTCACGGATAGGACGCCGAAATCACAATCACATAAGAAAAAAAATGATAAATTATACCTCACCGAAATTCAAAGCACTTTAAAGGATACCATTAAGAAAGTGAAAGAGCAAGCAACAAACAGGGAGAAAAGATTTGCAAAACATGTACCCAATAATAGACTTGTATCCGGAATATACAAAGAACTCTTACAACTCAGTAAGACACACGACCCAGTCAAAAAATGGGCAAAAGATATGAACAGATACTTCACTGAAGTAGATATACAAGTGACGAATGACCTCAGGAAAAGACGTTTAACATTAGTTGTTAGAGAAATGCAAATTAAACTCACATGTGAGTTATGAAATGCTAGAAATGGCTAGAACGAAACAAATAACAAATGCTGTCGAGGATGTGGCAAAATGGGAATTTCCAGACATTAATGGTACAAATGTTAGTTGGTGCAGCCACTTTGGGAAAGAATTGGGCAGTTTCTAAACATTAAGCATAAAACTACCATAAGATGTAGCAATTCTACTCCTAAGGATTTATTCAAGAGAAAGGAAAATATACAACCACGCAGACTTACACGTGCAGTTTTATTAATAATAGCCCCAAACTGGAAACAACCCAAATGTCTGTCAACTAGTGAATGGGCAAACTTGGTATATCCACACAATGGAATATTAATTCAGCAATAAAAATAAGTGAAACTGACAGATCCTACATCATGGATAAACATTACGCTTAGTGAAAGAAGTCAGATATAAGAGATCACATACTATATTCTACTTATAGGAAGTGTTCATAAGAAGCAAATTTTATAGAGAGAGAAAGTAGATTAGTGGTTGCTTGGGCATGGGGGATCTTAATGGGAGGAGGAAAATATTGTTAAACTGATTTGTGGTCATGTTTTCACCACTCCGTAAAGTTTCTAAAAATCACTGAACTGTATAGTTGAAATGGGTGAATTATATATATGTAAAATATACCTCAATAAAGCAGTTTTTAAAAAATCAGTATTTGCTTGAGTGCCTGGGTGGCTCAGTTGGCTGAGTATCCAACTTTTGATTTTGGCTCAGGTCATGATCCCAGGATCATGGGATCGAGCACCACCTCAGGCTCTGCACTGATCATCAAGTCTGCTTAATATTCTCTCTTCCCCCCAGCCCTCTCTCCCTCTCTCCCCCTCTGCCCTTCTCCCCTGCTTGCTCTCTGAAATAAAAAATAAAATAAAAATAAAAAATAAATAAATCAGTATTTGCTGAATCACTGTATTGTACACCTAGAAATAATATAACACTGTATGTTAAATATACTGGAATTTTAAATAAAATAAAAAGTAAAAGTAAAAAAAGTTGATATTACTTTTTTTTTTTTTTAAGCAGAAGACTATTCTAAAAGAGAAATAACCACTAAATCCATGGAAAAACCTAATTAGGTCCTGGACTGGGAAAAAAAACAAAAACAAAAACAAAAACAAAAACAAAACACTTCTGGGGAAATTAGAAGATATTTTTCAATGGACATCTAATTTCACAATTGGATGACACTATCAAACTGTTGGTACATTTTCTTGGGTGTGAGAATGGTTTGTGTTTATGTAGAATGGTCTTAAATTCTCAGGGGATACAGTTGAAGAAGTTAGGGGTGAAACATGATGTCTACAACTTACTTTCAAATGATTTAAGAAGACATACATACACACATATGAAGATAGATCAATACGAATGTGAAAAAAATGTTAACAATTGTTGAATCTATGTGGAAAGTATATAGGTATTCATTGTACCATTCTTTCAACTTCTCTAGAGCTTTAACAATTTTCAAAATGAGATGTGTGGATGAAAATAGTCCAAGGACCACACTTATTTGCTTTAGGATAGACCTTTAAAAAATCTCTACTTAATAAGCAAACTGTACTAGGGATGCCTGGGTGGCTCAGTTGGTTGAGCATCTGATTTTTGATTCCAGCTCAGATCATGATCTCATGGTCTTGAGATCAAGCCCTGCTTTGGGCTCCGCGCTGAGCATGGGAGCCTGCTTAGGATTCTCTCTCTCCCTCTTCTCTATGCCATTCCTCCACTTGCTCTCTCTCAAAATAAATTTTAAAAAACATTTTTTAAATAAGCAAATTGCACTATTAAAATGACGCTATACTTTTTATTTTCTCCATCCCTCACTTATTACTCAGTCACATTAGATTTCCTTCAGTATTTCAAATGAATTTGAATTTCATGTGCCTTCCTATCTCAGGCCCTTCCCTTCCCTGGCTTCTACCTTTCCTTCAAATGCTTGCCAGGGGCACCTGGGTGGCTCAGTCGGTTAAGCGTCCAACTTCAGCTCAGGTCATGATCTCACTGTTCGTGAGTTCCAGCCCTGTGATGGGCTCTGTGCTGACAGCTCAGAGCCTGGAGCCTGCTTCCCATTCTGTGTCTCACTCTCTCTGCACCTCCCCCACTTGTGCTCCGTCTCTTTCTCTCTCTCAAAAATAAGCCTTAAAACTTTTTTTAAAGTTTTTTTTCAAATGCTTGCCAAAATTAATAATTTGTTCAATTATCTATCCCACTATCTGCCTCCCACAAAGGATTATAACATTCAGGAGGGTGAGGGTTTGTTTACCATCGTGTCTCCAGTCCCGGTGCAGGGCTTAGTACATGGTAGGCGCCCGATAAAATTTTTAAGAGAATGAAAGAATGAATTTAATAAGTCAACCAATGTGTCAACCGCTGTCACGAATGTCTCTAGTGTTAGGGAAGCACCACTGCCTCTTCGAACAGGTCGGTCTCTAAGGAACGGTTATCATTTTAGATCCAGTTCTGTTGATACTCCCTGGAGGTCTCCGCCGACCTGTTTCTCACAATCTCCATAATGGACCTCCACTCAGGAGTAGAGAGAAAATCAAACAGACCGAGCACGCAGTCATTTAGGGGGGAAAGATGTTGTAAAGAACACGGTACATCAGTCAAGGACAAGGCAGGAAGCATTGCTCAAAGGCTCCTCCAATAACATGCTAGAGCTTGCTGCCGCGTCTGGCACGTTGTGGATGTGGCGGGCTGATTAAGCAAGTGGCTTGTGATTTGCTTCCTTGGTTTTGCTGCTGTCAGTCATCAAGGAGTGAACATTTTTTTTTTCCTCTCCCAGGAGAGTAGCTAGATGTATTGAATACTAAAATCAGAATTTTTCTGTCCCTGTGGGAGCAGTTAATAAGCGCTTGTTGGGGCGCCTGGGTGGCGCAGTCGGTTAAGCATCCGACTTCAGCCAGGTCACGATCTCGCAGTCCGTGAGTTCGAGCCCCGCGTCAGGCTCTGGGCTGATGGCTCAGAGCCTGGAGCCTGTTTCTGATTCTGTGTCTCCCTCTCTCTCTGCCCCTCCCCCGTTCATGCTCTGTCTCTCTCTGTCCCAAAAATAAATAAACGTTGAAAAAAAAAAAAAAAAAAATAAGCGCTTGTTTCTTATTAAAAAAAAAAAAAAAGACACAGCAATTTGGAGTCTAGTGCCATGACAATACCTTTGTTTAGAAGCAGACATTTGCTATTAAAAGTGTAAGTTTATTGAGACGCTAACTAGACTGGGGAGAGGATGAAAGGCAGGCTTTGTGTTTTTCTGGATGGGGCAGGGGGATCCAGAAGGAAGACAGCTGCTCCCCTAGGAATAGGAAGAGAAGTGGCAGGGATGGGGACATGAGTCATGCATATTCAGAGGGTCCGAGGTGGCAGAACTCCAGGTGACTTGTCCACTAGTACTTGGGAGGACTAAGTTTTAGTCCCTGCGGTGTGCCAATCTCTGAGGATAGCACCTAGGAAATCTGTGTTTAAGTAGTCCTCCAGACCCCCAAATCAAAGAATCCAATTAAAAAATGTTAAAAAAAAAAAAAAAAAAACAGGCAGAAGACCTGAACAGACATTTCTCCAAAGAAGACATCCAGGGGCACCTGGGTGGCGCAGTCGGTTAAGCGTCCGACTTCAGCCAGGTCACGATCTCGCGGTCCGTGAGTTCGAGCCCCGCGTCAGGCTCTGGGCTAATGGCTCAGAGCCTGGAGCCTGTTTCTGATTCTGTGTCTCCCTCTCTCTCTGCCCCTCCCCCGTTCATGCTCTGTCTCTCTCTGTCCCAAAAATAAATTAAAAAAAAACGTTGGGAAAAAAAAAAATTTAAAAAAAAAAAAAAAAAAAGAAGACATCCAGATGGCCAGCAGACACAAGAAAAGATGCTCAACATCTCTCATTATCAGGGAAATGCAGATCAAGAGCACAAAGAGATGTCACTTCACTCCTGGCAGAATGGCTAAAATCAGCAACACAGGAAACAACAGGTGTGGGGATGTGGGGAAAAAGGAACCTTCATGCACTATCAGTGGGAACGCAAACTGGTGCAGCTATTGTGGAAAACAGTATGGAGATGCCTCGAAAAGTTAAAAATAGAACTACCCTATGATACGGCAATTGCACTACTAGGCATTTATCCAAAGAAAACAAAGACACTAATTCAAAGGGATACATGCACCCCGATGTTTAGAGCATCATCAACGATAGCCAAGTTATGGGAGGAGCCCAAATGTCCACTGATTGGCGAATGGATATAGATGTAGTGTACAAGGGAATATTACTCAGCCATAAAAAAAACACGGAAATGTTTCCACTTTCAATGACATGAATGGAGCCAGAGAATATAAGGCTAAATGAAATAAGTCAGTCAGAGAAAGGCAAATACCATATGAATTCACTCATATGTGGAATTTAAGAAACAAAACAAATGAGGAAAAGGAAAAAAGAATGAGAGGGAAACTAAGAAACAGACTCTTAATGATAGGGAACAAACTGATGGCTACCAGAGGGGTGGTGGGTGGGAGGATGGGTGAAATAGGGATTGAGCACCAGGTGATTAAAATAAAAACTTAAAAAAAAAACAAAGAAGTTCCTCCAGATAATTCTTAAGCACACTCCAATTTGAGAAGCATTGATCTACAGTATGATCCCATTGGGGCTTTTAAAAAATTGTATGTGTATATGTGTGTATACACATTCATGCATACATTTTAAAAAATCGTATATTGGCAAACAAATCGAACAATACATTAAAAGAATTATTCACCAGGAGCAGAGGGAGCCAAGATGACAGAACAGCATGAAAGTCTTTTTTGCGTCTCGTGTCCATGACATACAGCCAGATCAACACTAAACCATCCTGCACGCCTAGAAACTGATTTGAGGATTAACACAACAATCTGCACAACCTGAACCACAGAATTCAGCAGGTGCGTGGCGCGGACAGGTGAACTGGGGGAGAGAAGGCGCAGAGGGCAGGGAGCCGTTTTTGCTTGTGAAGAGAGGATGGAGATGGGGGGGGGGTGGAATACGGAAAAACCACTCCCCCCCCAAAAGCAGCTGGAGACAAAGTGGAAAAGTGGAAAGAGCCGCAGGGACAGAACTAAAAAGGGAGAGAGGAGAGGGCTTAAATTCCACTAAGACTCTATAAACAGGGGGAGCGCAGATGAAACTCTGCAGCTCGATACCTGGCGGTGCTCTGGTGGGAAGGGCGAGTCCGCAGGAGCAGAGTGGAGTCCAGGGGTCTTCGGCCACGCGGGAGAGGCGGTTCCCCTGGGAGAGGCGGTTCCCCTACTGGGAGGACATTAGGTAGAGGCGGTGCGGCCCCAGCGGACCCCGGAGAACAACCACACCCGCTGGTGCTGGAACAAGGCCGCTGGGGGTGAAGCCTGGCGCCAGATGTGTGTTGTGATTTTCCAGAATCCCTGAGGCGCTGCTGCTACACGATCGCGTCAACTTTTTCCGGGGAGGGCTGGCGCCCGGCTGCAGTCTCTGGGCGGCGGCGGCAGCCCGGTTGTGCGGACGTTTCTGGGTGTGGCTGGCTCGGGGCCGCCGCTCCGTGAGACCCTCCTGCAGAGGGGCGGAGCGGGTCAAAGCCGCAGCCCCTCAGAAGTAAGCGCTCAGGAAAAACGGCCACATCTGACATAAAACTCAAGATGGAAACGCCCCCTGGCAACCCGAGGGCTTGCTCACGGACGGTGTAAAAGCGGGGAGAGGGCGGAAGCCGAAGACAAAGGCCGGGTGCACGATTGCTGATCGGGAAGAACAGAGTTCTGACACTAGAGACCAGGAAGCTGGATGACGCCATTTTTAACGCTTCCGCGCATGCGCATACACACCTACAAGCGCCCAACGATCCACCCTAGTAAGCTGAGCAGTGCCATCTAGTGGAGAATGGAGCTGTTACACTAAACCCCGCCCAACTGGGCCAACCTCGCTCTTCAGGAACACAAATCTCTCCGCCTGCTTAGTTTATGGACTATAAAGCGCTTCCTAGTTTGAGTTCTAGGGGAAAATGAAGTAAATTCAATCGTATTTCAGTCCGTTTGCTGGTCCATCTACTCAATTTTCTTTTATTTTCCTTTTTTTCTCTTTTTCATTTCTTTTCTCTTTCTTGAACACAGAAAAAATTTATTTTTATTTTCAATTTTTATTACAAACATTTTTCTATAATTTTTTTCTACCATATTTTTTACCCTTGTGTCAATTTTTTTCATTCTATTTTACTTCCATCATTTCATTTAATTCTACTTCAGTGTATCCCTTCTTTCAAATTTTCAAACGATTTCTTTTTTTTCTTTCCCCTTTTATCTCTAATCTATCAAACACCTTTCAACACCCAGACCAAAACACACCTATGATCTAGCATTATTTATTTCATTTTGTCTTGTATGCATGTGTTTGTTTTTAATTTTTTAATTTTGATTTTTTAAATTTTGATTTTTAATTTTAATTTTAATTTTTTGACCTCAATAATTCCTATTCTCCCTTCAACATGACAAAACGAAGGAATTCACCCCAAAAGAAAGAGCAGGAAGAAATGACAGCCAGGGACTTAACCAACACAGATACAAGCAAGATGTCTGAACCACAATTTAGAATCATGATAATAAGAATACTAGCTAGAGTCGAACATAGATTAGAATCCCTTTCTGTGGAGATAAAGGAAGTAAAAGCTAGTCAGGATGAAATAAAAAATGCTATAACTGAGCTGCAATCTCAAATGGATGCTGCAGCAACAAGGATGGATGAGGCAGACCAGAGAATGAGCGATATAGAGGACAAACTTATGGAGAATAATGAAGCAGAAAAATAGAGGGAAACTAAGGCAAAAGAGCACAATTTAAGAATTAGAGAAATCGGTAACTCATTAAAAAGGAACATCAGAATGAAAGGGGTCCCAGAAGAGGAAGAGACAGAAAAAGGGGTGGAAGGGTTACATGAGGAAATCATAGTGGAAAACTTTCCTAACCTGGGGAAAGACACAGACATCAAAATCCAGGAAGCACGGAGAACTCCCATTAGATTCAACAAAACCCGACCATCAACAAGGCATATCGTAGTCAAATTCACAAAATACTCAGGCAAGGAAAGGATCATGAAAGCAGCAAGGGGAAAAAAGTCCTTAACATATAAGGGAAGACAGATCAGGTTCACAGCAAACCTATCCACAGAAACTTGGCAGGCCAGAAAGGCGTGGCAGGACATATTCAATGTGCTGAATTGCAAAAATAAGCAGCCAAAAATTCTTTATCCAGTAAGGCTGTCATTCAAAATAGAAGGAGAGATTAAAGGTTTCCCAGACAAACAAAAAGTAAAGGAGTTTGTGACCACTAAACCAGCCTTGCAAGAAATTTTAAAGGGGCTCTCTGAAGGGAGAAAAGATGAAAAAATAAATAAATAAATAAATAAATAAATAAATAAATAAATAAATAATAAAGACCAAAAGCAGCAAAGACTAGAAAGGACCAGAGAACATCACCAGAAACTCCAACTCCACAAGCAACATAATGGCAATAAATTCATACTTTTAAGTACTCACTAAACGTCAATGGACTAAATGCTCCAATCAAAATGCATAGAGTAGGGGCGACTGGGTGGCTCAGTCGGTTGAGCATCCAACTTCGGCTCAGGTCATGATCTCATGGTCTGTGAGTTCAAGCCCCGCTCAGGCTCCATGCTGACAGTCAGAGCCTGGAGGCTGCTTCGGATTCTGTGTCTCCCCCTCTCTCTGACCCTCCCCTGTTCATGCTCTGTCTCTCTCTGTCTCAAAAATAAATAAACGTTAAAAAAAAAACTAAAAAAAAAAACCCACAAACTGCATAGAGTAACAGAATGGATAAGAAAACAAGATCCATCTATATGCTGTTTACAAGAGACCCACTTTAGATCTAAAGACACCTTCAGATTGAAAGTAAGGGGATGGAGAACCATCTATCATGCTAACGGTCAACAAAAGAAAGCCAGAGTAGCCATACTTATATCAGACAATCTAGACTTTAAAATAAAGACTCTAATAAGAAATGAAAGGGTCATAATTAAGGGGTCTATCCACCAAGAAGACCTAACAATTGTAAACATTTATGTGCCAAATGTGAGAGCACCTAAATATATAAATCAATCACAAACATAAACTCATTGAGAATAATACCATAATAGTAGGGGACTTCAACACTCCACTTACAGCAATAGACAGATCATCTAATCAAAAAATCAACCAGGAAACAATGGCTTTGATTGACACACTGGACCAGATTGACTTAACAGATATATTCAGAACATTTCATCCTAAAGCATCAGAATACACTTTCTTCTCCAGTGCACATGGAACATTCTCCAGAATAGACCACATACTGGGACACAAATCAGCCCTAAGAAGTACAAAAAGATCGAGATCATACTTGCATATTTTCAGACCACAACACTATGAAACTCAAAATCAACCACAAGAAAAAATTTGGAAAGGTAACAAAACTTGGAGACTAAAGAACAGCCTACTAAAGAATGAATGGGCTAACCAAGAAGTTAAAGAGGAAATTAAAAAGTACATGGAAGCCAATGAAAATGGTAACTCCACAGCCCTTTTAGGCCTTCCTAAAGAAGGAAGAGAGATCTCAGATACACAACCTAACCTTACACCTTAAAGATCTGGGAACAGAACAGTAAATAAAACCCAATACCAGCAGAAGACAGGAAGCAATAAAGATTAGAGCAGAAATCAATGGTATTGAAACCAAAAAGCAGTAGAACAGATCAATAAAACCAGAAGCTGGTTCTTTGAAAGAATTAACAAAATTGATAAACCATAAGCCAGTTTGATCAAAAAGAAAAAGGAAAAGACCCAAATAAATAAAATCAAGAATGAAAGAGGAGAGATCACAACCAACACAGCAGAAATACAAACAACAAGAAGATATTATGAGCAATTATACGCCAATAAAATGGGTAATCTGGAAGAAATGGAAAAATTCCTACAAACATATACACTACCAAAACTGAAATAGGAAGAAATAGAAAATTTGAACAGACCCATAACCAGTAAAGAAATCGAATTAGTAATCAAAAATCTGCCCAAAAACAAGAGTCCAGGGCCAGATGGCTTTCCAGGGGAATTCTACCAAACATTTAAGGAAGCATTAACACCCATTCTCTTGAAGCTGTTCCAAAAAATAGCAATGGAAGGAAAACTTTGAAACTCTTTCTATGAAGCCAGCATTACCTTGATTCCAAAACCATACAGAGACCCCACTAAAAAGGAGAACTATAGGCCAATATCCCTGATGAACATGGATGCAAAAATCCTCAACGAGATATTAGCCAACCGGATCCAAAAATACATTAAAAAATTATTCACCACAACCAAGTGGGATTTATATCTGGGATGCAGGGCTGGTTCAATATCCACAAAACAATCAATGCGATTCATCACATCAATAAAATAAAGGATGAAAACCATATGATCCTCTCAATAGATGCAGAGAAAGCGTTTGACTAAATACAGCATCCTGTCTTGATAAAAACCCTCAAGAAAGTAGGGATAGAAGGATCATACCTCGAGATCATAAAAGCCATATATGAAAGACCCAATGCAAATATCATCCTCAATGGGGAAAAACTGAGAGCCCTCCCCCTAAGGTCAGGAACAAGACAGGGATATCCACTTTCACCACTGTTATTCAACATAGTATTGGAAGTCTTAGCTTCTGCAATCAAACGCAAAGAAATAAAAGGCATCCAAACCAGCCAGGAGGACATCAAACTTTCACTCTTCTCAGATGATATGATATTCTATATAGAAAGCCCAAAAGATTCCACCAAAAAACTGCTAGAACTGATTCATGCATTCAGCAAAGTCACAGGATATAAAGTCAATGCACAGAAATCGGTTGCATTCCTATACACCAACAATGAAGCAACAGAAAGAAAAATCAAGGAATCGGTCCCATTTATAATTGCACCAAAAACCATACAATGCCTAGGAATAAATGTAACCAAAGAGGTGAAAAATCTATACACTGAAGACTATAGAAAACTTAAGAAATAAAGTGAAGAAGACACCAAAAAATGGAAAAAGATTCCATGCTCCTGAATAGGAAAAACAAATGTTAAAATGTCAATACTACCCAAAGCAATCTACATGAATATTCAATGCAATCCCTATCAAAATAACACCAGCATTCTTCACAGAGCTAGAATAAACGATCCTAAAATTTGTATAGAACCAGAAAAGACCCCGAATAGCCAAAGCAATCTTGAAAAAGACAAAGCAGAAAGCATCACAATCCCTGACTTCAAGCTGTACTACAAAGCTGTAATCATCAAGACAGAATGGTACTGGCACAAAAACAGACACTCAGATCAATGGAACAGAATAGAGAACCCGGAAATGGACCCACGAACGTATGGCCAACTAATCTTTGACAAACCAGGAAAGAATATCCAATGGAATAAAGATAGTCTTTTCAGCAAGTGGTGCTGGGAAAACTGGACAGCGACATGCAGAGGAATGAACCTGGACCACTTTCTTACACCATACACAAAAATAAACTCAAAATGGATGAAAGACCTCAATGTAAGACAGGAAGCCATCAAAATCCTCGAGGAGAAAGCAGGCAAAAACCTCTTTGATCTTGGCCGCAGCAACTTCTTACTCAACACGTCTCCAGAGGCAAGGGAAACCAAAGCAAAAATGAACTACTGGGACCTCATCAAAATAAAAACCTTCTGCACAGCGAAGGAAACAATCAGCAAAACTAAAACTCAACTGAAAGAATGGGAGAGGATATTTGCAAATGACATATCAGATAAAGGGTTAGTATCCAAAATCTATAAAGAACTTATCAAACTCAACACCCAAAAAACAAATAATCCAGTGAAGAAATGGGCGAAAGACATGAATAGACACTTCTCCAAGGAAGACATCCAGATGGCCAACCAACACATGCTCAACATCACTCATCATCAGGGAAAAATGCTCATCAGGGAAAAATCACTCATCATCAGGGAAATACAAATCAAAACCACAATGAGATACCACCTCATACCTGTCAGAATGGCTAACATTAACAACTCAGGCAACAACAGATGTTGGCAAGGATGCGGAGAAAGAGGATCTCTTTTGCACTGCTGGTGGGAATGCAAACTGGTGCAGCCACTCTGGAAAACAGTATGGATGTTCCTCAAAAAACTAAAAATAGAACTACACTACGAACCAGCAATTGCACTGCTGGGTATTTATCCAAGGGATACAGGTGTGCTGTTTTGAAGGGACACATTCACCCCCATGTTTATAGCAGCACTATCAACAATAGCCAAAGTATGGAAAGAGCCCAAATGTCCATCGATGGATGAATGGATAAAGAAGATGTATATATATAGATATACACACACACAATGGAGTATTACTCAGCAATCAAAAAGAATGAAATCTTGCCATTTGCAACTACGTGGATGGAACTGGAGGGTATTATGCTAAGCAAAGTTAGAGCAAGACAAAAATCATATGACTTCACTCATATGAGAACTTTAAGACACAGAACAGATGAACATGAGGGAAGGGAAGCAAAAATAATATAAAAACAGGGAGGGGGACAAAACAGAGGAGACTCTTCAATATGGAGAACAAACAGAGGGTTACTGGAGGGGTTGTGGGAGGGGGGAATGGGCTAAATGGGTAAGGGGCACTAAGGAATCTACTCCTGAAATCATTGTTGCCCTATATGCTAACTATATGGATGTAAATTTAAAAAAATAATAAATTAAAATTAAAAAATAAATTAACTAATTTTAAAATAAAGTGGACAATCTATTCAAATGATGGAGACACCTCAGTGTTTACAAAAAAACTAGGCATCTCGTTTATGGGGAGATAAGAAGACCTGAGAAGTACAAGAAAATTGCCCGATTCCCAGAACACAGAGCCTGTAAAGAGAATCGCCCTTCTCAGAAAAAGGCACAGTGTGGCTTCATATTTCTGCTGCCTATACTGTTAAGATTCATTATTTACACTTTTACAGCCTAATGGACATCACTCCTGCCATAATTAACCAATATGCAAGTAGTCACTGAAGAATAAATTATAACAAAACTTCTAAGACTCCCTGCAAAATGAGGGCAAGTAAAAAAAAAAAAATCTCTGCCACACCAGTAATTATTTGATACACTGAAATCTGCTACACTTGCGGCTGTTTTTCTTAGAAAGTTAACGTCAAGAGCTGAAAGTGTGCATCAAAACATTTCATTTCTGTCCCCAACCACTGTGACCTTGAGAAAGGTCGTTTACCATCTCTGGAGTTTCCCGGTATACAAACCAGAGATAGGAAGTCTCTCATGCAATGTACTGTGCTTAACTATTAAGTGGCAAACCAGAAAAGTATCCATTTTTATCATTATTAACCTCCAAGGTATCCTTGTGGAGGCAGCAAAAAGAAGTAGACTGAAACTTTTAGGCCAATTAAAATTTCCTGGAGCACCATAAATTCATTGCAATTAGCAAGTGGATCAGCAGAAATAAAATTGTACCACTGATTACGGATTCCTTTAAGGGTAAGACATGAGCCAATCTTGTAATTGGGCTCCATGTAATAAAACTGGCAATGCTTTCTTTAAGCAATGCATTCAAGCACCTAGCTTTTAACATTATGATTTTTAGATTAAAGCAAGTTACGTAACTTCTGGACAGTCACGAAGACACTGGTACTGGTCTACTTGCAGGGAGATTGAGAGACCACCTTTTCTACGCTAAGGATCATTAAGTCAAGATATTTTAGAAAATATCGAACTTGTTTTGAGAAAAGAGAGAGGTGGCAACAGTGAAGGGTGGTGGGCAACTGGCGAGCAACATTTGGGATTGGGTTCCTGGCGTTTGGGACAAAACGAGAAAAGTAGTAAGAGAGAAATGAAGAAGGCAGGCGAGAGACGGAAATGTCTTGTATATTTTCTCAGCCTATGCCACTGACGCTTGCTCTCATTTCTCTATGATTTTATACTTTGCATGTGTATAATTTTGTATACGATGTGTATATTGTAAAATAGCATATTGTTGGTTTAGATTTTTAATTTATGCAAATCATATCACAGTGTATCTATTTTTATACGATTTTTTGGGTTTTGCTTTGTTCTGTTTTCAATGATCGTTATATTTAATATCTAGAACAAAATCTCCCACTTTGCTCTTCCAAGTTGTCGTAGCTATCCTTTGTTCTTTGGTCTCCTAAATATAAATTTTAGCATCAGTTTGTCAGGCACCGTACACAATCTTCCTTTGCAATTCTGGTTGAAACTGCTTTTAACTTTATAAATTCATGTGGCAAAAGTTGAAATCTTGACGGTACTGATGATCCTCCCCAGCCACGACTATGGTGACCCTTCAGTCATTTCGGCTGTCTTCTGGGCCTCTAGTGGGGGGTATCTGATATTTTATGGCTGCCCCAAAATATTTTGAAAACCCTTTCCCCATTTTAGGACTTCTCCCCCTTGTAAACCTCACTTTCCCAGGTAGAATCCAAAAGGTATTTCCTGGAAGCCCTTGCTCCTCCGATGTACACACATAATCGACTTCAGTGGCAGGTACGTCCTTGAAGACAGAAGATCACAGTGCCCTGCAGTCTCCTACCAAAACGGTCGTGCGGGTACTTGCGTTTCTCCACCTCCTGGTGGTCCCGCTCTCCAGTGGGGTTAGGTGACATCCAGTCACAGACACCAGCAGCGGCTGGGTTCCCGCTGAACCACTGGGTGCTGCCATTGTCAGTTACTCTTCTCGGCTTCTGCCACTGTGGCATCCTCCCTTGGCTCCCTCTTGGAAATCCTGCGCGTTAACCACTAATAGGTTAACACATCTCTTTTCGCTTAACGCTAGTTAAGGGGGATCTGCAGTCAGCACCTGAACACAAGAGTTAGGAACCAGAAGCGGACTGCTTGTGCGGGTGAACCTTAGAGGTGGACGTGCCTTAGCGGAAGTGATCGCGAATACAGTGGTGGAAGACCAGATACCCCAAGCTGGAAAGGTGGCGCGCCAAGGTGGCCCCACGTGTCCTCGCGGGTCACCCAGGCTCCCTGGAGCTCACTGTTCTCCCGGCGGAGGGCAGAGATGACCAGCGGCTGGGCCCAAGGACGGAGAGGGACACACTGCAGAATCCAGAAGACAGAAGCTCCAGAATAGTGGTCGAGGGAAGTGGGGGAGGGACGTGGACCCCAGAAATACCGTATGACGGTCGGGAAGCATCAAGGGCCTACTTGCGGTTACTGGCCACGAACTTTCGCGAAAACGATTGAGCATGGCAGTTTGCCCCGCTCACTTTTGGGAGTGTAGGTGCAGGCACCAGGAAGGCAAACAAGCTGCGTTTGGTCACAGGTGGGGTTTTACCAAGTGCACACGGCTAAGCAAGAGGACGGGGAGTTCAGGGAGACTGTGAAGGAATGTCCCAACAGGTGAGCATGGAATTCAAGCTGGGCGAAGGAGAAAGGACAGGCACGAAGGAAGTGAAGGACAGTCCGCACCGGGATTCTTAAGGGAATACACCGGAAGGAGGTGGCACCGGCAGGGTATTTAAAGTGCTGAGGGCACCGTAAGATGTGCGTGTTCGGTAGCAACAAGGTCTAGAATCTGATCAGGGGAGTGGCTGAGGTTAAATGGAGGACCAGAAAGGAAAGGAGAGGGTGAGGTACTGGAAAGATCAGCTATTACAATCACCAGGAATTAAGAATAATGTTGAACGGGGGCGCCTGGGTGGCTCAGTCAGTTAAGCGTCTGCCTCTTGATTTCGGCTCAGGCCGTGGTCTCACAGTTCATGGGATTGAGCCCCACACCCCACACCACGCTCCAAGCTGAGAACGAGGAGCCTGCTTGGGATTCTCTGCCTCTCCCTCCCTCTCTCAAAATAAACTTGAAGAAAAAAAAAAGAAGAACATTGAAGAGAACGACAGCAGGCCAGCAGCTAAAAGCTTCCAGGAATAATGGCATGGGACCCAGAAGCCCAGCAGTACAGCCTGATGACATGAGATTCAAAGGTGGTTTTTAGGAGAGCAGAGGGGCGAAGAATGGTCTGGAACGGGCAAAGAGAAACAAAGAGGATCCAGGGTATCCGGTATCAGCAGCGTCAAAGAAAAGGGGCCACCCTGTCGGGTTGGGGAAGCAGAATCCTCAAGGAACAGGCAGGTTTGGACCAGGGCACAAAGATACAAACAATGTTCTGAGAGGCTGAGCGTACGGGACATTTTGCTACCAGTGGATGGGCCGTTTCAGGGAACAGAGCAAAGGAAGGTTTTCAGGAGTTGAAGTAAGAGATGAAGACAACAGGGGGAATGCACAGAGGCCTAGAGGACTAAATTTGCAAGACGCTGCGCTATCCTGGGAGTTCAGGGCTCCTAGCGGCGACTGAGGGAAGCCTGTGGTGCGTGCGGAGACGGCCCCCCGGCTCAGGACTAGAAGGCTGGGGAACCGGAGGTTGGGGTATGGGTCTGGAGTCCTTCCTCGTTCCTGCCAGGAGAGGCATGGAGGCCTGAGGCTGGGTAACCTTACTCCAAGTACCTGGTGCTCCCCCTTAACATGTGCCGATGAAGGCATGGAACCCTAGGCTTCAGTTCTGGGAAATCTTCCGGAAGCATTTCTTGCAGCATTTGTTTCTCTCTTCCTCTCTCTCTTAGCGCCTGTCAGGTCACCTACACTGCACCCCTCTTTGTGCTGCGTTCACCTCTTTTTTGCTATGCTTCCCTGGGTGATTTCCTTGACTGTATTTTCCAGTGCTTATTCTCAGTCTCATTTCTGGTATCAACGGTTAGTTTTCAAGAGGTCTTTTTCGGTTCTCTGAATTTCCCTTTTTTGGAGCAAAAAGGTTTGCATCTGTTTCATAGATGCAAACCTCTTCTCCAAGCTTAGAATAAATTTGCTTCTTCCCACACAGTCTGTTCCAAGTGGGCTTTCTTTTTCCTTGCCCCGGCCTCTTTCACATCCTTGGCTATTTGTTTATATCTAAGAACGGAGCAATAAAAAGCTGGCTGGGGGGGCTGGGCACGGGGAACCTGGCTAAGAAGCTGTATGTGCACAGCTGGAATGTCTAAAGAGCCATTTCACTGAGGAATCAGATATGTCAGGATCATCGCTCTTTCCTCTCCCAAAGAAAGTTCTTCTGATTTCCAGCTGAGAAGGTACACAAGTCCAGTGGGCAGCATTCTGGATGGAAATGGGGGCAGAAGGCTAGAAGGGAGGGAGAAGCATTTGACATTCGGCATCGTACCCATGACCTCCAAAACTGTTTTACTGCTCCAGAGAATAGAGGGATGGGGCGACCTGAGAATCTTAGTGCTTTGCAAAGACTTAGCAAATTCTCCTGTTCTTGTAGCTCCACCTCCACCGAAACGTGAATCTTCAATTCCCAAGTCGCTGTGGGAAATCTTCCACATAGGACGGCTGCTCGGCATCCCCCAGGGCGGCTGTTCAAAGTCACAACTCTTCACCCGCCTTCCAGCCTCCAAACCATTGGCATCATATTTTCAACATCCTTGTAAGTTTGTGCCTTTTCATTGTTAACCATTTACCGTTTTACTGGGGTTTCAGGAGGCCATGGATGCTAACATGTCCAGCTACCGTTTTCACTAAAAACTCTGCTGTGGATTTGATCTTGGCCAACTTTGATTTGGGTTTTCTGGGTCTGTTTTTCTTGTCTTTAGTTTTTGCTCGATTTGTTTCCCACCACCAAACACCATCCCCAGCTTTCTGAATCCAAGGCCTCAAACTCGTTTGCTAAAGAACGCATCCAAGCCTGCAAACACTGCTCTGAGCACCACCTTTTGTCACATCCCAGACCCTGTTGTATACTGTTCTTAGCATTGTTCAGTTCCTGATCGTTCCCAGCAGCCAGTCTGTGCTACCTTGAACCCAAGAGTTCCTTGGAGGGGAATTAACTCATAATACGAACATATTTCTTCATTACTTCAGCCAAGAAGCAAACAGCAAAAGGTAGCCAATGTCAACCCCTGCAAGCCTTTGGCAGGGGAGACTTCTAGAACGCCTCAGAGCCACCTCAGACATCTTTGCCTCTTTCTTTCTTTCTTTCTTTCTTTCTTTCTCTCTCTCTCTCTCTCTCTCTTTCTCTCTTTCTTTCTCTCCCTCTTTCTCTATTTCTCTTTCTTTCTTTCCCTCTTTCTCTCTCTCTCTCTCTTTCTTTCTTTCCCTCCCTACTGGCCATATTTCAGTTGCTTTTCTCTCTTCTTCTAAACCAACACCACCTGCCCTGCTTTTAGAGGTCTCTCTGTCTCTCTCTCGAAGATCCACTGTGAAATCAGGCAGTCTCCCTCAAACCCTGTATCAACATATCAACCTCCAAACAGCCCACAGCCATTTTCTGCTTAGAGCATCTCTCTCAATGTATGTCTAGGCATCAGCTCAGATATCCAAAATTAGAACTTCTGGGAGTTAGGCTAGAAAATTCCTCTTTTTACACCAGGTTATTCAGACACACGGTGAAGTTCAAGAGCCACTAATTTAAAGGTTTTTCTGTTAACTTCTGTGGAGAAACATCTAGGTAGCAAGAGCAACAGAAAAGAATAAAATGTATGACTGCTTCCATCAGTGTTTAAGGAGTTACTTTAAATTAATGCTGATAATGCAGGACTCAAATTCTTTCTCCAGAAATTGCTTCGTACAGGCCTTTGCATCGTTGTAAAAGATCCCCATCAAGGCCCAAACTAAGAGCAGTCCAAAATCCTGCTTCGCTGACCTATCACATAAGCCTAGCCACTGACGCATCACACAGCTCCCTCTATGTCTAAAAAATAACTTTAGAGGCTTATTCAGATTTCCCCCAAGTTGGCTTTACACTGATGCTACTGCTTTCATAATTCGCCAAATTCATATTTACAATTCATGCTATCTGGAGCACACAGAACGCAGGAGCCAAAGCTTGCAAACAGAAAACCAGAATGCCCACCGGGAAAAATGGACACAACACATGGAACGAAGACGAATACCTTGGTGTATATTTACTTAGGAAAAGTTAAAAAGAAACAGCTAGATCTCCAGAGCAAAACTACAGGGGAAAAAAAAAAAGTTTTGTGTTTAAAGACATGATTGCTCTCAGTCACATAAATGATCGCTATTACTGCATACACACTGTTGTTTTCCACTGGTTATTTCACATGACCTTTTGCACAGACACAGGAGACACTCAATGACCGGCGCGGAGGGCAACATAACCTCAGTTCTGTTAATGGACCACCTTAGCCCGCTGAGCAATCTGCATTCATTTCTGAGTCCGCTGCTGGAAGCAGATCCCAGCGCTCTTCCCAGCCTGCCCCAAGTTCCTGGCAGCCTCCTGGCTTCCCCGGGGGCTGCCTGGCTCCAATCACAATGACCTAGCGGGGGTGGGATCAGGGGCGGGGGGGGGGGGGGCGGGGGGGGAGGGGGGGCGGAGGCGGGGGGGGGGAGGGGGCGGGGGCTGGGGGGACGGGGGGGAGGGGGGGCGGGGGCTGGGGGGACGGGGGGGGAGGGGGGACGGGGGGGAGGGGGGGCGGGGGCTGGGGGGACGGGGGGGCGGGGGGGGCGGGGGCTGGGGGGGCGGGAGGGGGGCGGGGGCTGGGGGGGCGGGAGGGGGGCGGGGGCGGGGCTCTCTCCCAGACACTCCAATGCAACAAAGTGTCCTACCAGCACTTCCAACATCAGCACCCCCACAGTGCAGATCCAGCCATTACTGTGAAAGCCTGAGAGACCAGTGCAAAAGCCAAGTGGTTACACTCTCTACCGGAGGAAAAATCTACAAACATAGCCTTTCAATATATATAGATTATAATGGAGTTTATGCCAAAACAACTGTAATGCATGTAAACGGAGAAAAAAAAAAAAAAACAAACAAAACAAGCGAGGCTGAAGATGTGCTGGGCCTAAGAGCCTCAAGGATGCCGAGATAAAGCTCACGAGGAGTGTGGGGAAGGGGTCAGAATAACTGGGGAAGGCTTCACAGGGGGAGAAAGGCCCTGGAAGACACGCACTATTTGGACAGGTGAGGAAGGCATTCCGGACGCGGGCAGTAGCATGAACAAAGGCCCAGAGGTAGGGACGAGCACAGCATGTGGAAAGGTCAGTGAAGGCACGGCCACGGCTGGAGCAGAGCATGGGCCCTGGAGAGGAACAGCAGATAGGGCTGGAGAGGGGCGCTGGGGACTCCTCAGGGGTGGCCCAAGAACCTTGACGGCCTTCTTCTCCACCGGGTGCAATTTCTGGTGCTGGACAAAACTGCCATACCATTTGAACGCTTTCCCGCACACCTTGCACTCGTAGGGCTTCTCCCCAGTGTGGACCCTCTGATGCTGGATCGAAGCTATCTTCTGAGTGAAGGCCTTGCCACACTCCTTACACTGGTAGGGCTTCTCCCCTGTGTGAATCCTCTGGTGGACGATAAAGAGTGACCTGCAGCCGAAAGCTTTCCAACACACTTTGCATTTATAGAGTTTCTCCCCAGTGTGCAATCTCTGATGCTGGAGATAGGCTGCGCTCCTGCGGAAGGCCTTTCCACACTCCTTGCACTCGTACGGCTTCTCCCCAGTGTGGATCCTCTGATGCTGCGTCAAGGCCGTGTTGGAACTCAAACCTTTGCCGCACTGCTTGCACTCGTAGGGCCCCTCTCCGACGTGGTTTTTCTCATGGACAGTACAGTCATAGCTGGACTTGAAGGCTTTGCCGCATTCCCTACATTTGAAGGGCTTCTCCCCGGTGTGACTCATCTGGTGCCGAACCAGCTTTGAGTTGTACCTGAAGATTTTCCCACATTCTTTACACTCATAGAACTTCATTCCCCCCCGAAGTATCAGATTCGGATTCAGGCTGAAAGTCTGCCACGTCGCCTTGCTTCTAAAGTCAAAGTGCTGGGAAACGTTTCTGAGAAGCCCTCCTCCTGGCATTCTGTGCCACTCTGCCTCTTCGGAGGCTTCCCGCTTTCCAGCCGGCTCTTCGTTCTTGATCCGGGACTCACCACCTGCCCAAAGAAACCACAGGTGTTCCTGGTTACCACACCGGAAGGGGAAGAGGATCCAGGGCTCCCCGTGTTCCCTTGTGGAATGGGATTTTAAAAAATATTCTCGCGAAATGGCTACAAGCACCCACACGGGAGGACAAGAGAGAAAAAGGAAAACAACGATGTATGGCTGGAGGAGCGATGACCCTGGAAAAGGACCAGGAAGTGTCTCCTGTGAGGACGGCTGGGAAGTGGACTGAGGCAGGTGAAAGGGGCGCGATGAGGGCTTCCAGAATGGACAGGGTGAAGGCAGCAGGTGGGAACAGAGCGGAAACAGAATGGGAGACGTAAGAGAGATCAGCAAGAAATGGAAATGTTTCAAAAGAGAAGGGGAGAGAGGGAGAGATGCCGAAGAGAGAAGGAAGTCAGGGCTCCCAGGGAGACACGACCAGAGGGCCAGCAGGCTGCAAACCAAACTCAAAAACACGAGCTCAACGTCCCACCTGGAAGCCAGGAAGCCACCCTAAATTCCAAATACTGGCCCAGTGACTTTTAAATATTCCACATAATATTCTGGGACAAAAGACTCTTTCAGAAAGTGCACGGGGACACAAACTGAACTGGAGAGCTGTAGGCCACAGGGGCATTTCTGCTAGAAGAACCACTGTTTACAAAATCACAGCATAGATGAGAGAAGCGAGGCCTGGAAGCTTCCTTCCAAAACAAAGAAAATCCACGTAATCGAGAACTCCCAGGACCAGCGAGCGGTCTCAGGTAAATTTTAGTCTGTATGTGTTGGGTGGGGGTGTGTGGGTGTGGGTGTGTGTGTGTTGGTGTGTTTGTGTTGGGTGCAGTGGTCGGGAGCAGTCCTTGCCTTTCCCTCTACAGCTGTATGTGAGACAAATATAATGCAGACCTAACGATCATGACCTACACAAATTACAGGTGATTTAAATACTAAAAAGGAATGTTAAGGCATTTTTTTTTTCATTGCTGAAGGCCTAAAAACAGAAGTCACAGCCGTGGCACAAATAATTCAGTTTGACCCACAGAATCATACTTTCCTTAAAGTATGGCTGAAATCTACTTCTTGGCATAAAATTGGCATACAATTAAGTATTTCCATTGGTAAGTGAGAGAAGAAGTGGTTTAGGAGCTACTGGGTCACGGATTTTCTGTGGGAGGTCAGTGGCCATGCATTCCCAGGGACTGGTTTTCCCAGGTTGGGGCTGGAAACTGGGCAGAGGTCAGAGAGTGCGTGGAGTAGGGCCTTATAAAGAACAGGGAGCCATGTTCTCTGATGCAGAAGAACCATTTCCAATAAACTGGGAAGGCAGGGGTGCCTGGTTGGCTCAGTCCGTGGAGCCTCTGACTCTTGATCCTAGGGTCATGAGTTTAAGTCCCACGTTGGGTGTGGAGCCTACTTAAAACAAATAAAAAATGTAAAATAAACTGGGAAGGCAAAACAGAAACTGCTAGGTCCTCTTACTCACCTGGACAGGTGCCTCTCAAAACCTCTGCTTCCCAGGGATCTGGGCCCCATGGCGCTTCCCCTCTCTCCAGGTGGGAGACCAGAACAGGTTTGGGGAATGGAAATGCTACTCCAGCAAGAAAAAGGACAAACAAGTTGAGAGTCGAAGGGAGACTTCCAGAGTTTTCCTGAGATCTCTCTTGGCCCACCCTACAACAGGTTGGGGGGGGTAGGGGCAGGGGGAGGAAGAACGAAATGCCCAGTGAGCTACCCGGGGGTTCTGCGGAAGGGCTCCACACTGTGCTCCAAGGTAAGGCCAAGGAGACAGCGATTCTCCTCAGGGAGAAACTGCAGTCTTGCCCTGACCTAAACAAAGAGATGCCTTCAGGAAGAACACAGGTGCTGATATCCTGGGAGACTCCCCCATAGGCAGAAAACCAACATCCCCAGAACACTGGCAGCATAGAGGAACCAAGGGCTCACCTAGGACACAAGAGTCCCTTCGCTCAGGGCCCAGAACCACACCCTGCCCTGGGACATATAGGGAAGTCTGATTTCAACACGTGAGGGGACCAGGGATTTCTTCACCCGACATCTGCAGAAGCTCGTGACTGCAGAATTAACCTCAGGAGTTCAAAGCCCCAAAACATCGGAGGAAGATGTTGAAATATCACAAAGGACCACGGAGAGGGGCCTTACCCAGGGAAGCCATGTTCGTATAATTCTCCAGCATCACCTCGCGGTACAGGGCCCTCTGCATGGGGTCCAGGCTGGCCCACTGATTCTGGGTGAAGTACACGGCCACGTCCTCAAAGGTCACCGGCTCCTGAAACAACGTGTCCCCGGTCAAGCTCTAAGTGGGGGCAGAAGAGGGACCTGGGCTGCAGGGAGGCGGTGGACCTCCCAGGATCTGCAACTCTGAGCCGCATGGAAGGTCTGCTCTACCGAGAACAGCACCCGGCACCCCACAGGGGCAAGCCCTCAGCCACCGCTCCACTTCCAAAGGGAGCACCCCAACACTCTCCCCTCCACACGGCTCTGGGGGCCCAAACTGTCCTCCCAATCTCGCAGCCTGGCAGTGGGGGCTCCCCGCCTGCTTACGGCATCAACCCCCACGTTCCTGACTCCGTCCCTCTGTACCTCCCACCCTCTTGTATCCACAATCCTGCCACCCGCTTCTGTACACACCGGCCCCTGCCGGCCGCTGCCACTCACCCTGTCTCCACCCACCCAAACAAGCTCAGCCCACTTTTGTTCCCTGCACACAGCGTCTCCTCAGCCTTCCCTGCCATCCCGACTAGTGCCGAGAGGAGGCACACCTTAAAGCTATTTCCAGCATGTTATATACCCCCTTGGCTGGTCAGAAAGCTCTCTCCAAGGCAACCTGCAGCCTGCCTGTTGCGGCCTCTTCTCTGAACCCCCCGTCTCCAGAGAAGGTCAGCACTAACCCTAACCCTAACCCGCTGAGAAAGATTCATCCCCCAGTCTCGAGCTCCATCCCCATCTGCCAAGACGGCTGCTCTCTGCCTCCCCCTGCAGCCCCCACCATCTCCCCAAGGATGAGGGCATCAATTCTTGTTGATGAAGACCCTAGGCACCAGGCTCTTAGGTGGGTATTTTCAAAACATGTATTTCACTTCATCTGAAAACATCTATGTGAGGCAGGATTTATTAAGCCCATTTTCACATGATGAGACGAAGGCTGAGAAAGATTAATGACTCTGCCCAACACCACACAGCCAGGAAGTGGTTGAGCTGGGATTTCAGCCCAGATCGGACGGTCAAACAGCAAACCTGGGCTCTTCCCACACACCGAGCTGCCTCCCGTACTGGGCTCACGAGCCTCCCCTAAAACACGGCTCACCCCTGCTCCTCAGCATTACTGGGTGCTGCCCCATCTTTGGAGAACAGCTTCTCAAACTCCTCACTCCCAACAGCGCCTGTCTACCCATCTCTACCATGCTCCCACCAAGCCACGGGGCCTCCCTCCCCCAGTGTGGACGGAGGGGTCGGCTATTTCCAAACCCCGCATGCCACCCTGCGAGCCAGAGCCTCTGAATCTCCCAGAGAGCCCGAGGGCCGTCCCTGATGGTGGCCACTGGCTCCTTTCTCTGCTTCCACAGTCGGGGTGTAGGGACCACAGAAACCAGACTCCCACGTTGGAGGAGGTTTCGTGACTTCTGTGCCCTCTCGCCTCGAATCCGCCTCCAGGGAGACATGCGGGACCCTGTGCAGTCAGCTTTGCTCTTTCAGCCACCAAAAACAGGAACGCCTCCCCCGGGCGGCTCAGCGAAGCCCCTCTCTGTGCACCACCGTCTCTCCGGGCAGCAGCCTTGCACTGGCATCAGGGCCAGGGCCAGGGAGAAGGGAAGGAGCCCTAACTGCTCTTGGAGGAAGCGGGAGGAAACGCATCCCAAGGATGAATGCTGGCCCTCTTGCTTTGGTGGCCACTCTACGCTGGGTCCTTATGAGGGTGTCCTTTTAAAACAACCAGAAGGAGGGAACCTGGTTCAAAAGGAGACACTGAAAGAACAACAAATGTGGACCTTCTTCAAAGCAAGAGCTGGCCTTTAAACTGGACGAGGACGAGGTCCGAAGGGCCCCCCAAATCCAAGCCCCAAATCCCCCCACTAGGCAGAACCATGATGGCCTGAAGTAGTCACACTCACCGAGGCGGGAAGGCCTCTGAGGACAGCAAGCACAGGCTCGCAGGTGAACCGAAGTTCACCTCCACTTACGGCAAGTCAAACCTCACCTCCTAATGCCTCCAGGGCTCGTCCCACAACTTCCTCCTCCCAGCCTGGCACCACCAATCTCTTCCTCCCCCCTGTCCTCTCCAGCTCCTACCACATAATCCCAGGGTTCCAGAATATGGGGGGGGGGGGGGGGGGTGGAACCTGCCTAGAATTAGAGGAAAACATACTGCTTTAAGGTAGTTGGGTTACATATACGTTTTTTCTTCCTCCTGTGGATGGCCCCTATGTACCTCACCTTATTTTTCTCCACAGCCTTTCTCATCACCCAACAAACTATATTGTTCATGATCGATCCCTCTCCAGCAGAACGGAGGTCCATGAGGCAAGGACTCTGTTTTGCTCATCACCGGCTCGCTAATACACAGCACAGTGCCTGCCTGGCAGATACTGGATGCTTAATATGAATTTGCTAAAAGAATTTCAAAAATGGTTTGACCGTAAATAAAATTTTTTAAACTTATGAAGAGGGTCAGGAAACAGCAGCAAATACCACCATAAGTAAAATGCCAGAGCATTTCCTGTAAAGTGGACGGATACCTTACCACGAGCTGCCCGCAAACTGCGAGATCGTGACCTGAGCCAAAGTTGGAGGCTTAAGCGACTGAGCCAACCAGGTGCCCCACAAATGGTAAATATTTAGAACTGACAAAATAACTCATTAAGTTATCTAGGGATAGGATAAGTAAACCAGAATCACTGGTTTTCCTAAATACCTTAGCAATTAGAAGATAAAATGGTGGGCAGCTGGCTGGCTCAGTCAGCGGAGCATGCGACTCTTGATCTCAGGGCTGTGAGTTCAAGCCCCGTGATGGATATACAGATTATTTAAAAATAAAATCCTTAGAAAAAGAAGAAGAAGAAGATAAAATGGAAGAACATAAGATGCCACTCATATACAAATGGCTAAGATTAGACCTAACAAAAATGTGCAAGACCAAGATAAAGAGAACTGAAAGTAAGTAAAGGAGAAACAGTGTTTCCAAAGGGGAAGAATCAAATTTATGAACAAGTCAATTATGTCCAATAATTAATTAATTGGACAATTATGTCCAATTGTGCCTAGGAATTCAATAACATCCACTCCCCCACCAAAAAAAATCAATGACATCTGTGCAGAGAAAAGAGGTCATTTAAAGTCATCTGAGGGACACCTATGTGGCACAGTTCACAGAGCGTGTGACTCTTGACCTCAGGGCTGTGAGTTCAAGCCCCATGCTGGGCGTAGAGCCTAATTTTAAAAATAATAAGAATAGGGGCACCTGGGTGGCTCGGTGAGTTGGGCATCCAACTTCGGCTCAGGTCATGATCTCCCGGTCCGTGGGTTCGGGCCCCGCACTGGGCTCTGTGCTGACAGCACGGAGCCCGGAGCCTGCTTCGGATTCTGGGTCTCTCTGTCTCTCTGCCCCTCCTCCTGTTCATTCTCTGTCTCTCTCTGTCTCTCAAAAATAAATAAATGTTAAAAAAAAAAAATTTTTTTTTAATAATAATAAGAATAAGGTCATCTGGAAAAGTAAATGCAGAAGACTACCCAAAACATTTTGAAGAAAAGAAGTTTCAAAAGAAAAGATGAGCAGAAATTAAACCTTACGTTAAAAAGCCAATACCTCAGATTTATGCTTCCTCTTTCGAAGCCAAACATTCATCCAAGAACAATTGAGTTAAACTATCACTGGTAAACAATTTTCAGCTTTTCCCAGTTGCACTGTAGGATGTACATCAGCAGTAAGTGTACTTAGGTTGATACAGTCAAATTCTATTCAATGTTGCTTTTTTACCACATTACACTGAGCCCTGGATACACATTTAAAGACGTGGTTTTTTCGGTAAAACTCAATATGGGAGCTGTGTCTACAGCTAAAAGGGAAGCATTTGGCATGTTTGTTAATTCTAGTTTCATTTAATGACTTCTTAGGCTTGTAAATTTAAGTTTTTAAATTAATGGGGAAAATCTGAGATGCAATACCGATACTTTTGGATTTCTGTCTTAGTGTTTATACGAAATTCTGAGACCTTGATTTAGATCTTTTATTGTACTGTGATTTCCTTTTCTTTTTTTTCAAGTTTGTTTATTTATTTTGAGAGAGACAGCACGAGCGGGGGAGCGGGGGCGGGGGGGGGGGGGGCGCAGAGAGAGAGAGAGAGAGAGAGAGAGAGAGAGAGAGAATCCCAAGCAGGCTCCACACTGTTAGTGCAGAGCCTGACACGGGGCTTGAACTCACAAAACTTTAAGATCATGACCTGAGCCCAAACCGAGAGTCGGACGTTTAACCAACTGAGCCACCCAGGCACCCAAATCTTCCTTTTAAACACTGAAAGAAAGGGGAACCTGAGTGGCTCAGTCAGTTAAGCGTACGACTCTTGATTTCAGCTCAGGTCATGATCTCATGGTTCTTGGATTGAGCAGCGTGTCAGGCTCTGCCTTGACAATGTGAGCCTACTTGGGATTCTCTTGCTCTCCCTCTGCCCCTCCCCAACTCACACTCTCCTTCTCCCTCCCAAAATAGATAAACTTTAGAAAGATAAAAAAAAAAAAAAAAAGAAAGAAAAAATAGGGTAATGCTATAAGAAAGTGAGAAAATAGTCCGACAGGGAGAAAATAGTTGAAAAGGCCAAAAGTATACAAACAACTCTTAAATCTCAAAGGTTAACAAACAACCCCATTACAAAATGTGCAAGAGACCAGAAGAGACACCTCGCAGAGATATACAGATGGCACAGAGGTATATGAAGAGATGTTCTACCTCATATGTCAACAGGAAAATGTGCATTAAAACACTGAGATACCATTAGACACCTACAGCAACGGCCAAAATCTAGAACACTGAAAACACCAAATGCTGGAGAGGACGGGGAGCAAAAGGAACTCTCATTCACGGCTGGTGGGAGTGCAAAATGGTACAGACGCTTTGGAAGGCAGTTTGGCAGTTTCTTACAAAACTAAACATGCTCTTGCCATATGATCCAGCAATCATGCTCCTGGGGATCTTCCCAAATGAGTTGAAAACTTCTATCTGCACACAGACGTTTACAGCAGCTTTAGTCACAACTGTCAAAACTTGGAGGCAATCAAGATGTCCTTCAGTAGGCAAATGGATAAAACGTAGTACATCCAGGCTATGGGATGTTATTCAGCACTAAAAAGAATAATGCCATCAAGCCCTGAAAAGTCATAGAAGAAACTTAAATGCATATAACAAAGTGAAAGAAACCAATCTGTGAAAGCTACATACTGTAGGATTCCAACTACATAACATTCTGGCAAAGACAAAACTATGGAGACAGTAAAAAGATCAATGGTTGCCAGGGAGATAGGGATGAACAGGTACAGCACAGAGGATTCTTAGAACCTTGAAACTACCCTGTATGATACTATAATGATGGATACATGTCACACATTTTTAACCCATGGAATGTTCTGCACCAAGAGTGAACCCTAATGTAAACTGTGGACTTTGGGTGACTGTGATGTGTCAAGGTATGTTCATCATTGTAACAGAAGTACCACTCTGGTGGGGCAATGTTGATTATGAGGAGGCTAAGAATAGCCAAAGCAATCCTGAGAAAGAAAAACAAAGCTGAAGGTATCACAATTCCAGATTTCAAGATACACTACAAAGTTGTAGTAATCAAAACAGTATGGTACTGGTACAAAACAGACACATAGACCAATGGAGAATAGAGTCCAGAAATAAATCCACAGTTATATTAATTAATCTGTAACAAAGGAGGCAAGAGTATACAATGGTGAAAAGATAGTATCTTCAATGAATTCAGGCTGGATTAAAGACCTAAATGAGAGACCTGAAACCATAAAAGCCCTTGAAGAGAACACAGGCAGTAATTTCTCTGACATCAGCCACAGCAACATTTTTCTAGATGTGTCTTCTAAGGGAAACAAAAACAAAAATAAACTACTGGGACTACACCAAAATAAAAAGCTTTTGCACAGCAAAGAAAACCATCAACAAAACAAAAAGACGACCTATTGAACGGGAGAAGATATTTACAAATGATATATCCATTGAAAGGTTAATATCCAAAATATATAAAGAACTTATACAACTCAACACCAAAAAAGAAAAAAAAAAAAAATCTGATTAAAAAATGGGCAGAGGACCGGGGCGCCTGGGTGGCGCCGTCGGTTAAGCATCCGACTTCAGCCAGGTCACGATCTCGCGGTCCGTGAGTTCGAGCCCCGCGTCAGGCTCTGGGCTGATGGCTCAGAGCCTGGAGCCTGTTTCCGATTCTGTGTCTCCCTCTCTCTCTGCCCCTCCCCCGTTCATGCTCTGTCTCTCTCTGTCCCAAAAATAAATAAAAACGTTGAAAAAAAAATTAAAAAAAAAAAATGGGCAGAGGACCTGAATAGACATTTCTCCAAAGACCACCTACAGAGAGCCAACAGACACATGAAAAGATGCTCAACATTACTCATCAGGGGCGCCTGGGTGGCTCCCTCGGTTGAGCGTCCAACTTCAGCTCAGGCCATGATCTCATGGTTCATGGGTTCAAGCCCTGCGTTGGGCTCTGTGCTGACAGCTCAGAGCCTGGAGCCTGCTTCGGATTCTGTGTCTCCCTCTCTCTCTGCCCCTCCCCTGTTCGTGCTTTGTCTCTCTCTCTCAAAAATAAATAAAAATTAAAAATTAAAAAACAAAAAACAAAAAACAAAAACATTACTCATCATCAGGATCTGCAAATCGAAACCACAATGAGATATCACCTTACATATGTGAGAATGGCTAAAACCAAAAGGATAAGAGGGGCGCCTGGGTGGTGCAGTCGGTTAAGCGTCCGACTTCAGCCAGGTCACGATCTCGCGGTCCGGGAGTTCGAGCCCCGCGTCGGGCTCTGGGCTGATGGCTCAGAGCCTGGAGCCTGTTTCCGATTCTGTGTCTCCCTCTCTCTCTGCCCCTCCCCTGTTCATGCTCTGTCTCTCTCTGTCCCAAAAAATAAATAAACGTTGAAAAAAAAAATTAAAAAAAAAAAAAACCAAAAGGATAAGAAATAACAAGTGTTGGCGAGGATATGGAGAAAAAGGAACTCTTGTGCACTGGGTGCAGCCACTGTGGAAAACAATATGGAAGTTCCTCAAAAAATAAAAATAGAATACCATATGATCCAATAATTTCAGTACTGGGTATTTACCCAAAGGAAACAGTAACACTAATTCAAAAAAAAATTGGGGAACCCCTATGTTACGGCAGCATTATTTAAATAGCCACAATATGGAAGCAACCTAAGTGTCCATCAATAGACAAACAGATAAGGAAGATGTGAGATACACACACACACATGTACGCACACTGAAATATTATGCAGACATAAAAACAGATGAGATGGTGCCATCTGAAACAACATGAATGGAGACAGAGGGTATTATGCTAAGTGAAATAAATCAGACTGAGAAAGACAAATGCTATATGATTTCACTCATATGTGGAATCTAAAAAAATGATAAAAAGAATCAGATCTATAAATACAGAGAACTAATGGTTGCAGAGATGGGGAGTTGGACAAAATGGGTGAGGGGAGAGTGGGAGACACAGTCTTGCATTTATGGAATGAATAAGTCACAGGAATAAGAGATACAGCATAATGAATATAGTGAATGACACTGTAACAATGTTACATGGTGACAGATGGTAATTATGCTTGTGGTGGGGATAGCATAATGTATCAACTTGTCAAATCACTATGTTGTACACTTCAATTAAGGTGACACTGTGTGTCAATTTACACTCAAAAAAATTTCTTAAGGGAGCGTGGCTGGCTCAGTCAGTAGAGCATGCAACTCTTGATCTTGAGGTCATGAGTTTGAGCCCCACATTGGGGGCAGAGTTTACTTAAGCAATCAATCGATCTATCTATCGATCTATATACATATTTAAAGATAACGAGCTATCCTATGCATCTATGGAGGCAAGGGGTATATAGAAACTCTCTGTGCTTTCCAGTCCATTTTACTATAAACCCAAAACTTCTCTAAAAATAAAGTCTATTTAAAAAAAAAAAAGACAATATTTATCTCTTATCTGGAATACAATATGCTTTTTTTTTTTTTTTTTTTTTTTTTAATTTTGAAAGAGAGAGAGACAGAGCATGAGCAGGGGAGGGGCAGAGAGAGAAAGGGAGAGAGAGAATCCCAAGCAGGCTCTGCACTATCAGGGCAGAGCCCGGTGCAGGCTTGATCTCACAAACCAGGGGATCATGAGCTAAGCAGAAAACAAGAGTCGGATGCTTAACTGACCGAGCCACCCAGGCATCCCAGACTACAGTATGCTTCTAACTGATTCATACCCTTCTACAACCAACTCACCAAGAGTACTGGGAAAAAAAGAAAAAAATTTTTTAAGTAATCAACATCGGGTTTTGAACTCACAACCCTGAAAATCAAGGGTTGCATGCTCAACCGACTGAGCCAGCCAACTGCCCCTGGAAAATCTTTTTAATAAATAAATCCAACCATCTCACCTACCCTGCTTAAAATCCTTTAGTGCCTTCCCACTGAACTCAGAATAAAAACCAAAGTCTTTACAGATGAGCCTACCTCTCCAGCCTCAGTGAACTACTTTCTCTGATCTCTCCCTGTTTCTAGAGTACACCCAGCTTTCTCCCTGACTTCAGGGCTTTTGCCATTCTTTTCTCCAGAAAGCTCCTCTTCAGCTGTCTCCTCAGTAGTTTCCAAAACCGTTTCCATCTCATCCTTGAGATCTCAACCTCATGTTACCTCCTCCATGAGGGCTTCCCTGACTATTACCTTGAGAGGGAGCTTCTTTGGGGTTCCTCAAATTAGAAAAGGTAAGTGCATAGGAATCACCTGAAGAGCTTGTTACAACAGATTCCTGGCCCCACTCACCCTCCTCTGCAGTCTGATCCTGGGTCTAGGGCAGGGGCGTGAGAATTTGCGATTCTAATGACTTCCCAGGTGATGTAGACTACACTTTCGAAGCACCGTACTTTAGTGACATGTAATTACTGATTTAAAGACGGTCTATTTTGCCAGCAATATCTTCTGAGAAAAGGAAACTTGTCTGTGTTATCCAATATTGTGCCCCTAGCATTTATAAAGTGCCTATGGAAGGAACAATGCTGGTTTCTCTGGGATACCTCTACGGTCTGTGGGACAATCTTTTCAATAGAGAATTTCTTGGATGTCAGCAGGCAAGCTTTATGTGCACCACATGACCTGGATTTCCACCTTCAGAGAGAACTTCTTCGCTTGGGTGCCTCTTTTCCCACTTAACCCTACACAATCCAAACTCATCACTCATACACAAAACTCTGATTTCCTCCACCACTATTTACAGCCAGAGCGGTGGAGATAAATTTAAGGAGGAAATCATAGCGTGGCCAAGTCGGACCTTCTCGGTCCCTTCCTGATTACCGGACAGCTAATGTGATTTTAAAAGACTGAAAGAAGCTCAGCTCACCTGAGGCCAAGTTGTTTGGTGCATGGCTGATGTCCCCTGGTTTCGAGCACTGTCTTCTTGATTTGGAAAAGCAAGAACCTTAGGAGCTAAGAGAAGAAGAGCCATGAGTGCAATGGACCCTGTCCTGCAACACCCACAGCGGCCTACAGCCTTCCCAGTCTCATTTCCAGCACTGGTAGGAGACTCTATCAGACCCCCTTGTGGCCGATGGCCTCAACAACCTCATGAATTGCTCTGGTCCTCAGGACAATTCTCCATCTGCCTGCTCAGTCCATGAACGTTCCTGAGACCATTCACACGAAATGGACTGAGGGATCCAAGACGAATCCTATCCCTACGGTGTTCGGTCTAAACAAACCTAAAAGCGCGCTTACAGGAACCATGGCGTTGCCCCTAAAGCGGAGCCGATGGAGAGGAGAAGGGACAGAGATGGCAAGATGCGGATTAACAGTAAAATAAATACTCGGTGTTCCAGTGGCTGATGCTGACCGGAGACCCGACCGGGATCTCCGCCCAGGGAATCAGAGACCCCCCAAACAGAAACGTCAGTAGAGGGCGCGGGAGGCTGTTGGGCCAAATTCTTTGGGACAGAAAAGAGGATCACGCTTCGGTGGGCAGGGGGCTGGACCAGGGCTCTAGAAGGCCGCGCAGCCACCTCGGGCGGCTTCTGCGAGGCCCGGACGCCGGAGTTCCGCATCAGGGAGCGGGGTGAGCCGACACCAGGCCCGACTTTAGGGGAGGGGGACGCTGACGAGCCGCCAGGAAAAGCGATTAAGCCGGGGCCGGGCGGACCTGGCACGTAGAACTCGCCGGAGCCCACGCTCTCCCCCTCGGAACACGGAAAAGCTGGCAGCTGCAAGCCGACGCGGAAGTGGGCGCGAGCGCCCAGGGCCGCTCTAGGCCTCGCGGAGGCAGCCCATCTCGGTGGTCTCCGCGGCCCGGCCCACGTGACTCGCCCCGCCCCGCCCCGCCCCGCCCCGCGGAAGAGGCGGGGCTGCGGGCTGGCCGCGGCCGGAGCGTTCTTTGCCTGGGTCTTACTCCCGCCGCAACCGCATTAACGTCCTCCTCGCTCGTGGGCCGCGCGGCTCCGGTGCTGCCTCTAGGTCCACGTGGGGTCCCAGTTAACGGAATGCCCGGCAGTTGTCGGCCGGCTTTACTCCGAGGCTCACCTGGGCTGTGATGGTATGGGGAGGCTGGCTCCGGGTGTCCCCTCTTAAAGGCCCAAGCTGGGCCGCCCTTAGGAAGACTGTGGTTTCCATCCTCCCGTTTAAAGCCCTCTCTCTTCCTGCGCCTGCACGTGTGGGGGTGCCTTTTAGGACAGACTCATTTAACTACCAAAATAATGGTGACTAAGGTTGCCAGGCATCCTCTGTATACAGGGCATGTCCGATATTAAATGATGTTCTTCTGTGTTGGCTTAAATGCCTTCTGCTTAGCTTCTCCAAATTTACCAACAAATCTGGAGTTTAGAGCTATTTTTATCACCCAGTAACTGGCACTTACATAATTTCAATGTAAACATTGGCTGGAAAAAAAAAAAATCATACCTTCCACAAATAGTCTCTCCTGCAGGTTTGGCTTAGTGAAGTTAAAAGAATTGAGAATTAACAGATTAAAATTACGTTTTTCATATCCAAGTAATTACCGTTAATCTGCATAATTTTGGTTCAGTGCACATGCTCTGCAAATCATCCAATGACCGCCTCGCTTGGGTGGTTCCCCGTTGCTGCTGAAAGTTAGCAAATCAATGGCAGCCCAAGCTTCTAACCATGAGCCAATCGGTGGCAAACACCCGTGAACGTCGGCCAATCAGTGCCCTTAATACAATGACCAAGCTTTTGAAATCACTGGGTAGCCTTACGCCAGTGACCACTAAGGTTCCCAAAGTCAACAGACCTTTACTTTGATGTTTGTGTTGAGCACATTTTCTGACACGCGCCGCCTCCCACTGGCGGGAGTTGGCCTCCCACTGCTAGGAAATAGAAGGATCCTGGATGTCTGGCTCTATCACAGGACTTTCCGCTCCTTTTGTTACCAAACCCAAGTTGGGCTGCCTGTTGTCTGGAGGAAAGGAATGTGAGCTTTTTTTCAGAAGGCCCGCAATCTGGGAAGAAGGCAGGCTTTTGTCCCCAAACCCAGGTTTCTGCCTGGCCCAGGGGGTCTTTACGAGGTTTGGGGTAATCAGCGAAGGGAGTGCAGTGGCCTCTAGCATTTCTTGATCACGTGCTGACTTGGAGATGCCTGCTACAAACATTTTCAGTGCTCAAGGGTTGCGCGTGGGGGTCTGGTTCTTGTCTCACGATGCGCTGGAGTGCTCTATTCTTTCCGCAAAGGAGGGCAAGGTCTACAGATACAAAGGGAGGTTGGTAAAATCATTTGTGTGACCTAAAAAAAAATTGCTGGACTCCTCAGAAAGCCGAGGTGGCTTCAAACAGAGTTGCTGGCCTCTGGGGCCTGGGCAGGTTTGGTTCTTCAGTCCTCAGGGCCAGTGGTCAGCAAATCTCAAAGTAAATTAGCTCTGTTACAGACCAAGGGCCTGAGGTCAGCAAGGAAGGAGTGTTAACTTGAAGCAAGTTAACCCTTAAGGCCGGCTGAGTGCTGTCACACTTCCACAGGAATTAGGCTGTTACTGACCAACTATAGCATCAGGAAGTGCCATCCCGGAGAGTACAATAGGTATCTACCCCCCAAAACTCTGTGGCTGGAAGCCATACACAGTATTTCTCAAAGTGTCTGTGCACCAGGAATTCAGGAGTGGTTTGGCTGGAAGGTAACAGCTTGGGATCTCTCATAAAGTTCCATTCGGGGGTCACTTGGGGCTGCACTCACCTGAAAGCTTGACTGAGCCTGGAGGCTCTGCCTCCGTGATGGCTCCCTTACATGACTGGCAGATTCATACCGGCTCTTGGTATGAAGCTTCAGTCCCTTCCCATATAGGCTTCTGCACTCAGCTGGGTGTCCTCACCACATGGCTACAAGGTTCCACCTAAGGTACACAGTCCAAAAGGCCAAGGCCACAGGCACCTGGCCGGCTCAGTCGGTGGATGGAGCATGCAACTCTTGATCTCAGGGTC